>NC_142684.1:205552934-205864239 GCF_056320005.1 Nelumbo lutea
CCAATAAGATGTGAAGAATGCTTTCCTTCATGGTGAACTAAAGGAGACAGTCTACATGAAACCTCTACCTGGATATTGCAGTGATCCTTCACATGTCTATCGCCTGAAGAAGTCTTTATATGGTCTGAAGCAAGCACCCAGGGTTTGGTTTGAGCGCTTCCGGGATGTTGTTGTTGCAGCTGGATATAATCAAAGTTCCCCTGACTACTCCCTCTTTGTCAAGAGAAGACCCTAGGGTATTTACTATTCTTCTATTGTATGTTGATGACATGCTCCTAACGGGGGATGATCATGACGGCATTTGAGAGCTAAAGTCCTTACTTCATAACTCATTTCACATGAAGGACCTAGGTCCTCTCACTTCTTGGGTTTGGAGGTCCATCGTAGCAGTCGAGGGTATTTTATTTGCCAACAAAAATACGCCTCTAATCTCGTCAAACTAGATGGAATCACTGATAGGAAACATGTTGATACCCCCCTGGAGCTGAATGTCATGCTATCTAAATTCGAAGGCCTCATCCTTCCTAATGCTACCTTGTACCGTCAGCTTGTTAGCCCTTTGATCTATCTTACTATGACCAGGCCTGATATTTTACATGTTCAGGTCGTTAGTCAATTTGTCTCTGCCCTGAGACAACCTCATATGACTGTTGTTCGTCGCATCATCCGTTATGTTAGAGACAACCTCCCAGGGACTGTTTTTCTCTTCTTCATCATCCATACAGTTGAGGGTTTATGCTGATGCTAATTGGGCCGGTTTCCCTGACACTCGTCGATCCACTACTGGGTGGTGCGTCTTCATGGGTGACTCTCTCATCTCTTGGAAGTGCAAGAAACAGCAAACTCTCTCTAAGTCTTCTACTGAAGCCGAGTATAGAGCTATGTCTTCTGCATGTAGCAAGATTGTTTGGCTGAAGGCACTTTTCATGGATCTTGGTATTTCTCTTCCTACTCCTATCCCTCTGTATGCTGACAACACCAACGCTATCAAGATCGCATCTAATCCAGTCTTTCATGAGAGGACTAAACATATCGAGGTGGATTGTCACTTTATTAGAGACCTCCTTGTTGCAGGCTTTATATCTCTTCCTCATGTTGCCTCTCACATGCAGATTGCCGACATCTTCACCAAGGCCATGACTAAAAGTCGACATCTCATTCTTGTGGGCAAACTGATGTTGATGTCTACGCATCAGTTTGAGGGGAAGTGTGAAGATATATCTTGATGTACATGATTAGAGTAGTCCTTGTTGTATAGTATCGTAATTCTTATTATTTTATTTGTTCTTTTTATTTTTCAGCCCTGTAAGGGCATTCTTGTAACTATACATACCTTTTATCTCTTTAATATAAAAGAAACTCTTTGGGGTGGGGGTCGACCGTTCTTGACACCCCTAGATCTGTTTCCTTCTTGCTCTGAATTCATTTCACATTACATAGTTTGGAGCACAGGTCAAGGAGTTCAGCTCAGGTAATGATAGGGAATATTTTGAAAAAAGAAAAAACCAGCATCATATTTTATTAGATCATGGAAAAATTCATCAGAGTAGTTCATATACTCCACAATAGAATGGTGTAGCAGAAAGGAAGAACAGATACATTGTGGAAGTTGCAAGAAGTATTGTGCTTAGCTCCATAGTTCCAGTTTGGTTTTGGGGTGATGCAGTTCTCACAACAATCTTCTTGATTAATTGGGTACCCTCTTGTGTTCTTGGATACATTGCTCCTTTCGGCCTTCTTTTTCCTAAGGGGGAGAAGTTTCATCTTCCTTTTAGGGTGTTTGGATGTGTATGCTTTGTTCATATCCTTGGTCCTCACCACTCAAAGCTAGACCCTAAAGAAAAGAAGTGTGTATTCCCTGGGTGTGCAAGAAATCAAAAGGGGGTATTATTGTTATGGTCCAATGTCAGGAAGCCAGTATGTCACCGTGGATGTCACTTTTTTTGAGTCCACATCTTTCTTTTCGAGGTGTCTTTCTCAAGGGGAGTGTTTTAGGAGAGGAAATGAGCAACCCACACCACTCCCTGTTCCAAATCTTTTACCTACTCCAGTGCCTGACCCAGTTGTTCCACCTACTTTGCCAACTCTATTATGTCCTACTTCTCAACTTTTTACACGTCAACACAGGTAGGCTGATTCCACAACAAGGGAACCTGCGTCATTTCCTATTGGCTCATCTAAGATTTCAGGTTCAGCTAACACAGACTCAAGTATGCCTTTTGCTCCCTCTAATGTTTCAGTTCTTGTTGATACTACAGCTGCCCCTAACGCCATTGCAGATGACCTAGACCTTCCTATTGCACTTTGGAAGGGGAAGAGAAAGTGTGTACAGCCCATTGTATCTCACATCATCTTTCCTACAGTGGGTTATCTCCCTCCTACTGGGCCTTTCCTTTCTTGATTTTGTGTTGATACCTAGGAATGTTAGTAAGGTTCTCTCCAAACCTAAGTGGAGGACAACTATGTAGGAGGAAATGGAAGCCTTGATTAAAACTCAGACATGGGAAGTTGTGAATGTGGCTGATGGAAGCATAGAAAGGTACAAGACAAGGCTTGTTACAAAATGGTATACTCAAACTTATGGGATAGATTACTTGGAGACCTTGCTCCGATAACCAAAACAAGTTCGGTTCAGATTCTCTTGTCTCTAGCATCTACCTACGCTTGGCCTCTCTTCCAGCTTGATGTGAAGAATGCTTTCCTTAATGGAGATTTGCAAGAAGAGGTGTGTATGGACCTTCTAATTGGTTTTTATGGTGATGTAGGCAAAGGAAAGGTATGCAAATTAAAGAAGTCCTTGTATGGATTAAAACAATCACCCAGAGCTTGGTTTGACCGGTTTAGGAGTGCATTGATTGGTTTTGGATAGTCAAGCCCAGTCAGATCATACCTTGTTTGTAAGGAGAAGGGGGTCTTTGGTGTCAATGTTGATAATTTATGTGGATGACATTATAGTCATAGGGAATGACCTGAGTGAGATTGATGCCTTAAATAGGAACCTACACCTAAGAGTTTGAGATTAAGGACCTTGGGGAGCTAAAGTATTTACTAGGCAGTGAAGTGGCAAGGTCCAAACAAGGGATCTTCATTTCCTAGAGGATGTGTTGGACCTACTATAGGAGATAGGAAAACTTGGGGTTAAACCAAATGATACACCCATTGACCAGAATCACAAAATTAATGTTTTACATGGTGAGCTAGTAAAGGATGTTTGGAAGTATTAGAGATTGGTGGGCTGGCTGTTATACTTGTGCATGACACAACCAAATATCCCCTATGCAATTAATGTGGTGAGTCAATACATGCATGCCCCATGAGCTTAGCATTGGGAAACCATTAACAGGATACTTGCCTATTTAAAAGGATACCCAACCAAAGGGATATTGTTTACTAACCATGGACACTTGAAGCTAGAAGCTTACACAAATGTCAATTGGGCAGGGTGCCTAGATGACAAGAGATCTACATCAGGTCAAGTGAAAAAGCTGAATAGAGCTATGGCATATGCTGTTTCAGGGATTCTCTGTGTTTGGTCCTTACTAGGAGAGATTGGAGTTGATGCAAAGGGACCTATGATGTTGTACTGTGATAATCAATCAGCAATTAACATTGCCCATAACCCAATTCAACATGATAGAACAAAGCATATAGAAATGGACAGACATTCCATAAGAGAAAGGGTGACATCCAGAGAAGTATGCCTACCGTATGTTTCATCTGACATACAACTCGATGTTCTCACCAAGGGAATTGCAAGAAATAAGCTTAAACATGATCTACGCAAGTTGGAAATGTGTGACATCTACTCCCAACTTAAAGGGGAGTGTTGAGATTCGGCAGTTTTTTGTATTTCTTTTTATTTAGCATCATTAGTTAGTGTTATTGGGCCTAGGGCCCATTAGTTTATATTTATTTTTTAGACTGTTTTTATGTTGTTAGCAGCAGCAGACCTATTAAGGGCGTATTAGTCATTGTAATCAGTTTTATTTCATGAGTATATAAGACAATGAGTAGGGGGGCCAGATTATTATTGGCTTCTCCCCATCTCTTCTTCTCTTTCTCCTCTTCTCTTCTCTTCTCTCCAAGAACCTCTTTTTCTTTTCTTTCTATCACTGTTATCAAATCATATTACTGTTTTGAGCTTTTTACTACCTCTATTGAAATACCATATGGTCCTAATGCCTTTTCCTTCTTTATCTTATCTAGCACCTCTTTAATTTTAGCAATTCTAATTTTACCAAGTTACATGTTATTTCCAGAACTATTAGTATGATCAGTAACCAAAAAAAAAAATTATTTATTGATATAGAGAAGGATGAAAATCACTTGGAGAAGTGCCTAAACACCCGTCATTATTGGCCTAGCCCCTGCTAGTTACCCCTTGGGGAGTTTAAGATAGGTCTATGAGTAGTAAATGGAATGTGGAAGGGAGGATGTTGTGGATTGTTAATGGTGTTATTTCAGAATTAACTATAATAGGAAATGGTTGGGAAATTTTAGAAAACAAAAAAAAAAGAAAGAAATGCATAAATTTCTTTTTAACGTATAATGTAAAGCCAAATGGAACAAGATCTTCATAAAATCAACTTACTGCACATCATAGGCCTCTGCTAGTTGATGACTTTAATTTGCAGTAGTAGGTGATACTTAGCTGCAGGTTACCCAGCTTTCAAGAATTAAAAGTAACCTCCTCCCAAGCCCACACCTTCAAGCCAGGACCTGATGATGACTGTTGGACCAGCTAATTGGTAGACTAAAGGACTGTTGCATTTTTTTTTTCTTAGACTCGTATGCATGTCCCATCAGATGATGGACCTAGCCATTCGCATGTTGACTGTCCCTATGTGCCTGTCAGGCATAATTGTTCCAAAACCTCAAAAAATAAGCAGAAAAAGGCAATATTGTTATATTAGTGAAGTTAGAATCTGGAACAATAAATTAATAGGAAAATGTTAAGTATAACCATCAAACTAATAGGGCCTATAATTGCTGCAAATGTGGTACTACATTGTTACATTCTATGACCTTGACAATTACTTATCATGTAATACGTTCAAAATAAGAATCTCATGTCACATGCAATTCAAGTTTTGTTTCTTTGGAGCAAGGCAAATACAAGGTTAATGCAAAATCAGTTCTTCCATTGGAGTTGGTTACCAGGGGGAATTGCTTCAGCTTTGAATAATCTACACAGTAAAGGTCAACTGTGATACAGAATGTAGTTATTGTACAAAAGTGCACATTGAAGATATTCATGTTTGACTACCTTAATGGCTGGACATGGGCAACCAGACTGGCTGACTCTCATTTCATTTATTTATTGATAGATAACAGATCATTTTATTCAAGTGAAAGTAAAAATCAGAAGAAAAAGAGGCATCTTCCAAACAAAAAATATTTTTGCAATTATAATATACAAACCAAAGGCAGTTTGCATAATCTGATAGGCATGAGCAGATCACTGGAAGTTTTCTTTTTTTTTTTTTTTTGATAAATATCACTGGAAGTTTTCTTTACAGTATATTGTTGTACACAGGATCACTGAAAACTTCTATGTTTGATTGTATGCAGGAAGATGAGAGAGTCCGGAATAACAGACTTGCACTCCTCAAGAAAATTGCAGACCTTCCAAGAGGGATAGCTGACCTCTCTGTTTTGCCTGGGTTTTAGCATTTTGACCTCTCCAGTGACAAATAAGATATTCGGCATTCTTTATGTAAAAAACAAGAAAGAAAAAACAAAAAGAAACACAAACACACACACAATCTAGGATTTTTTCACATTTCCCCTTTTTCTAACCATTATTTTGTTTTTATGCATTTTGTGAATGAACCAACCTGATTTTGCCTGTTGTAATTTTTTGCTTAAATTAGGCTCTTTCAGGTTTTGTAGGTTTATTATTCACTCATCAACCATGATAATTAACGTCAGTCAGGTTATTTATCCCTCTTTCTTTATTGTTTTTTGCCAGATTAGCCTTTGGACTTGGTTTAGGAATTTTGCAGTTTAAAAAGGAAGTGATTCAGATTGCTTTTATGTTACAGTAAGTAATCTATCTGTAACATAAAAAAAAAAAAAATGTTTGTACTGGCGTCAATAGCAAGATCCGAGAAACCAATCAAGAGGTGCATCCACCAAATTCTTTTGAGCTTCTCCTGTAGAAGAATAGCATATAGTCTGTGGCTACAAAGTTGAACATTTAGTAGGGTTGAAGGCTGGCAAAGTTATTCATCAAAAAAAAAACTGGCAAAGTGGTAAAGTGGTAATGAAGGCATCAACAAAAAAACAAATAAAGCAGTTGGTCATAATCCCCTTCTGCTTTGAAACAGAAGAACCCAATAAATTAAAGCATGGGTTGGGTTTATTCTTGAGGGTCACGTTACCTTTAGCTATAGCTTTGTCTTTGGTGAATAAGTAGGTTGTGAGCTCTTTAATGGTTGAATCCTGAACGGCATTGTTAGGTTGATTATTATGACGCTAAATATTTTAGGGAAATTGTCTAAAACTCATTATCACTTTTCAGCATTTTTCTTAAACTTGTCATACCTTTTGCAAAACATCCAGGGAGCCCCATGTCAGTAAGTTGATGTTAAATACTTAAATAGAGTAACGGATGTTGGCAGATTACTATTTTACCACTTGTTCTGTTGTAAATGGAAAATAAAACCAAACTTGATAAAAAACAACAAAATTGTATCTCAAATATTTCAGTCTAAAAAATTTTCTAGCAATTTTACATATTTAAGTAAAAAGGGAGATTCAAATAAAACAAAAGAATGCTTTTGATTCAAAACAAACTCATCTGATGCTCCATATCTACTTGTGCAACACAACTATGGTCAAGAATCGTGATCAAGAAAAGATCTATGGTCAAGAAGAAGACATGTGACTATGAAGGACCCAACGTCCACTTCTATCAAATGTTAGTTAAAAACAAAGGTGTATTGAATAAAAATTAGGCTGACATAAAAATATGTTTAATAAGGCTGATATGCCATTTAGGGGTTAGGGGTAGTTTGGTCATAAAAATTGCATTTATGACGACATGGACAATTTATGTCATGGTGAGTTTTGGAAAAATGTATAGAAGTCATGGTGAGTTTTAGACAATTTCCAATATTCTATCATATAACTTTTCATCCTAAACAGGTTTCCCCTTTCATCCCTCAAAAAGACCAAACAGGTTTCCCCTTATCAATAGGGGTGGCAATTTTTCACCCAACCCACTGAACCCACCCAGCATCTAACCTGCCCATTTACTTGGTAGGTTGTGTGGTCAACCCATCACCTAACCCACCCATTTAAATGGGTTGGGTTGGGTTGGGTTGGGGATAACCAATTAACCATTGGGTTAACCATTACAGATATAAGTATTAATTCCTTAGCCTTTTTTTAATTTTCATCATTTGAATTAAATATTTTATAATTAATGCATTAATTTTCTATTAATTATTGACTAAATTTAGTTTTGTCTTGAATCAACACATTTCACGCAATATAAATCCAAATCAATTTGACTCGAGTTCAGACCAGTTCAATGCCGTCTGACCTGATCTAGCATATACCAATCCGGCTCAACCCGAATTCGAAATAGACCTCGGGCGGGATGGTTTGGTACCACTGGCTCTGCCTGGTTTGGGTTGTCTGGTCCAACCAACATTAATTTTCTATTAATTATTGACTAAATTTAGTTTTGTCTTGAATCAACACACTTCACCCAACATAAATCCAAATCAATTTAACCTGAGTTTGGACTAGTTCAATGTTGTCTGACCTGATCTAGCATATACCAATCCAAGTCGACCTGAATCTGAAATAGACCTCAGGCAGGATGGTTTGGTACCACTAGCTCTACCTGATTTGGGTCATCCGGTCCAACCAATATTCACATGGTCTGACCCGACCCGATACAAGCCAATCTGGGTCAGTCGGAATCCAAAATAGATCCTGGATGGGATGGTTCGGCACCACTTGCTCTGCCCAATTCGAGTCGTTCGGTCCAACCAGCACTCACACAGTCCACCCAACCCAATACAAGCCGATCCAGGTCGACCTGAATCCAAAACGACTTCAAGCGGGATGGTTTGGTACCTGCGTGCTTTGCCCAGCCTGGACCATCCGGTCGACCAATATCCACACAGCCCGATCCAAACCCGAACCGACCCGCTTTACTTACGTTGACCCACTTCGGGTTAGCCAATTCAGTCCCAAACCCGTGCACAAACCTAATATGGTCCGGTCCAAGTCAATCCACCATTAACTGAATCGGTCCGATCGGACTGATCTAGATCTAAACGGTTCAACCACCCTTGATGTGATTAGCTTGAAGATAATCCAATTAGATAGTTCAAGTTGGTCTGACCGATTTGAACTTAAGTGGTTCATTCAAACCCGAAATCCGAACATAGTCAAATGGCTTCGCCGCTTGTGTAAAAATAGCATGCATGTAATGTGATTTGAGCCTTCACCACTTGTGTAAATAGTAACTATAATTACCACCAAGCTATGACCAACTTATTTGTTAAGGGAGAGTTAGTTTGTTTTTTAAGTCCATAAATATAAGATTAATAAGTTTGAATGGATTAGATTGGGTTAAAGCGGGTTATATGGATTGGATTGAAGCTCAACCCAAACCAAACCCAACCCAACCCGCCATAATTGGAACCATGGATGGGCCACAAAACATTAAGGAAATGCTAGTTTCCTTTGGGAATGTAGAGCCAAAAATGAACACTTGAACATCAACTAAGTCACCACTAAGTAGAGCTCAAACTGACCAAAACCGAATCAAACCGATCAGGTCGGTTTTGCTTAACACAGGGTCGGTTTCGGTTTCAATTTCAGGTAACTCAACCAGGTCGGGTCGGTTGGAAAAACATCAATAAACCGACCCAACCCGACCCGTGAACAGCCCTATTGGCCGATACATATCGTTCTGGGACCCTTCCGATACGCCCCTACAATGGGTATATTGGGGGTTTGATTGGTTCAAGGGAAGGAGGGGTCCTAGACCAGCTCCCCTAAACCAGTTTTGAAAAAAAGAAAAAAAAGTAAAAAAACAAGTACTGAAATCCTGATACACCCCTACCACATATCATGCATATCAATATTTTGAACCTTGCATAGACCTTACCAATTAAGCTAGTTGGCACCTTTGAGGGAGTCCATAATTTAAAATCATATGAAGCTTAAACCTATTTTTGTGACTAGTTGAATAGTAAGTGTAGAAGAGATAAAAAGTGGAGGAAAATAAATTAATTAAAATTTTGGGATGATTGTCTTCACGTGAGGCCAAAGTTACTTGACATTTTATATCATATAATAAAGTTCTTATATCCTAATGTGTTAAGATCAAGGTTCAAAGCATGGATAAGATACATCCTATATAGGCCTACAGGGTGCATCTGAAGGCATGGGCATGTGGTACAGCCGAATCCGTATAGGTGGTCATCACTATGTCATTGAGGATATGATAGCAGACAATGGTCAACTGGTCATGAGTACCATTAAAGACTTCTAATTATTAGCATAGATCAATGAATTGTTATTCTATATTCATCCAACCTTTTATATTTATAGATATCTCCCATGAAAAATAAAATATAGTTTTTAATATGTTATGAACAACACTCATTGCAAGAAACAACTATAATACTGATCTATGAATGATCAACACACTGGTCTAAGCAAAATTCATGCCAAAAATAAATTTTTTTCTTAACTTTTAGGAAAAACAATATTAAAAACTATTTATTTTATATATTTTAAATTATTTTCATAGTAACAGATAATCATAGGATGAATCTATCAATCATTCACCAAACTGATTGATCTAACAACAATATGATGTGTTTTGTAATGAACTTTAATAGATAAGAAACTTAAACATTGTTTGATGTTTTACCAATAAGGTTATTGTATGATATCTGCATGTTTTTGGATTCTCGATGTTGTTAATTATAACGTATCTCTTCATATAAGTTATTGAAATGTACATTTTTATATATTTATACTTTATTCATGGTTATTTCAACCTTAAATTTAATAGGTATTCAACAACAAAGTTAGTTTTGTTTTTGAACAACTACGACACTAGCAAAATTGTATTGTTTTTTGCCAGCATGTTAGTTGTTTTGTTTTCAAAAATAAAACCAACTATGTTGTCAAAGACCCCCATTGTTATTGATGTATTTGTGGGATTCATAAGAATTTCCCTAATGTATTCAAATATATCTATATTTTTTCACTATATTCATATTATTCATATATAAGCCTCCTAGTATGATACATGATAGTATGATATGATATTTTGAACATTGACAATGGTTCATTTGTTCTCCAATCATTCAAGCTTTCTATTGTGAAACAAACATAGCAGTGCTTCATGGCTTTCACCATCACTAACTTTTGTGGGAATGGATAAAATAACTTTTAAGGTTGCACTTGAAATGATGCAAATATGTAGAGTGTAAAATGGTCCATATAAATTGTAAAGTTTGGTTAGTTTTGCACTAACAAATTTACCTTCTTACCAAACAAACTTTTAATTAAAATGGATGCAAATATGAATTCCAAATAAAACATATGCCTTTTTTTTATCAAAAGCCCACTTGAATGAAAATTTACCTCTTTTTTATTGATGTACTTTTACATCTTATTATCAATGTAAATATGCATTGAAAAATGTATTTTCTGTCATTTGTCAATGCATAAATGTAGTGTTACCAAACAGAGGCAAAAGTGAACCTGAGTGCAAATTTACCTTGAACCGGAATTTACACTCCATTTGCATTGTTTAATTTGGAATCAATGTAAAACGACATCAATGTAAAAATACATTAATAACATTTTACACTGAATCGTGAAAGTGACCGTTGCTTTTTGAAATACACGATGGGTAGAAGAGTAAAGTTTTACATCAATTTTATCGATGTAGTTTTTACGCTGATTATCGATGTAAAACTTTATGCTTGATGAGGTTTTACATTGATTATCAATGTAAGACTCTACTCAATCCAAATGCACGCAAAACTGAACCGGAGTGGAGTTTTACGTTGACCATAATTACATGGTCCTTCCAATTGCCTACAAAACCGAACCGATGTAAATTTTACATCAGTTCTTGATTTACATCGCTTCCAAATGCAGCCTAATTGTTTTCATTCTCCACTGAGCAATGATATAGCCCCATAAGTTAGAAGATTTATCATGTAAGCGGTTTCACATGATCATCAAAATTTGAATTGATATAATTCCATTAGTCAACCATACAATCTCCATTAGAACTAGGGCTGCAAGTTGGGTCGGGTTAGGTTGGGTTGAGGCCAACCCTAACCCAACCCTAAATTCTAAACCCCAACCCTAACCCTAACTAAATTCCTTCAACCCTAACCCAACCCAACCTAAAGTCAATTTCGGGTTGGGTTGGGCCCAACCCAACCTTCTTCTCATCCCTTAAAACCTCATAGAATTTCTCGATTTTAGATTTTAACTCAACTTTCACTACATATATTAATCCTATGTTTCATTAGTATTTGTTTGTTGATGTTTTGTTTTTTTTTTTTTTTGTTCTTTTGGTATGAAATTCAGAAAAACAAGTATTAGAAATGACTATAGTTTATTATGAGTTATGGCTTACGATAGATCTTTCTTGGGCGACAAACAACTAGAGGAGATGAAGAATAAAATTTTCAAAAAACATAAAATAATGTTATCAAGGTTTTAGTCTTTCTGATTAGGATTAAGTGAAATGATTATCTTAAAAGAAATACATGATACTATATGGTGGGGGATAAACAAATATCATGCATCTAAACAAATCAATGTATGTTATATATTACATATAACATATACTTATATATGACATGTACTATAGAGTCGGTTCGGGTTGGCTAAGGGGTCAACCCTAACCCAACCTGAAGTAAAATTGGGTTCATGAATTTCAACCTAAACATCAACCCGACCCAACTTTTTTTGGGTTGGGTTCAGACCAACCTGGCCCAAATTGCAGCCTTAATTAGAACCAAGGGTCTCTCCTTAAAAACCATAAGGTTGGTATGAGGTAGGCCTAGTTCTAAATGACTTGTATAAGAAAGAGTGGTCTACCTTTTGCCTTTCTGCTTAATGAATTCTTGAATTCTCACAATTGTGTCATGTTGGAAGAAGAAGAAGAAGAAAAGTAAGATTCCAAAGGACATTGTTTAGTTGGATTTATTCTCATCTTAACTGTATAGATTAGCCAAGTATTCCAAATAGAACTTAGTATTATGTCAAAGAAAGGCATATAGCCACCCCACGTAACCAGAGAAATACCATTGGAATTGAATCTAAATCAAATTATGTGTTATATATTTATGCTTTTAATTTTAGATGTTTGATTTGATTTGCTAGTGGCCATTATTCTGTATAATGACAAAATCTTGAGCTGACAAGCATGAAAATTGAGGGGACCTTTTTCATGTTTTATTTGATTTGTTAATTAAAAGGGGAAAAGACATTTTACAAAATTAATGCTAATACAAGTTAGAAATTGATGTTGGTGATGGTGTGAGCATTGTATCACCACTTGAACCTCATACCTCTAGAGGGGGAGAGGTTTCTTTTTAGGAGGGCAACCAAGCAAATGTAATTCCCACCGGATAACTTCCACCCATGGAAATGCTAAATCCATTTTAGGAAGCCAGGTTATGGAGCACAATTACCAACTCCACAAAGAAAACGTGGGCAGCCCTAGATTTGAAGGAAAAGATGGGAATATGTCAGTAACCAAGCCTAAACGCTTGGGCAAGAATTGGTTCCATTGGCAGTTCACATTTATATTATATTACATTATATCAGAATGTGCCCTATGTGAAAAAGAAGGAAAGCTAGGAGATGTGTTTTTGTCGGATAAAATTAAAAAAAAAAATGCAAAAATTTTCATAGGAGCTTGCTTATATGATATATTCATCATATTAAATAAAAACAAATGTGGTAAATAAGAAATATGTTATTAATGATGAAAATGGTTCAAATATTAAAAAAAAAAATGTTAAGAAAATAGAGAATTAATGGCTAACCCTTAACCCATTAATCAATGGGTTGTATTGGGTCAGCCACTGGTTTAAAAGGTAGCCAGGCCTTAAATCGACCCTTCTGAACTGGTTTCGAAAAAAAAAATATAAGTAAAACTTAAAAAAAAAAAGTACCTATACTTTGACCCTTGCCATTAACTAGGTCAAATGGTTCATCAGTTCAATCAATCAGGCCATCAGATTATTAATCAAGTCAACTTTTTTCCTCTTAAAAATAAGTGATTGTGGCGAAAGTGGCCATAAATCATGGTTCAATATATTAATACTTTTGATACACAAAATTTGCATATCAAGAGTTTTGTTCAATCGAACTCATTTTTCAATGTGTTTTGGTCGGACATTTTATCATTTTACATGTCTTCTCATGTAATGGTATTTAAAACAAATAAAATCAGTTATCTTTTATTTTCCTACTGAGCGTATTGATAATGCTTAAAAGTGAGGCATATTGTATGATATGCAATAATACCTTATCACATAAGAGGTGACAAACTGACCAATCTTATTGGCCAGTTAAAAAAAAATGATTTTCATTAACTGAAAACCGCTAGCTACATTGTTAAATCCATAATTCAACAAGTTTCCCAAATCCAGATCTGATAGGCAGGTTTGAGCCACCTATCCACAACACTTCAGAGTTTTCAGAATTTAGTTTTAATGGTAATCAAATGCATCTTCCTCAGGACAGGTAGCACAAACCTATGATTATTCATGGTTTTCAAAACCGGACCAGACAGAAAAAAAACTGGAAACCGGTTATCAAATCAATTCCGTTTCACATTAAAACCACTTTTTGGCAAAAAATAGTTGATCTGATCAGTGAAAACTAAGTAGGGTGGTCAAACCGCTAAACCATTGAAAAATCAACTCGGACAACAGTTTCCTACTGTTTTTTATTTTTTAAGTCAGAACAGGCCATTCATTCAACCTGGAAACTGGTCCATAACGGTTTCTTATCCGGTCCGATTTTAAAAACCTTGATATTACTAGCACTAATCATTATTAACATATCAGATTTCTAACTCCCTCCATATGAAAAACAAACTTTCCAGTTAACCCTTTTTTTCAGATTTATTTTTGTTGGAAATGCGCTTTTCTACCTTTACAATAGATAATTAATACTTTTTTAATTTATTTCTTTTTGCGATACCTGAACGTTTTCCCCTTTATCCACCTCTTTACATACCAACCTCTGCACGTGCAAATCTTATCAAGTTAACACCCACATAAAGATAAAACTAACGAAACGAACGATCACCATTTTGCCGACCCAGATTTTTTTATTATCATTACATGCCCTTTCCTCTATAATTAATCTCTAGTTCTCAACCTTTCCACATACATATCCTCTCTATAATGAAAAATCTGAGAACCAAACAAGGAATTAGGAATTTCTCATCTGCCCTTTATTTTTTTATTGCAATGCCCTAAAGGATGAAATGGCTTTCCCTCTCTCTCTCTCTCCCTCACACATATCTCCAATCCTCTCTATAATGAGAAATTTGAAAACCAAACAAGAAATAAAGAACTCATCCTGCAATCTATTTTTTTATTGCAATGCCCTAAATGATGAAATGGGTCTCTCTCACTCTACATGGGCCTACTCCAGTGGAAAAGACATAAAATAAAATAAAGATTTTCGGAAAAGTATGGATTGGCCCATTGCAGATTTCTGAATTTTACTACAGACCTATAAACATTTAAAATGTCAAACATCCTTCTCTATACACCAATATCTACCTGTGAATTGACATTAATTCGGAGCTGGCACCTATCCCAACGGTACTTTGAGTCAAAAAATTCTGACCCTGGGCTGAACCATCATTCTCCCAAAGATTTTTGCCTCCTCTCTCAATAAATGGATGACAACTGACAACTCCGGTAGCATTTATTTTTGTCTGAAATTTAATAAGCAAAGAAAATGTGGTTAGCAATTTATGAATCAATCCCTCCAAACACAATCAGTAGGGCTCCCTCTCAATTCTCAATTATGGCCAAACCCCAGTAAAATGCAAAAGGAACCAAACAATTTTGAGCCTCTCAGTCCTTGCAAAGGGTCCAAATAGAATCTACTTAAAACCCATACCCATATTTTTACTGGCATGAATCCTATCATTGAACGGTCCGACCGTTTGAACCAAATGGATGTCTGTTCCAAAAAATAAAAAATGGTTAAAAATTATTGGACGTTTTGAACAATTTAACCACCCAAATCAGTGATTTATTGATCAAATCAATAGTTTTTGGGCAAAATACGATTCTAGGTAAAATGGAACCTGTCATCTTCCAATCCGGTTTTGAAAACCATGCTCCCCACATCAAAGACTTAGAATCAAAACCCTATCCCTTTTTCACTTGTGCACAAACTGGTCCCCACAACTTGATGGCATCTTCTTGTCTAGGACTCATTTGTGGGGCCTGTAAGCGTCCCCTGAGTTTAATGTATTTCTGTGTGTTGTGTCGGTGGATTCGGGTCTAAGGTCTTAGTAAAGGGGATCAGATATTTGATGGACCCGGTCCCATTAGAATATAACATCATACATCAATCAGATTCGAGTTTTAGGAAAATTTGAACCATTGAGTTGGTATCATGTTGGATTTAGGCACCAATAAAGGTGGAACACGGCTGTTGAATAGATTCTGATGGGTGTTCCAATTCGGGTACTGAACCCAAAATCAAATAAAATGAATTTATTCGATTTTTCGTTTAGTTTGGTTTGGTTTGATTTTATTAGTTTTTTCAATTAAACCAAATCAGAAATTGAATTATATTGATTTAAAATTGAATTAAATTGATTTGAATTCGGCTTGGTTTTGATGTCTAATTCGGTTAATTCGATTCATGAAGATGATTTAACTGAAATGAACCAACCAAATGAACACTTTCATTACTCAAAAATTATACCGGGTTAATCTCCGTTGAAAATTTATCAAAATTTTGTTGGAAGAATAACTGTTCAGTTTATTGTCAGAATTCTTAGCGCGTACAATTGGGATTGATGTCAATTCTGAATTAATGTCAATACACAGATTAACGAGTATTTAAGGTGAAGGTGTTTGAAATTTGAATTATTATAGATATAGAATGGAATTTAAACTGACTCATTCCGGTTTAGTGTTGCCTTTTTGCATTTGAACGGGCCACGTTCACGGTTCATCAAATACCACTTTAACACCATGTGAAATATGAAATTTTGTTTTTGTCACTGAACACCACAAGAGTCAACAGTTGGCCCCCGAGATCCGACAGTGTGGATTAAAATCCCCAATTCACAACGAAATACTTTTGATCCTACGGCCAGTGTTTTCTCAATCAACGGGAGCATTGACATGCGCATAATCCCATCGCTCTTCCAAGTTCTAATCCAGATTGAGAATCACGTAAACCAGGAAAATGGTAATCATATAATTGCATCTACGTAATTTTACCTTAAAAGAGAGGCTAATTTGGAAATATAAAATCAGGTGTGGATGAAGCAAAATGTATATATATATATATTTTTTTTTATTTTGTAATTTGTAAAATATATAAATAATTAAATACGGTAAAATATTTAATATTAAAATAATAACAATAATCCACAAGGAGAGGGAAGAGAGAGTGAGAGATAAATAGGGTTTTGAGATTAGGTTTTGCAGCTCTCTCTCATTTCTTGGCTGCCACTTTCATTCTCTCGTCGTCTCTGGCATTGCGGCTAGGGTTTCTAGCGACTCCATTTCTCTCTGTCTAAGAGAAAACAAAAGCCCTAAAGCGAAGTTTCTGTGGTTGTCTGCTGAAGATCTGAATCCATGGAGTTGAGGAACAACTGAGGTTCGGTTGCTATCGCCGGTTCAGTCTCTTTGAGTTAGGGTTCTTCGCGGTCGGAACAGAAATGGCAACTGCTAACCCTTTCGACCTGTTGGGTGACGATGATAACGACGATCCGTCGCAGTTGATCGCTGCTCAGCAGCAGAAGTTGTTACCGAAGAAAGCCCTATCTCCGACGCAAGCCACTGCTCCACAGCAGACCAAGCAGGCTAAGCTGCCCGCCAAACCCCTTCCACCGGCCCAGGCTGGTGAGCTTTCGTTATTTCTAGTTCATCGGGGTCTATCGTTCTTTTATAAATCTATGTTACTATTTTGCACTTCGTTTGTTTCGTTAAGTAATTTAAGTAGTGTTTTCCTCGTTTGTCTGTAATATGTGCCTCTCTGCTTCGTGTTATACGTATATAGTGGGAGAAATGCTTCTTATTGTTTTGCGAACATGTATGGAGGAACATTTGGATGCGATTCTGTCTGTATTTATATTCCTTCAGATGCAGGGGCGGGATTTGTTGTCGTAGATTGCTTTATTTTCCTTTCTCATTCCTATGCGTTAGTTTGGAAACGATGTTCTACTGTCCATCGGTTCAGAATTTTGACTTTAGTTTAGATTTGTTGGCCGTGACACTGCAGTCTGTTCGATTAGGATGAGCGGGGTTATTGGATATCTGTTCACATGTAACTTTTGAGGGAAATATGGTTATTCAATTGTTTGTCTACTCCCCTGTGATTGGGATAGAAAATATTGGGTTCTTACATTGGAATTCATTATGGTGCCCTACTTTCTAGTTTCTACCTTCGTTGTTGTAGGGACAGTCTTTCCCCTCGTCTCCCTTTATTTTATTTTGTTGGCAAAATGTCTCCTCTTATGTTAGGATTTAGGTTTTGCATCCCAGAATTTTTACCTATTCTTTTAGTGCAATTTATTTTTTCCTATCTTCTCTTGCGGAGGTTGATTAATGTTTTTATTATACTTACGGAAATGGATCCAAAATTGGCAAGATCAAGACATTTATTGACATAATTATTCTTTAAGGAGTGCGATATATATTTCCAAATTAACCATGCATCATCTTTCTGTTATTTACTTTTTCTCTTCTTTTGAGTAGTAAGAGAGGCAAAGAATGAACCTGCCCGTGGAGGTTCATTCTTTTAGTGCAATTTATTTTTTCCTATCTTCTCTTGCGGAGGTTGATTAATTGTTTTATTATACTTACGGAAATGGATCCAAAATTGGCAAGCTCAAGTCATTTATTGACATAATTATTCTTTAAGGAGTACGATATATATTTCCAAATTAACCATGCTTCATCTTTCTGTTATTTACTTTTTCTCTTCTTTTGAGTAGTAAGAGAGGCAAAGAATGAACCTGCCCGTGGAGGCCGAGGTGGTGGACGTGGATTTGGCCGTGGTGGTGAGCGTGGATTCAATAGAGATTCAGGCAATAATGAAAATGCATTTAGCAGCAATGGATTCTCTGGAGGGTATGGTGCCCCTGAAGAGGGAGATACTGGGAAACCCTCTGAAAGGCGTGGCTATGGTGGACCACGTGGTCCTTACCGTGGTGGTCGTCGGGGCGGATTCAATAATGACGAAGTGGCAGAAGGGGGGGAGCGCCCTAAGAGGATATTTGAACGTCGGAGTGGGACTGGTCGAGGGTGAATATCCATTTTGCATATTTTACCTATAGAGTACTTACTGTTTTGTCTTGCCTATATGCTTTATCCACCTCAATGCTTTCATCAAACTTCATTATGTATGCAGAAATGAGATGAAACGTGAAGGATCTGGTCGTGGTAACTGGGGAACTCCCACTGATGAAATCGTACAGTGAGTATTTTGGTTCTATCCTCAAGTCTCTTTTCACATTTTGGGAACCTCTAGTGATGTCATTAGTTCCTGCTGTTGAGATGCATGTTATTCATTTCTAGTTCGTAGCCATTTTTGTTTATTACCTATTTCTTTTCTAATTCTACTAATTTAGGGAGACTGAGGAAGTTGAGAAGACTACAATTACTGAGAAGACAGGGGGAGAGGATGAAACTGGGGATACCAACAAGGAGAATCCTGTAAATGAGCCAGAAGAGAAGGAACCTGAAGATAAGGCGAGTCATTTTGCTATTTAAGTGGAAACATTTTTTAACGCATTCATTTGATGAATTTAGAATTTAGGGACATTTTATAATAAAAACAATAATCATTATTGCCTTGGGAAACAAGATGTGTGATACAAGTTGCCTTGGGAAACTATATCATTAATCATTAAATTAATATTATCATGCATTACTAACATGGTTATGATGGCCTTTTTTTCTGCCAGGAAATGACACTTGACGAGTATGAGAAGGTAATGGAAGAGAAACGCAAGGCTCTGCAGGCACTGAAGACCGAGGAACGGAAGGTGAACTTGGACAAGGACTTTGAATCCATGCAGCAGCTTGCTAGCAAGAAGGGCAATGACGATGTCTTCATTAAATTGGTGAAGCCCATTGTAACAGCTGGATGTTTTCCTGTGTTATGTAACTGAAATCTAGCGATTCTTACTTTGATTTGTTGTAGGGTTCGGAGAAGGACAAGCGCAAAGAGGCGATTGACAAGGAAGAGAGAACTAAAAAGGTACATGTTCACATGATTTGTAAATGGCTTTTTTGGCATGCCATTAGAAACACTAGTGATGTTTTTATTATTCTGTCGTTTATATTCTTGTCACCTATTTTAACTATTTTTTGATTTCAAATTTGTTGACTGAACTATTTAATGATTGTTTTGTCTATTGGGTGTTGCCTGAAGTTGTACGCTATTGTTTGGGTCCTGCAAGTTGTTTGTGCATATTTGTTTTGCTGGCATAGATGCATTAAATGTGTAATAGTGTATGGATGATAAGAATCACGTGAACTTCCTAGCTATGTCTCGCATGTGTTGCCATTTTTTGTTGGTGATTATGGTCAAGGTTCAAAGTATCGATATCAGCCTGATATGCCCATACAGGGGGTGTTTTGTGGCCTTGACCGGTTCAGGGGTGTATGGACCTTAAACTGACCCCTCTGAACCATATTTGAAGAAAAAGCTTAAAAAATAAAAAAGGATATTGATACTGTCCAAAACCCCACTTCCGGCGTATTGGGCGTATTGATATTTTGAGCTTTGATTATGGTTACAATTTTTAATGAACCATGTGACAGGTTCAATGTATTCTCTATCTAGTTTTTTTTTTCACTTTTATGGATCGATCTTAGAGAAATTCTCTTTTGAATATGTCTGGTTATCCTAGAAACTTGTCATGGTTAGTTTGTGATTTTATTAGAGCCTCAAGATTATTCTTTTCTTTGGGATTTGGAAATTTTCCAATTGTATATACAACGAACTTCCCTTCCCAGGCACTTCCTGAAAATTTCGTTTTCTAGATTCAACAGCCTGTGCTGCATGACATGTTGGTTCACAGATACTTGTTACAGTATCTTGGTGCTGGATGCATTACATTTACAGGGTGAACTAACATGTCACGCATGTTAATTGTAAGTTGACAGTGTTTAGATATTGATGCTGCCTTTGTTGTGATGTACTGATGTCATTGCTATTGGTAATTATATTTTTACTCCCGTATAAATGTATAAATAAGAGCTGTATATAATGTTTGATCTCATGCCAAACTAGGCTTCTTTTTTGTGGTTGTTCATGCCAACTGCTACTCGAGTTCTGGGTAATGATAGTGCTGTAGTGAACGACCCTTGAATTTATTGTGCAGTCTGTGAGCATTAATGAATTCCTAAAGCCTGCTGAAGGAGGAAGATATTACAGCCCTGGAGGGCGCGGTCGTGGACGCGGAGGCCGAGGTTCCAGAGGAGGATTTAGTGGTGTGAACCAGGCGAGCAATGTGGTGGCCCCGTCAATTGAAGATCCTGGGCAATTCCCAACCTTGGGTGGCAAGTGAGAGAGATTTAAGCTCTCATCATACCTCTCAATCTCTATTTGCTTTTTTTTTTTTTTTTTATTATTATTCCTTTGTCCGGGTTCTTCCTTTGGTTTTGATCGTGAGGAGTTGGGTGAGTGGCAGTGGCACAGGATATGCACAGGAATAATTCAGTTTTTCCTGTATTGAAAAGAGATCGATCCCTGGGAACGTTTTTTAAATGTAAATTTTAGGTGTTTTAATGTGTTTACATTTACTGTTGTTTTCCTTCATGGATTTTGTTTTTGTGGTGTCTTTGGAATGTTGGCCCCCAGTGCCCGGCTTGGCTCTCTGACGGGCGGGGCAAATGGGAGGAGAGCGCCCGTTTAAATCTCCTCAGTCCTCCAATGAGGAGCCGACATTATTCGGCAAAATGCTTGGTTTTATTTGAGAACAGGCTGGGCTACAGCCTACAGGCTACTTTCAAATCCTGCTCGGCACGTTTGCCCCCCATCCCTCGCATTCATATTTAGTTCTTGACTGTCTTTATATTTTTTTGCTAATAGAATATTTGATTGCAATTATTATTTCCCCAAACCCATGCTGACGTGTATTTTCCAAACAACCAAACGTTTTTCAAATTAGTCAGCTTTATTTAATACTCCCATGGCCCAGTGTTTTCTAAGATTCCTGTTAGCTGTTAGTTTCTGTTGGCGGATGAAACAACTTTGGATTTTGCTCATTGACCCGTTTCTGGCATCAATCTTTCGTCAAACGAGGCTGTTGATAGTGGAGGCTGATCTGGTGGTAGTATTTGTCTCAAGTCCAGAATTGCCTCTCATTGCTCTTTGACAGCCGATTTAGTTGGTAGGCTGATAACAACAATTAGAGAGTATTGTCTTGTTCATTATTTGTTTGCAAAAGTTGAGTATTTGTTTTGGTTGGGGTTGGACCTGGAGACTTGGTTATGGACATCTCTGGCAGTTGGTATGGTATTTTAAAATTTTCAAACTATGGGCTATATTACTCAAGAAACCACCATATCAATTACATGGGTCAAGAAAATAACAAAGGCAGGTCGTTAATGGGGGAGCTATAGTCAACATAAGGGATGGGATTTCGATCTCTGGGGAGGGTGCGAAGTCGCCCAATCAAGTCGTCAATTTTGGCTTCAGACTCTGCGTCAAAGAGCTGAGCGCCCATGCCTTCGTAGTCGAGGTTGAGTTCCCAGGCGAAACCGTCGATCCAGTGCGAACGTCCTGCTAGTAGGTAGAAGTGCACCGACACTTTGCTTAAAGCCTCGTTCATGATTTCGATTGCTGGGATGACGGAAACGCCCAAGTTTAACTGTGAAAGAAGACCGCCTGAGCTTCACTATCTCTAGTTGGGCCCTCGATGAGTAAACCAAAAAAATTGGTTAACCAAATCGGTTGGTTCGGTGTTTTTAAAAAACTGAAGGTACTAGTTTGGTTTTGGTTAATTAATATAGGAAACTGACGGTTAACTGAACCGATCGTATACATATATTTTTATTTATTATATATATATATATTATAAATTAATAAATATGCATTATATATAAATATATTTATAATATATTATATATTATTTAAAATATAATATTATATATATATTTATAATTTTTATTATATATTTATATAATATATATTAAAAAAATTAAAAACCAACAAACCGAACCAACGATTAACCAAACTGTTAACCAATTAACTGACTGGCTTCAGTTCGGTTCCGATTACCAGTTTTCTAAAAACTGATAGTACCAATTCGATTCCAAAAAATGCCTCACGGAACCAGGATCTTCATTGTTATTCATGGGGTGATATTTCCAATGGACAGCTGCAATGTGTTATAAGCAAATCCATATTACCCGATATGGGCTCATATCAAACCAAAAAGTACAAATTTCGAATTCAGATCTGATCCCAACATTAGGATTTAGGAGAAAAACTTTAGATGTTGGGGCCAAGAGTAGAGACAGTTTCTGAAAATGCCACACTACCATGAGAATGGATAAATTAATAATTACATCTCAATTTATTTTGACTAAATACCAAAATATGGGCATGGATAGGTGAACTGCCCAAAACGTACCCAGCCCAGAAACTCTCTCAACAGCCTATGCTGCTGGGCCCCAACAGCCAAAGTTATCCCCGGATTTAGGAGTAGCCGTTGAAGAAGACCCTATTTACCACTGTAAGGGCTTTTTTTTAGTATTTGGTGATACACCACACCCAAATCCAAAATCCACTATAGGGGCCATTTTGAGTAGCCTAACTAGCACCATACTTATAACCCCGCTCCTCAATTTTGGTGGTAGCAGTATTTCAATGATTGAATCCCCGTCTCTACCGAAACGAACCAGAGTTATAATGCAAATAAATTTGCACTGATGCAAAATGGTTTGAGTGTAAATCTTAACTTACTTTTGTTTCAAATTTTAGCTTATTTTGTTTGATTGCAATAAAAATAAAGTAAATTAAGACATCAAATAGGATAAAGTAAAATTCAAAATAAAATTAAGGGAAATTTGCATTTTCTTTATTTGTATTCCCATACATTTATATTAGTGCAAATAAAATTGCATTGCAACCAAGCACATTATAAGGGACATTTTGAACTAACCTTCACCAATTGAATCTATTTTTCATGTCACCCAAATAATAAATTTTTAATTTAGGATAAATTTCTTAAACTATCTTTATTGATTTAGTTAATTGACTAAATGTATCCTTATCGTTTGAGAAATGATTTAGTTAATTGACTCTACCCTTTGTCGTTAATATTAAATACCCAATGTTACCCTCATCCCCTTCCTCCTCCACCTCTCTCTATCTTCCTCTCACCTTCTCCTTCCTCCGTCGTCAATACTAGATCGCCGTCGATTTCGATCGAAGATCGACGACAGTGGAGTTCACGCCAATCCGGAACGGGATTATTTTTTACTAACGTTGTTTATGGCTTTGTTTTTTATGCAAAATGGGGTTTCGAGTTTGGTGTCTGCATTGATCCGACTGAAGGAATTGCAGTATGAGCGTCGATACCCTCAGGGAAGGGGAGAATTAGGGTTCTTGTCCGTAGTCCTTGGATTTCCATGGGTGATGGTGGAGTCGCCTATGTGCCTTCGCAGCATGTTATGGAAAGGTTTCCAATTCCGAATATGTTCTGCGGGGGCAATGGTGGCTTCAACTCCAAGTCTCTTCAGTTTGCAGAATCACAAATTCAGAGAAATCATGAGAAGAAAATGGAAGTAGGGATAGAAGATTCTGGTCTAGTCAAAGGGCGAAAAAGAGGTGCAGAGAAGGGTGAATTGGGTTTAGAGAGAGGGAAGGAAGGGGAAGTTGAGAAGGATGAAATTCTGGCCGACTTGCTGCCAAAGGATGAAACCGAGGAGGGAAAATTGTGTTTAACGAAGGGCCCGAAAGCAGAATTGGAGAACGGTGAGTTTGTTCCAGATAAATTGAAAAAAAAAAAAAGAGAAGCTGAGAAGGGAGAGTTAGTTCCTGATACATCATCGACTCGGATCACTTGGCATCACAATGACTTAAGCACTGAGTCAATATCTTATCCCACCTCAGAGTCGAGCCCATACCTAATCAACACGGAGATCAGCTACTGAGTCGTTACCTGAACTCGGAATCGAACTCTACTGGCGCCTCGAACCGCTTGCTCTGTAAGTCCGATTCACAACGACGGAATGATTTCTCGTTGATGGTCTCAAGGATGGGTTTCCAAGACCGAGTCGTAGTTGATGTTTGACACCGATAAGCCGTTAGATATGCCTCTTGTGCCACACTGCTTGTGACTCGGTCCCAAAACGAGTTAGTTAGCTCTTGCAGGCGCGGAATTACTTCTGAAACCGGCGGAGCTATTAAGCCTCGACACAGGACTGCTTTCCGGGTGTCTAGCATCGGAGGCAGAGGCGCCGCATTTGGCGATCGCTGTGAGCCTTGTGTCCAGAGAGACGAGGTCGACGGGAGAGGCGTCGGACTGAAACAGGGAGAAAGGTAATAGTAAGAAAGGGAGGTAGAAAGGACTATAGTTCAGGGGAACCACGGAGAGGTGAACCGGAGAAAGTGGAGAATGAATGTGGTTTCTCTGAAAGCTGGCAGTTCTGACTGCTCTCCGTCGCTTGGTCCGGCCAAAACACACAACAAATTAGCGGCGGATTTTCCGTGTGTTCTGCTACTCTGCCCGTGAACCCAACACCAACAACGATGGGAAAAAGGGGAGAGAAAGAGGGAGAGGCCGATGGGGAAAAAGAAGAAGAGAGAAATAAAGGTATAGAGAGAAACAGATTAAAAGGGTAAAATAGTCTTTTTGTTAATGAGAAATTAAGGAATATTAACGTAAGGGAAGTACTAATTCGAATAGCGTTAATCAATTTTCAAACAGTAATAAAGGTATACTTTGACTTAGTCAATTCACTAAGGGTAGTTTAATAAATTTATCTCTTAATTTATTTGGCATGAATATTCTAATTTACTTCATCAGAATCTTCTTTTTAATTTTAATTCACATGAACCAAATATAACCTTAGAATTGCTTCGAACTTTCGACTCGCTGTGATTAGGGTGTTCATGGTTCAGTTCTTTGCAGTTTAGAGAAGATCTAACACAAAATCAGTAAATTATGATTTTAAAAAATTTCAAACTAAACCAAAGCAAACCATTTTGGGCATGAAAATGAAATCATACTAAACCGTTTTATTATGATATGGTGCGATTTCTAATATGGTTTGGAGAACTTTGAACCATTCTTTGATTCTATTGGGCTTAACCCAGATAGCACCCTGAAAATAAAAACTTAAAACTTCTATTTTATTAATATAGTTATAATTTTATATATAATTTCGGTTTGTGGTTTTCAAGAAACCAAAATAAAACTGTAAACTGCAATTTAACGACATATGAAACCGAATCAAACCATTTTCAAATGCAGACTGAAACCGAATCAAATCACAAATTTGGTTTGAATCGATTCGGTTTTACGGTTTCAACCACACAATGAACACCCCTACATCAGATGGTCTGGTGGAGGGGCGGTCCGGTCTCCGGTCTCCCTATAACGGAAAGTTAAAGGACTTGACACTGCTAATAATTCTATATTTCTATTTAAGAGAAGTGAACCCCGATTCTGCCCGACCATGTTCTCTGCCTAAATACCGACAGGCGATGGCCGATGCCTCCCAGGATTACAAAAAATCATCGCTCATCTTTGCTTACGTTGGTTTCACAAACAAAATACCGCTATTCTCCACTTTCCAACTTCCGATTTCTGCACCCAAATGCCAACAGAGGCCGAGACACAGAAGCCACCAACGGCTCTTCTCGTTCCCACCCGGCGGGCAAAACCAACGTGGTTCCCACCGATAAGATGACGTCAAGGAAACCTATTTTCAACGGAAAACTTGGGCAATTCGATCGATATGGGTTCGGCGATATTGTTTCGTCGAATAAGATGATCACCAGATATATTCGTTCTGGTGATTTGGATTCTGCGCTTGGGATATTCGAGAACATGACTGTTAAAACCACAGTTACTTGGAATTCAATCTTGGCTGGCTACTCGAGGCAGGCCGGGAAATTGAGAGAAGCGCGCCAACTATTTGATCGAATTCCTGAACCGGATACGGTCTCATTCAATACCATGTTAGCTTGCTACTTTCATAACTCGGATATCGAAAGCGCTCGACGTTTTTTTGATAGAATGCCAGTTAGAGATGCTGCATCTTGGAATACCATGATTTCAGGTCTCTCCCAGAATGGGAAGATGGCTGAAGCCCATGAGCTCTTTAAGGTAATGCCAGAAAAGAATAGTGTATCGTGGAGTGCCATGATTTCGGGTTATGTGGAGGCTGGGTGTTTGGACTCGGCAGTGGAATTATTCCAGCAAGCTCCGGTTAAGAGTGTGGTTGCATGGACAGCGATGATTACTGGGTTTATGAAGTCGGGGAAGATTGAGTCGGCGGAAGAATTATTTAAAGAAATGCCGGATAGGAATTTGGTGACTTGGAATGCCATGGTTGCTGGTTATGTGGAGAATGGTCAAGCAGAGACTGGATTAAAGCTTTTTAGAAGGATGGTGGCAACGGGAATCAGGCCCAACCATTCGAGCTTCTGTAGCGTTCTCTTGGGTTGCAGTAGTTTGTCTGCTCTGGAATTGGGGAAACAGGTCCATCAGTTTATCTCTAAGTCATCGTTGAGTCTTAATACAACTGTTGGGACTTCGTTGATCAGTATGTATTGCAAATGTGGGAATCTTGAAGATGCACAAAAGTTGTTCAGTGATATGTCCCAAAAGGATGTTGTTACTTGGAATGCAATGATTTCTGGATATGCCCAACACGGTTTTGGGGAAAAAGCAATTTGTTTGTTTGACGAGATGACAAAGAGGGGAATACAACCAAATTGGATCACCTTTGTTGCGGTTTTATCAGCTTGTAACCATGCCGGGTTAGTAGATCTTGGAATTCAATATTTCAATTCTATGGAAAGAGATTATGGGTTTGAAGCTATGCCAGATCACTACACATGTATGGTTGATCTGCTTGGTCGAGCTGGTTTACTGGTTGAAGCTGTAGATTTGATCAAGCAAATGCCTTTCAAAGCACATTCTGCCATATTCGGTACCCTCCTGGGGGCTTGTAGGATCCACAAGAACTTGGAACTGGCTGAGTTTGCAGCTAAAAACCTGCTTGATCTGGAACCAATGAGTGCTGCGGCTTATGTTCAACTTGCCAATGTCTATGCTGCAATGAAAAGGTGGGACCAAGTTGCCAGGGTACGCCAATTAATGAAGGACAAAAAGGTTGTGAAGATGCCTGGGTACAGTTGGGTTGAGGTGAAGAGTGTTGTTCATGAGTTCAGATCAGGTGACAGGGTTCACCCAAAATTGGCTTCTATACATGCAAAATTAGATGACTTGGAGCATAGGATGAAACTGGCAGGGTATGTGCCTGATCTTGATTTTGCATTGCATGATGTGGGGGAGGAGCAGAAGGAGATGATATTGTTGAGGCATAGTGAGAAGCTGGCAATTGCTTTTGCACTGATCAGTGCACCCCAGGGGACTCAAATCCGGGTGTTTAAGAACCTTAGAGTCTGTGGGGATTGCCACAATGCAATCAAGTACATCTCTGCAATTGAGAAGAGAGAAATCATTGTAAGAGATACTACAAGGTTCCACCATTTCAGGAATGGGCATTGTTCTTGTGGCGACTACTGGTAAGCATGCACAAGTGGTTGGGGGGGGGGGGTGTTGTTTCAACTTTGGGGTCTGATTATCTCATGCCCAAACATAACTCTCTAATGTAAGTTTATACAAAGTCTGTTCATGCTCTGCACATGAAGTGGCTGATACAAGTCAAGAAAAATGCAAAGTCAAAGAAGTCATTTGCCTCATGACAGCTATTTATACAAGCTGTAACCATTGCAGATCACCCAAGATACTCTGTGAAAAAGGGACACCCAACGAGAAACAATAGATTGGATGGCATAAAATATCTGCTACCCATGGTAAACTAGATGGACCTGAGGGAAGATCAGTTTCTCGTCCTGGAGGTCAAAGAACTACCTTATATTAGAGGCAAGTAGGGGTAGATATATATGCATATACATCTAAAGAGCACCTTTTGTTTTGGGTATACATGTATTGTACGGGTCGTTTGATGGCATAATGATGTTAGGGCAGTAGAGAATTCTGGTCGAAGGATGATCTTCTACAAGATGTGGGTACTGATATAAAATTGGATGATGATGCCATGAAACTATAACGAACAAACTTTCTAAGGTAGGGAACACAAGGCATCCTTTTGTGAGAAAGAATAGCGAAAAGAACAGAGAAAATGAATGGACTACAGTTGGTAGAAGAAAATACGGTGGAATGAGGAAGCCCACTTTCAGCCCAAGATTTGATTTTGATATGGCAAAGGACAGAACTTGGGGTAAGAAACAATACAATTGGACAGGATTTAAAAACCAGTGATTTGAATGTGCTAAAGGGCCTACCCGAACAAGATATCTAAATGCTGGACATGCGACTATTATGCCAATGGCGACTGTAAGCAATAGAAAACAATGGGTCCAGAAAATAAGTTCGATTGTTGTTCCTTATGAAAACAATTAGGAAAATGAGAGCAGGTACCCCTATCCAAAACTTAAATGTTTTTGAAAATGGAAATAATTATGCAGATGACAAGAACTATGAAGATGTGGAAGGTGAAACCGATCAAATAGTGGAAGAGGGAGAAGGAGATAAGGACGAGGACTGGGATGAGCAAGCAGGCCAAGAAAACTATGATAATATGCATGCAGAGGATGCAAGTGAGCTGAACTCTGAGCAGGAATATGCCAATCTCAGGAATAATGAGGATAAGATGGATCCAGAGATAAAATCGGTTGCAAATGAAGCTTCTCAGTTCAGTTTTGCAGGCACGCCCTTGAGCTCATCAGAGCCCATAGGCCGCTATATGTAATTTTCTTGAAACTAGGAAAAATTTGGAGAGAACTAAAAAAGTAATTAAATCTTTTGCAAATCTTTATGACTATTTTGTAGTGGATCCCATTGGATTTTCGGGTGGTTTATGGATTTTTTGGGATAAAAACAGATGTAAGGTTGATGTTATTTTGTTAAATGATCGTTTAGTGAATCTCTAATTTATGATATGGTTACTAGAAAATCTTGGTTCTGTACATTGTGTTAATGCTCCCCCAAATAAAAATGATATGGAATTGGATTAGATATATCTCTGAAAATACTAGAGCACAGTGTTTAATTGGAGATTTTAATGCTATCAAAGAAATAAAGGACAAGAGGGGTGGTAGATCGGTCTTACCATATCAGACTAAAGATTTTAATGAGCTTATAAGTGGTTGTAATCTTCTTGATTTAAAAATGTTGGGGAATAAATTCACTTGGAGAATAGATCTACATGGGAGAGGTGGTTGCCAAGAAGAAAGCTTTGGGGAGGTGGTTGTTAAGAAGAAAGCCATGTGGTGCCAAGAAGAAAGCTTTGGGGAGGTGGTTGCTAATTCGTGGAGGCTGGATTCTAGAGGTTCAAGAGCTATGAAGTTTATAAGAAGGAACTTTCTAGTTCAGAATATCAGAAAATGGAATAGAAACATTTTGGAATTATTTTTATCAAAAAGAAAAATATTCTCATTAGATTAAAGGATGTTCAAAGTTTTTCTAAGGTTTTAAAACGTGAAGAAATTCATTGGACCAATTAATTGGGCTAAAGTTCGGTGACAAAAATAATAATTTTTTTCAAACCATGGTGGCAATAAGAAGGAATAATAATAAAATCTTCAAAATCATAAATGATGAGGGAGAATGGATCAATGATCAAGTAGAAATTGCTGTTTTTTTTTTTTTTTTGTTAGCAAGTTTGAAGACAGATTTAAATCTGAAGGTGCTATAGGGGTTGACGATTTCATTGAATATATAAACCCTTGTATTACGGATTAGCAGAATAAATTGATTTCTGCTGAATTTTCTAACAAAGAGATATGGGAGGTGCTTCTTTCAATGAAAGATCTTAAAGCTCCATGTCCATATGGACTTAATGTTTTGTTCTTCAAAAAGTATTGGAATATTATAGGGGATTCGGTGAGTGACTTGCTGGGTGGAAACAAAAAACTCTTTCTTTGGAAGGTAGAGTTACACTCCTTAATTTGGCGATAAGTTCTATGCCACATTTTATCATGAGGTCTTTCAAGTGCCCAATTAATGTCATTGAGGAGATAAACAATAACCAAAGAAATTTTCTGAGTAAAGGGAATGGTAAGAAGCCTATTCACCTTATTAATTGGGAAAAAGTATGCCTTCCCAAAAGATGGGGAAGCTTAGGCCTTAAGAATCTCCACTAGGTGAATGAGGCTTACCTTGCCAAGTTAGGTTGGAAGATTTTGAAAGAAAATCAAAATCTTTTGGTCAAAGTTGTGACTCACAAGTATTTAACAAAAGAAGATTTTTGGAACACTAACTCAAAAAAGGGGATCCCATGGGCTTGGAGAGGAATCCTTAACTCAAGACCCCTTCTCAGGGGGGGATTGGGTGGAGAATTAGTGATGGTAGAAATGTTAAATTTTGGGATGATAATTGGCTTGAGCAGGGACCCATTAAGGATTTGGTGAACAAAGGCATCTCCATAGAAGAAGAAAATTTTCTTGTCTTTGATTTGATGGACCATGAGAGGGGAGTGTGGAAGGTGAACTCATTGAAAAACTAAGTTCCAAATTTTGTATGGACTAATAGTAGGTCCATCTTCCTTCCTTTGAGAGATAGAAGAGATAAATTAATCTAGAGATTAGACCCCAAGGGAAATTTTACTATCAAATCTGCTTATAAGGAGACTAGTGTCAGACCCTTAACATACTAGCACGTTAGTGGCACAGAGTGGGCCACGGGCCATGGACCTAATGAGGCATTGAGACATGAAATACATGGCCTGCGGATTAGGCCAAGGCATGGGTGGGACGGCTAGTGCAAGATCAGGTGATGAACTAGGCCATGAGGCTCATGAGGTGGCATGGGCAACACGACTAGGTGGACTGAGGGATCTGGCAGGCATAGGCAGGCTGAACAAGCGCCTAGCTAGGACAAGGCCAGCACCTAGCGTACAGGGTAACTTAGCAGGTGTCAGGCTAGGACAGGGTCAACACCCAGGCGTAGGCGGAAATGCGCCATGACACAGACAGTGCAGTCATGCTACAACACATGGGTGCGGACATTTGAGCAAGTTGGCGGGCTAGACTTGCACAGATGCATAGTGATGCCTAGGAGGGACCTTAACACAAAATACGACTGAGGGCTTGGCACATGCCATAGGCGAGCCGGATGCCTTAGGCGTGGACGAGGAGCAGGACACTCTGTTGACAAGTGGTGGACTCTCCACGGGTAGGGGAGGTGGTGGACTCTCCACGGGTAGCACCAGCAGCAGGTTGGGTGCCCATGCCCCAAGGCTGGGTGGGGCTATGTGAGGAGTTGGTGGCGCACATGACAAGGTGGACACACTCAATGGTTGGGTATTACGCGAGCGACCTAATGATGGTCGCACGCACACAACATTGTGGTGTGTGCTATAACCGAGACACAGATAGGGCTAGTGTGACATGCTGTCACGGTTTGACACAAGAGTAGCCTTGCCAACGCTTGGCAAGCAGGCTTACATTAATGGACACCATCGTCATTTTTGCCTATAAGATTTTGGGAGAATTAATGTTATCTTCAAGCAGACCTCTAAAAGCTTAACGTACTCTTTAAGGAGGGGTGGTCAACCTCCTTGGATGCCTAACATTGGCATTCTTAGACCAACATCCCTTGTGGGGTGGCCCTGGTTAATGGCTAGCATGGCTACCAGGGTTCCTCATGGGCGCACACATGCTCATGGGGACAGTGCATGGACCGATACTGTGCCACCGACACTCAAGGGAGGCTTGGCATGCGGGCCTGGCTCAAGCATGACCCTTCACCATGCCAGCCCCTTGCCTAAGCTAAATGAGCTATCCCATTGCCCATAGCTAACAGGTGTGTTCCAGCCCAGTGGTTTCCTATCATCATTGACACTCATGTGCCTACATCATCGGCATACAGGAGTCCCTTCTCATCGGTGCTCAGTCGCCTCTCATCATGGTCGTCCCCCTATAGCATGTAAGAGGCACCTCCCATGGACCAACCAAAGCTAGCCGAGTGCCCCGATCATGCGACTTGAGGTCATGATCCAGTGCTACTAACCTTGGTGGAACCATCTCATCGGGCAACTCCTAGCCTCGCATCATACAAAGGCTTGTCCCGGCTTGCCTTGGCCTAGACGCCGCACGGGTTTCTTCTGCTGCAGAACTACCCCCCGTGACAGTTGGTATCAGAGTAAGTTAGCCAATTGTTGTCGCAGTTGGTATCAGAGCAAATCAGCATAGAGCCAATTGAAGCGGTCATCACGACAAGCAGCACATCGTGGGGTGTGGTCCCTAGGCAATTCCACTCGGGTACAAGCAAGCAAGCATACACATCAGGCCTGGTAAGAGGCCATTCATTGTGTCCCCATTCCAATGACCCCAAAACAACACCCATGCGGGGATAGACGCATGGCATATTGTGGCATTTTGAGTGGGGGAGTGACATGCTTCCTCACGGACATCAGTTGCTGTTCATTTTAGTGAGTTGTGGGCAATGCACCTACATCTTGGTTTCATGACGGATGAGCCTTTGTTCCGTAGCTTGTCAGAGGCACTACTAAGGCATGGACAACAGTCCGAATTGGTTTGTGTCGACGGTTGGTCAAGGAATATCACTGAAGTGGCAATTTTGCACTGAATGGGTCCTTGATTGAAGCCACAATATTGGAATGATAGGAATTTGGGTACACTATCCGTTGGAGCATGGCAGCCCTACACCAGCAAAGCATCGGAGGACATGCTCACTTCAACAAATAGGCGGAACATTCGCAGCAACAACAATACATCACAAGGCGAGTGCATGTTCAGCAACATCATGGGTAAAAGTTGCCACACTCGCGCACATTGCAGTCAGATCTCCTTGAAGCAGCAGCACATTGGGGCCCTCTCAGAGCGAAGATGTAGCCCAAACCGGCGAGGTGAAGTGTAGTTTCAAGGGCCAACAGAGCATAATCCATGACTAGGTTAAAGTAACCCGCACATGGCGAGGTGAAGTCCGCAGGCCAACATGGTGAAAGGGTACACCCAGGAAACACGCCAATAGTAGGACTAGACCTATCACATCGTGTTCGGTAGCACCATCGAAAAGCTACCAAGAAGATGGTCGAGCCTTGAGGTAAGGATGACACATGGGGCGGCCTACGCGAAGCACACACATCCAATTTCTTTGAGGGCCCTTCTCACACATTTCAACGGCATAGCCATTGCACGGTTTGAGTAACCTCAACACAAGGGGTGAAGTCTAGGTAGGCCGGCATGGTGAAATGGTTCTGTCCCCATAAATGGACACCAATATAGATGAGACCCAGGTTGGCCAGGCGAGCCCAGAAACTGGAACAGAAGTGGATGGTGCGGGACACAGACGCCCATTCAAAGAAGGACCATTATCGAGGACGACAATGAATTGAGTAGGGGAGCCTGTCACGGTCTGACACAGGCTTAGCCTTGCCTACACTTGGCGGGCTTACGTTAAGGGACACCATTGTCATTTTTGCCTATAAGATTTTTGGGAGAATTGATGTCATCTTCAAGCAGACCCCTAAAAGCTTAACGTACTCTTTAAGGAGGGGTGGTCGACCTCCTTGGGTGCCTAACCTTGGCACTCTTAGACCAACATGCCTTGTGGAGCGGCCCTGGTTAATGGCTAGCATGGCTATCAGGGTTCCTCATGGGTGGCCCTGGTTACCTAGCTCAAGTATGACCCTTCACCACGCCAGCCCCTTGCCTAAGCTAAATGAGCTATCTCGTTGCCCATAGCGCACGGGTGTGTTTCGGCCCAGCGGTTGCCTATCATCATCGGCATACAGGAGTCCCTTCTCATCGGCGCCCAGTCGCCTCTCATCATGGTCGTCCCCCTTTAGCACGTAAGAGGCGCTTCCCATGGACCGGCCAGATCTAGCCAAGTGCACTAGACATGCGACTTGAGGTCATGGTCTAGTGCTACTGACCTTGGTGGAGCCATCTCATCGGGCAACTCCTAGCCTCGCATCACACAAAGGTTTGTCCTGGCCTACCTTGGCCTGGACACCACACGGGTTTCTTCCACTGTAGAACTACCTCCCATGACAATGCGATAGGCAACAGGACATTGCATAGGTAGGAACTATATGCCAATTGAGTTGGGAGTTGGATGCATGCGTATGGGCATGGGCATGGCGAGCCAGACATGCACACGTACATCGAGGGCGTTGGGAACCAGACATGTATGGGTATGGCCACATGTCACAAGTGACTCCTTCACCACGCCATCAAGCACCTTCAGTCGTGCCAACATAGTGCCTACTGCGTGCTTTCATGGTGTCATCATGTGTGCCATGGGTGGGCTATGTATGTATCTTGTAAGGGGGGACTACCAATGGCATTACTGTAATTACTTAGTATGAATTTACACTCTTTTGATGTTTCCTTTTGGCACTCCCCCAAAAACTTAACGTATTCTTTGAGGCGAGGTAGGTAGTCGAGTGAGTCATAAGCATGTAAAGGCTTTCTCGACCCCATCGAGTGCTGCACGGGGCCTCATCAATTAGCCTCGTGATAGTTGGTATCAGAGCAGGTTGCTCCTCAACGCATGTGACCCTTTCATAGCAATACTAGTGGTGGTGCAATGAAGCACAACAAAGAACTCACCAACAAGATTCAGTATGGCCTTACCCATGCTAGAGAGACCGATGAGGCTCTAGGCAATGAAGTCATTACAGAGAAGGCCCCGAAGGGTCACACATCCAAAGCAAGCAAGCGCGACAAGTCAATTGACAAGCTTGTTGCCTTCAACACACGCATCCTTCGTTGCGAAGTGACTATTGGGGAGATGCATAACCGAGTAGAAGAAATCCACCTGAACGTGGAAACAATTGAGAACTCCATGGTGGAGCTAGAAGCCCATTTAAATGGCATTATGAACGAGGTCCAAGACGTCCTAAATGGCACCCTCAAAGAAGTCCTTGGAACAACATCCCGACAAGAAGGGAGCTCATCTTGATCCAACATCCAAGACCAGGTTGATGAGATGAGAGTTGAATGGATGGCCATGAAAGTAGCCATGGCCACTCCTACTAACCTCTAGACACAATTGCATGAACTAAGAGGAGACACAATGCTCCTCAAGAGACTAGTGGCCAACACTCCAAGCCCCTCCACAACACTGGCCCCTACTTGTGTGAAGATTCGGGAGCCCACACTTTATGCCGGCTCCCAAGATGCTAGAGAACTTGACAACTTCTTGTGGCAAATGGAACAATATTTTCTTGTCGCTGGCATTGATGATGACCTAACTCAGATTCGTACAGTGATCATGTATTTAACTAAATTGCTATGCTATGGTGGCGCAGGCGATGCCAAGACATTGAACGGGGTACGTGCACCATTAAGACATTGACTGATTTCAAGCAAGAACTAAAGCGGCAATTCTACCTAGAGAACGTGGAGTACCTGACGTGGAAGAAGTTGAAAGCACTCAAGCATGGGGACTCACTCCACGACTATGTCAAAGAGTTTTCAGCCTTTACCTTGGAGATCACGGACATGTCTGACAAAGATCTACTATTCAACTTCATGGACGGACTGAAGCCATGGGCCGAACTAGAGCTCCAGCGCCGCAATGTGCAAGACCTCACCACAGCAATGACATTGGCGGAGCAACTCAATGAGGCGAGCTTGTCAAATGAAGAAGCCCCTAAGCTAGAAAGCCCGCGTGCCCCAAATTTGAGTGGGTGAGCAAGTCATCCACGCCCTCCATACAACAACTCCAGCTTCAACAAGCCAGCAAGACAAGACTATGGAAAAAAGCCACAAGGAGAGGAAGGCCCTCAGCACCAGTACAAGCCCAGAATCGTTGGGCCCCCATGTTCTTGCTTCATTTGTGGGGGTAATCACCTGGTTTGCAACTGCCCAACCAAGAAGAAGATTAATGCCCTTGTCGCCAAGCTCAATGATAATGAGCGAAGTGATGAGGAAAAGTCAGTGCAGGCACCAAGAGTGGGCGCCCTTCAACTCTTCAACGCCATGGTGAAAAAAGAGGCCAATCATAGAAGGCCAAAGAAATCCCAAAGGGGGTTGAAGTATGTAGACATCCTCCTTGGCGGGAAGCCGACTCAAGCCCTTGTTGATACAGGGGCTCCCAGAACTTCATTTCGGTTGCAGAGGCCAAGCGACTCAATCTGAACATTGTGAAAGAGACAGGGTGGCTCAAGGCCGTGAACTCCAGGGCCAAGGCGATTCAAGGCATGGCTCATGGGATTGATCTCCAACTTGGGCTGTGGACAAGCAAAACTAATCTATCAGTGGTACCCCTAGATGACTTCCAAGTTGTGCTGGGAATGGACTTCTTGACACAGGCGGAAGCAACACTCATGCCTCATATCAACTCTTTGTGCATCTTGGACAAGTGCTCCCCTTGCATGGTACCAATTATGACTTCTACTAGGGTTCATGGGAAGCGAGTTTTTGCACTACAACTTTTTCATGAAGAAGCATTGTTTGATGCCAACATGGAGGAAGTAGAGAAGTTCCCCACTCCACTAGCTGAAGAATCCACCCCTAAAGCCAACCTCAACAGCAACAGGAAGCAGCAGGCCGTCAAGCTATTTACACCACTCCAGCAATAGAGTTCGTGTGCATCGACAACCGTCAAGAAAAGCAGAAGACCCAAGGTCATGTCCAAGTTCACCCACACCTACTACCACAACCATCGGGGAGAGCGAGTGCCACCCAAGCCATTTAGGGACCACTTTCGCACCATTTCTCAAACTAAATCACGTAGTAGCCCTGTGAGTCACCCTTGGGGAAAAATTCATGGGAACCAACACCCCAATAATCTAAGACATCATTTTGACCCTTACCTAGCCCAAACCTTCCCTATGTTCAAGCTGAACCAGCCACTATCATACCTTGAGGCTGCTAGGAAAATGACTTAGCCATAGGAAACCTCAACAGAACAAGAAAACCCAACCATGCCATCCCTTGGACGACAGCCGGTTCATGGAACAACAAGAGAACCTTCCTTCCGCACTAGCGACTCTAAGGGACCAGCCGAAGCCGATCTCCGAGGACGTAGATCGAATTGAGTGGAGGAGACTGTCACAAGTGACTCCTTCACTGTGCCATCAAGCACCTTCAGCCATGCCAATAGAGTGCCTACCACGTGCCTTCATAGTGTCATCATATGTGTCATGGGTGGACTATGTATATATCTTGTAAGGGGGGACTGGCAATGGCATTACTATAATTACTTACTATGAATTTCCACACTTTTGATGTTTCCTTTTGTTATTCCTCCAAAAACTTAACATGATCTTTTAAGAGAGAATAGATAATCAAGTGAGCCATAACCATGTAAACACTTTCTCGATCCTATCGAACGCCGCACGGGACCTCGTCAATTAGCCCCGTGACACATAGGCACTGGACGCACAACCGATATACTTGGGATGACGCAAGAGGACTGGGCGGTTACGAGCAGTTACCGTTTGGATAGGCAAGCAAGGCGGTTGCTTGATAGTTGGGACATGTGGACACAGCGGAGTGTGACACATGTACGTTGAGAGTCAGGCTGGGCGGACAGTTTGACAGATTGGTGCACATGCATGGCTTCGGACTTGGACGAGAGCAAACCCCATAAGTGTGCAGTAATAATATTGGGCCTGTTGCAGGGCAGTGCAACAAGTGTCTTACAAGGTACAACCTTGTACCCGATGTCTATTTAAGGCCACGTTCAGGCTGGTTGGGGGCATCTTGGACGAGAGCAAACCCCATAAGTGTGCAGTAATAATATTGGGCGGTAGCCTTTAGATACAACTATGTAACCCTGTGTGCGACTGTGTGCGTTTGTGATAATGCAGATTTCTAATTTATACCGTAAATCTGTAAACATTCAAAAGATCCAAAAACCACTGTATGGGTGACTTAAGTGTTTGGTGTAGGATGCTTTAGTGAAGGAAAAGGCTAACCAAGTAGTGGCTACTTGGGCCGCACGGTGCAAGCTTTTCAATAGGCGAAAATTTTGACCCTGTGATAGTATCAAAGCCAGGTTTGGCTCATTATGGCAGTCATTGGGACTGTTACAGACTCGTTTATGGTGGATCCTAACATGTCAGAGACTTTGAGGGACAGGGTGACTCGGCTAGAAGGCTTGGTGGCAACACTAGGGACGGGAGACGATGCAACTAGTGCCCAGACGCATGAGGCAATGTCAGAACGCCTCGAGACTTTGGAGAAGTCGTGGCATAATGAGGTTGCAAGACAAGAGGCACTGATTGCTCGGATGGAAGCCATGGAAGAGGAATTGGTGCTCCTGTGATGCTTGGTGTGTCAAACTCCTACCCCGGTTGAGCCAAAGGTAAGGATACCTGAACCTAAACCCTTCATGGGAATCCGGAACTCCAAGGATTTGGAGAATTTTCTATGGAATATGGAACAGTATTTCAAGGCGTGCCATACCATAGAGACCGAGAAAGTCCCTCTCACTAGCATGTACCTAGACGGTGTTGCTAAACTATGGTGGAGAACCTGGTATGATGATGATTCCGAGGCTGGGAAGCCAAGGATTGAGACTTGGGAAACCCTAAAGAAGGAACTAAGGGAGCAATTGCTCCCTAATAATGTCTCGTAGGTGGCCTAAGCACATAGAGACAGTCAGGGAGTATGTTAAGCAGTTTACCTCCTTACTGTTGGGTATAAAGTGGATGTCTGAACAAGATAAAGTGTTTAAATTCATGGCAGGGTTACAACCATGGGCGCAGGTGGAACTGCATAGGCAAGTAGTAAAAGGCCTGCCAAGTGTTATTTCTGCAGCAAAAGGGTTACTGGACTACAATGTGGTAGAGGCTTCTAATTCGGATCAAGGCAAGGCCAAAGGTAAGTCCAAGGAAAAGACTAAGAAGCAAGGGAAGAAATCTGCTGAGGACCATGATGATGGGCAACAAGATTCCAACACAGAACAACAGACCAAGAAGTCTATAGGAAAGGACAAGGGATTCTTCATCTGTAGCGGTCCCCATTTCTCTAGGGAGTGCCCAATGCGGGTGCGACTTAGTGCCTTGATCGCAGAGCAGGAGAATGATACTATAAAGCCAAGGATGGCATTGTTGCGGGTGATGGATCCCTGTGGAAGGATGTTAATAGATTAGCTAACTTGTGGGGTGTGCGGGTCATGACTATGACAAGACCAATGGTGGTGAGTGGATACACTAAATTGCTGTTGCTGTTCGTGACTTAGGTGGAGTTGCAATCGGTTGATGGATTGTGACATAACCAGGCGGGAAAGCTACGGTATGCATTCTGTGGGGGCAAGATCTGAAGCAATAACAAGCGGCTTCATCAGTGACAGAAGCATACTTCAAAGGACAGAAGTGTTGCATAGTCCAATCGGAACAAGATTGGCAAGCTACTCCGGCACAAGGAAAGGGCCTGTTTAAAGTTATGGTGCTGAAAGACCATTCGGAGATGCAAGCGGATGAAGACTGTATCGTTTAATGTTTTATTTTGTATTCAGGGAAGGTATTCTGTGGGTTGAATGTATTTCTTTTATGTTTTCTTGATGTATTTTTTGTTTCTGAGAGGGGTTGCATGGGGTTTCTTTTACGTAATGCTTGTTTTGTATGTAAAATGATGTATTGTATGGGTGGGGAGGTTTATTCTGAGAAACCATGATGTATATGTAAATCTAAGGAGGCATAAGGAGTGTATGTAACTCCAACGTGGACGTCGGATTTTTTAGGTGGGGGTGATTTGTCAAACCCTTGACATACTGGCACAGCGGTGGCACGGGGTAGGCCATGGACCCATGGACCTAATGAGGCATTGAGACATGCAATACATGGCCTACAGATTAGGTCAAGGCATGGGCGGAATGACTCATGCATGGTCAGGTGGTGAACTAGGCCATGCGGCTCATGAGGTGGAATGGGCAACACAACCAAGCAAATTGAGGGATTCGGTAGGGCCTGGTGCATAGGCGGACTAAGCAGGCACCTGGCCAGGACAAGGCCAGCGCCTGGCGTATAGGGTAATTCAGCGAGTGCCAGGCCAGGACAGGGCCAGCACCCAGGCGCAGGCGAACATGCACGGATGCACCATGACACAGACAGTACAGTCATTCTACAACACATGGGTGTGGACACTGGGGCAAGTTGGCGTGCTAGACTTGCACAAATGCATAGTGATGCCTAGGAAGGACCTTAACACAATGCAACTAAGGGCTTGGCACACGCCAATAGGCAAGCCAGATGCCTTAGGCGTGGGCAAGAGGAGCAAGCACACACTGTTGACAGGTGCAATAGCATTACTATAAATATGGCAACATGACAATTCAGAAAAGGCTAAACAGGTGACTTGGGCCGCACACTCTTCGGGCCTAGTGGCTTAAGTGTTTGGTGCAGGACGCTTTAGTGAGGGAAAAGGATAAACAGGTAGTGGCTACTTGGGCCGCACGGTGCAAGCTTTTCAAATAGGCGAAAGATTTGACCCCGTGACAGCTAGCGTCATGCCGGGCAGCCTAGGGGCTAGGGGTGCAAATATAGTCCTAAGTAAAATCTGGGGACTTAAGCTTAATCCAAAAATTATTTTTTATATCTTTATTTAGTTTTAGATTTCTAAAGGCTTCAACATTGATGGTGCAGATAGTTTTTGTGGTGAACATATTTTCAGGAAATGTGTTGTTGACAGTCAAGTTTGGAGCACCATTATGCCGATTTCTAGTTATCCAAATTTTGGAAATGTCTTTTTTTTATTGGTGGAGAAACATTCAAGAAGATAGAAACCTTAGGGATTCGTTATCCTATGAGAAATATAGTCTCATTTGGTTTTTGTGAAAAATAGAAACGAACAAACCTTTCAAAATAAAGACTCTCCTCTCCACATCCCCCATTATTTTTGATAGAGCGCTCAGAGTATTCAAAGAAATTATGGGTCTTAATGATTGTTTAAACAATCAAGTCTCCCAAAAATCATGGAAACATATTTATTGGAAATTGGAAGCTCCCTCCATTAGGCACTAATGAAATAAATTTTGATGCCTCAAGAAAGGAAGATGGGAAGTATGCCATTGGGTGCATAGCCAGGGATCATAATGGCAGTGCTCTTGAGTCTTGACTTAAAAGCTTATTCCATCGGTAGGACTTCTATCGATGTTGTGGAAGCTTGTGCGGCGTGGGAGGCTCACAACATTGCCATCAACTTCGGTTTGTCCCCAATTCGCTATGAAGGAGACCATCTTCTAGTTATTCCCTGCTTAAAGAGAAAAACCAATGTTCCCTAGAAGTCGAAGACCATCATTTTTTAGTGTTTAAAGTCAACTGATAGGTTCGACGAGGAAGCAAACAAGGCAGCGGATTGGTTGGTCAATCAAGCTCTTTCTTCTTCTTTAGGCAGTGTTTGGTTTGAAGGAAAAAGTAGGGAAAGGGAAAAGCAGGGAAACCTTTACAAACCTTGTATAGGTCGCCCTACCTTTTCCTTCAAACCAAACATGGCCTTAAGCTCCTCTATATTTTTGTCTTTCTACACTTTCGAAAGAGCTTTTTGTTTATTCGCATTTTTTACTCTTGGGGTAGAGCTACCCTCGTCTTGTGTAGCTCATCTTATTTTCTACCAAAAAAAAGAGCAAGAGCTTAAGACCTACCCCAACCATCTAGTCCTTCCTTCCATATCAATTCAGGGACACATGGGGAATGATAAATCTTGCCTCTGGCATGCAAAAGATTTCTTTGAAAGGGAGGTGAAGGATGAACACTTTTGCATTCGGTTTGCATCGAGAGAGAACTGCAAAAAAATTCAATAGAACACTGCTGGGGAAAGCCAAGAGGCAACTTCTGCTGCAGATCTTATAGAGAGGTTGAGTGTAGAGAAGCAAAGATCAGCAGAAAACCCAGCAAGAGGTGCCAATTTCAGCAGAGGAAGAAAGGGATTGAAAGAAGTCAGAGGAAGAGGAAGGGAAAAAATAGGCGGGAAAACCAGATGTCGATAAATAAAGAAAAAAAAATGCCTTTCTTTTCTTATGGGTGTTCCCATAGGGATGGTTGTTGTCAAGTGTTGCAGAGTCATGGAAATATTATATATCGTTGAATTTTATGATACAAGGGCTCTGTGGTTGGATCTTGGATGTGTCGTCTAGCTGGTGAGATCGGACTTTAAATTAATGGATGGTCCATGCCATTTGCTTATACAGTCCACTCGTTTTTTATATATTTGGTTTGTAGTTGACAAGGGTGTTTGGTTTTTGAGTCTACCGGGGTTTTTAGATATTTGTTGGGTAGGTTTTGTTGAAGGGTCTTTTAGGAACCTTTTTCTTTTTTAATGAGGTATCCTGATTGTTATTTATTTGTCACAATTACTCTAATACTAAATTAGCGTATTCTAAAAGCTCGGATGCTAAATTATCGCCTTTTAAAATTCAAGAACCAAAGTTGCACTAAAACTAAAGTACAGGGTGGCTTCACATGTCGGTCTTGATGATTTTTCGATTGTTTGTTTTATATGTCATGGCCATTGCCGGAGCTTTGTCTCTGGTTCAAGAATCGGCATAAATCAGTACACTTTTAACATTTGCATTATCAGGATTGACTAGCCAAAATAAAGGTGGATTGGGTTTCTAATTTTCTATTCCGCACCCTAATTATTTATGTGAGGGTGCGGAATAGATTAAGTAATATATATATGGAAATAGATATATTTGGGAGTATGGAAATAGATTAAGTAATAAGCATGGACCGATTCCAGTTATGATTTTGCAGGCATGATGGATGATCCAGGGAATCAAAAAAAAAAAACAAAGCATGCGTATTTCTACACATTAGTTTGGCTTTGAAGGAGTACTAATTCCTTGTCAGAAAATGTGAAGAGCAAGCAAATGCAAATCATAGCAATCATATAGTAACGAGATGAGTCGTTATCAGAAAATGTGTAGAGCAGAACAATCATTTTACTTCATTAATTAATTAATAGTAACGAGATGAATATCATTCTTGAAACAAGTTACCACATTTCATCTTTGTTGTTATCATTCATAATTATATGACATCAATGCCAACCATACGTCTATACCCCATTTCACCTTTGTTGTCTGGTTGGTATGCTTAACTGCAGACCGGATCATAAATTTCCCGGTGCCAGGGATATAAAGGATTAAAGGGCACCACCATGAGTCCGGATCTGGCTACATTCTGCCGCATTTGTCGTGGGTATTTATTTACATAACTGTCTCAGAGCGGCAGAAACCAACTCTGCTTGGATTGTCCCCACCCATGGTCTCCCAAAAGACTAAATACATGATAGTTACAACCAAGAAAGGAAATATACAGGTAAATATGTATGATCTGTAAGCTTTTCAAAACAATAAACCAGATGCTAGACGAGACAGAACAAATATATTGTTGCAACTAAATATTCCTGATTTGTACAGGCTTCCTTTTAAAATCAAATAGTTGAAAAGAATGAATTTTAGCAACAATCTGAAAAGAAAGGCAAATCACAATGAAGCCTGGTCGGGAGTGATCAGTCTTCTTAGAATTCAAGTAAAAGTAAAGCCAAGAGAGAGCTAGTTTTACATGCGATTGAAGAGTAGAGACAGAATAAAACCAATAAATACTTTGGCCTAAGAAGAGCAGCATCCACTCTTCTGGTTAACAGGTTGTCCTTGGAACTGCACGGTCGGAGGTCTGGCATTGTTCATAGCTGGTTGGCTTGCCATCCTGCAGCAAAACAAGAAAATAAGTAATAGTTAATTTAATCCAAAAGGGTATCAACATGTATAAAGGTAGTCTCTCCTGAGAGAAAACCAGCTCATCTGATATGATCTTATTCCAAATTTCTAATGCATACAAAACAGACATGAGCACTACCTATTCTTGATCTCAGCAGCCATGGCCATGAAGGCTTGTTCCACATTAGTAGCATTTTTTGCACTTGTTTCCATGAATGGTATCCCAATTTCATCAGCAAAGGCCTAAACAACAGATATGGAATATGAGTATATAAAATTTATCAGTAAACCAAGAATTACATATCTCCAAGAAGAATGCCAAAGGAGATTTGCTACAATAAAAAATGCACACCCATCTTGGAGAGGCATCATGGGGATAACAATGAGCAATACCTTGGCCGTCTCATAGGAAACAACTTTGTTAGCAGTGAGGTCACACTTGTTCCCAACCAAAAGCTTGTTGACATTTTCACTTGCATAGCGGTCAATTTCATTCAACCATTGCTTGACGTTGTTGAAACTCTCCTGGTCGGTTACATCGTAAACCACCTGCCAAAGAAGCAACATGAGAAAATTTTACTGAGATAATAAGCAGAGGCAGCAAGGAGACGTACAAAGGAATGGTATTTGACTTACTATAATGCCATGTGCACCACGGTAGTAGCTGCTGGTGATTGTCCTGAAACGTTCTTGTCCAGCAGTGTCCCACTGTATGACCCAGAAAAGCTTAAAATATTAGATTGGGGAAAAAATACAAGCTGAAAAGGTAATAACGTGCCCAAGCAAACCAGTTTGACACCAAGTTGGGAATTGGGGCAACCAACACCCAAATGCCATAAAAGGTTTGTTACATCAACATTCCAAAAGAATAAGTGGAAAATGTAGAACCTTTCACATGTATCAGAAGAGAAAATTTGTTCTAGCCAGGAGGAAAAAAAAAACATTTTTCTAAATAAAATTTCATTAAAAGAAAAAGAAGGTACAGGAAAGGGTGACAAAGAAGAATAACCTTAGTAAAAGCAAAACAATACCCGTCATATAAATGGACAATGTTGTTCAAGTCTTCTAGGTTAAATTGTTATATGACCATCTCAGCCTCATTCACTTTTCGCTAAGTTATTACCCAGGTAAATGCAATTACCTAGGGAAGTTTTTCCTGGGAAACACTTACCCAGGTAAGTGCATTTACCCTTGTTCTTTTATTTCTCAGGTAAATAAGGCAATTACCATTTTAGCCATAGAAATCCATTATTAAAAAGGGCATTTTTGTCCCATTCAAGTGTTGGCAACTTTCCCCCTATGTGGGAAAGTTATTTACCCACCTAGGGCATAAATAAACTTTCCCTGGTTCCCACATAAAGCTGAAAAAAGAACATGGGATTCATGGTCAATAGGAACCAAAATCCCATTGACCAACCTTCCCCCCTCTCCAAATCCCAAAAAAAAGAATGCCCCCCTCATGTCTTGCTGATTATGAAAATTTCCTTAATCTAGCATTTATAAATAACCAAGGCATCCTATAATTAGAGTATACTCACAATTTGAAGCTTAATGGTCTTCCCGTCCTGCTCTACAGTTCGTATTTTCTACAGATGAAAGATGAGAGCACAATTAGTAACATGCATCTGCATACAAGCAAGATCTAGTTACAAAATGTAATAACCACTTACAAAGTCAACTCCAATGGTGCTGATATAACTGTCAAGATATGAATCATCCTACATTCAAGAGATTAAAAGGGCAAAGAGATGGTTAGAATACACAAGGCAGAAGACACATTTCACACAGCGAACAAGCTATGACTAATTAAAAAAAAAAAAACATTGAGGCTTAGTTTGGGAAGAATGCAAATACAAGCATGCACAATGCAAATAAAAGATTTAGAACTACTGTATATGAGGTTTTGCATTGTACATATTTGTATTTGCACTCTTCCCAAACTGATTAACTAAGCCAGGTTAGTTTGCCTGCATGAATTACAGGCAGACGTATGTGACATATGTGCAGACATTGCTATCTGTGGCTCCAGATGCCCTGGTTGCACCGCATCCACAGTAGGAGATGCTGTTACCATCTCATGCTTAAGCAGATCGCAAGAGACAAATATAACTACCATGAGAAGGGGAGGGGGCATGCAATTCTGGTCTTTGAGTAAGTTGACATTCTTCATAGAGTATGGACCATGATGAATGCTAATCGGCAACTTATTAGGAGGAAAAACATATAATCTATAATTTACAAAAATATTATTGGGTTAAAGAAAAAGAAAATAACCAGATTGCGTTCTTTGAACTTACAGCAAATCTCAGGAGGAGACATGATTTTCCAACACCAGAGTCTCCAATGAGCAAAAGTTTGAATAGATAATCACTGCAAAAGAGATCATTTGAAAAGATAAGATTCTATTGTTGCAGAAGGCTAAAACATGTTTCCACTTGGTAAAACCAAATTTCTAAACAATAGTACGAAGGTAAGGCCATCTATCATATGGTCAACATTTTTCTTCTAGAAAAGTTTGAGTGAGGATGCAGGTGTAAGGATTGGATACCAGTACAGGTTATTAAATGAATTGGAACAAAATTGGGAAATAGCAAAGTAATATGAAATAGAATAGCTAAGTTATGAAGTCATTTTATAATTCACCCAAAATAAAATCCCTTCCATGTGCATAATATGAAAAATGACCACTGAAGAAGTGATACTGCAGGCATTCCATGCAGTGAAGTTTTTAGGGCATTTTTTCCCATTTATGGATGCCTGAGTCTACAAGCATACCATTCATCACTGTAAAGGAAAAATAAGAAATATAGGGAACTGCTGTCATCCAAATTCTCAGAATATGTATTCTGAATCCAAGGTAACAAAGACATATGCATGCATACAAAGTAAATTTGCTTCTTCCCATGCTTCCCGGAACAAAGCCACCATAGTTGTAGAATGCAAACAAACAAGCCTTTAATCCGAAAAGAAATCAAATTCAACTTTTCCAAATCGCCGGTACACTGCAAGATTGTGGCATCGAGCTCTTATAAACCTCATGCACCCTAGAATCGACTAGCCACTTCAAGCTGCAGCAACAGAGAAACTAAAGAGTGCGTACATGACTACATGTGATCTATCAAGCTAGTTGGACTGTTCGCAGTGAGAGTCGCAGACCTGAGACCTCATGCCTCACCCTAACCTATACTCTTATTAACAAAAATCAAGATAAGAATAATCAAATCATGAATATTAATGCATACGACAACCTGAATTCCATTTCTCACAAAACCCCAATTCCCCTCTGACAGTATGCAAGTTACGCTCCAATAAGTAATTCATCTAATCATCGAATAAACTAAGAGAACAAAGCAGACAATTTGGAATCCCGTGCAAAAACAAATATATATGGAGTTTAAATAAACAAACGAAATCATGCACATGAGTATTCAATTCGTACAAATTAACCTCACTAATTAGTCAAAAAACCACGAGTCAAAACCAATCACGGGATCTGAAACCATAGCACCAGGATCTAGCCAGATCGCTACTCATATGTAAAAATAAGCATAAGGTTAAATGATAAACATGCCAATTACCAGAAAGGAATTAGAACAATAGGCATATAGATCTTGGTCAAAAATTAGAACTTGAAATAAATCTTCCTTCGTTCAGAACAAAACCATCACAGATCCAGCGAAATTTAACAAAACCCAAAGCAAATCGAAAAAGGGGGAAAAACAAACTGCATGAGAGATCCGATTTTGGTCAAAACCAGGAACGATTCTCAGATCAAGAAAGTTGGGCAAAACCCAAAACGAAGGATAACTTGAACTTACTACTCCGGATTCATGATCGTATATCACTAAGACCGACAAAGCTAGAACGACAATAGACAACGGCGATGGAGTTCTCTGGTTTTCCGGCAGGAAATCGAACCGAACCTCGGACTTTCACCGGGAAAAAATAGGTGAGTTGCGGAGAAGATTCCAAAAAAAGGAATTTTGAACGAAGCAGGAAATCGGGGAATGGAGAAAGGAATTAAGGAAAAAAGGAGTTCGAATTCCGACGGGCCGAAAAGCTCGGACAACATATAAATAGAGAGAGATTCACACAGTGGGAGTCAATGTAATTACTATTATATCCCTTATAAGAGTGTTAATTTGTTGTTTGACCTACAATAAGCCATACATAGGGGCATAAGCCCAAAAATAAAACTAACTATCTTGGCTTCAAAAAAAAAAAACTAAATATCTAACGTGACGTGATGCCCCTATGGCGCTATTATTAAATGAAACACAGGAATTGTTTTAAGGTTTTTTGTGTTTTAAGTTTATTCGAGTGGGTAATCAGAAATATGACGTGGCAAAGTGCCTTAAAAGCAGCAACTTGTCTGATACTAACATCTCACCCTGTTTGGCGAACATCTCCCATGAATAATAACAAATAATTACTCCTGATGTACAACTTGAATATGCTGTAAGGTTCGTGTGAGGATCAGGTCCGAATTCAGCCGTCCGATACTGAATGGTATAATAAGAGGAATTGGGATATACTCTTCGCACATACCTTATGGTCACATTCCACAGCATTTTCTATAAATAATAACATACAAGTATAAGAAATGTTATGGATGTATGGCTGAAACATACTATAGGTCAGTATAAAGAATGCTCTATGAAGAATTGATCCAGACTTTATTAAGATTTAAGAATCTAAATCTGTTTATTACAATACATTGCTGCTCATATTTACATAGTTGCACATCACTAATATCATTGATATGAAGCATGGTTTTTAAAAATGAACCAGTGACCAAATCAGTCAGGGGTCTGATTACTGATTTGAACGATTCGATCGTTTGACTTGAACGGTTCGATCGGTCGGCTTGTTCTGATAACAAAATTATTAAAAATAAAATAAAATTTTGGAAAATGGTTAAAACCATTTGAACGGTTCACCAACCGGTTCAGCAGTTTACTGACTAAAATCAACGATTTTGGGGGAAAAAAACAGTTTTGGAAGAAAACAAAATCGGTCAGATGACCAGTTCCCGATTTTTCCAGTCCTACTGTCCGATCTGGTCCGGTTTTAAAAACAGTGATATGAAGTACAGGATATGTTTCTGATGTGAGGCTCTATGAGCAATGTGTTATGATCAGCATATCCAAACTCAAAATACTAACAAACCCCCTAAAAATGACTTTGTTTTGCGATAAAACCCCCTTAACTATTGCCTTCACCATTAGCATTTCGTCAAATAATTTAATAGAACAATTCTTTAAATATTTTTAAAATCCCAAATTACCCTTATATTATTTTCATGAAACCATTTTCCTTTTAACTAACTCTTAACATGTTTTTTCTTTAACTTTCTTTAACAAGGTTCACCTTGAGAATGACCGCTTCATCAACACCTTGAGAATAATTCTGCTTTAGAAATTAAAATAATTATTTTCATCATTTTGATGTTTATTGTTGTCGGCCTATAGAACCTCAAATGGTTAATTTAGTAAATTTGTAGTTCTACTTTTACCATCAATCCTAATGAATTAAGGGGCAAAGTATTGGAGTTTAGAAGTTCAGAGGGGCTTTGTTACGAAACAAAGTTTTGAGAGCTAACCAATTAAATATTACCTAGGGGTGTATTTTGGGCGGGTTAGTGTTGGGATTTTGCCTAAATTTCATCGCAAACAATGTAAAATGTTAACCTGAGTTGCACCCGTTACCCACCCCGTAAGTGGGTCATTAGGGATGATTATTTCTGACCTGACTCCCAAATTTTTGGGCTTGGGCCTGTTTTCCATGTTTTGGCCCAGTCTAGGCTCAGGTCCGCATCAGGTACAAAGATTTGTGGACTGGCCCTAAGCCCAACACTCTAGGTCCATATCGGGTTTGGCATGGCTTATTTATATATAATATGTATACATATGTTTTATTTTACTAGTAATTAAGTACATCTGTTATAATAAATAACAATTGTTGTTGTTGTTATTATTATTATTATTATTAAATTTTGTATTCCATTTCTATTATAAATAAAAATAGATTTTAATTTAATATGATAAATATATAACATTAGAAATGCTTTCAAATGTTTTTGACAAAATTCTATACATTTTCATCTTTGGCACTCTATCTTTCTAAATATATGTTATTCAATTATGACATCATAGGTTTCTTTAAAAAGTTGGACCATTAACCCACCATCTAGATAAGAAAATAGCTTGATTGTACAAGTGGTATAAGTGTGTAAGGAAAATTAAAAAAAAAAAAAGAAGAGATGATTAATACCAATTTTTATCAAATTGGTATCATTACACAAATTTGATAAAAATTCACAAGAAACTCTTAACTGTGAAATTTACACCAACTTTATAGAAAATTATAACTTGATTGTACAAGTGGTTGACCCCTTTAGTTCTTTTATATGGTCTGATTAATATTATATAAGTTTGTAAGAAAAATAAAAAGAAAAGAACGAGAGAGGGAACGGGAGAAAGACTGGGGGAGAACGATAGAGATTGAGGGAGAAGAAAATATTGATCAAGAGGAAGAATAAGGGAGAAGAATGAGAGAGATTGAGAGAGAGAGGGGGGAAAGAAACAGAGGTTTTGATTTAGCTACAAACCAAAGCTAAGAGAGTGGGAGAGACAAATGGAGCAGCAGATCAAGACATGAATGCAAGAGTGAGAGAGAAGGGAGGGAGATCGAGGGACAGAAGAAGTGGGAGAGAAACTGAAAACCTATTTTTGAAATAGATTTTTTGTTGTGTCCAACATGGATTAAGAGTCGCATGTTGGCAACAAACACATAAGCTTCTGATGACGTGGTGGGGGTTTTTATAATTTGAAATGTAGAGCCAGTTGTTAGAGTTGTGTTGGTTTTGAGGTCATCCTACAACCTAATTTTAAATGTACAATTGGCTTTTACTATAATTTTTCCTTTAAACTATATATTTCATGTACATTATATAAATAATTTTTATTTATTACACTTAAATTTTGTTTGTCCATGATATCATTTGACCCAAACCACTAACCACCACCTAAAAAGAAAAATAGTTTGATTTCTAGGTAGATATTAAATTTTGTATTATGCTTCCATCATTGATAAAATTATTTCATACGTATAATACTTATTTTTGTTCAATATAATGAATGCATAATATTATAAATGTACCCAATATTTTATTTTTTATAAATATATTAACATTAGGTATACGCCCAAATTGTTTCCTATTTTTTATTTTTGTGATTCTTTGTATTTTCTATTTTTAAAAATTTTATTATTTGATTATGACATCATTTCATTTCTAAGTAGATTTTAAATTTGGCATTCCATTTTCATCCTTAATAACAATACTTCTTACTTCATACTTATTTATTTTAATTTTTTATTATTTAATTATAGCATTATTTATTAATTCATCTAACCCCAAATGGTTGAATTGTTTGCCCACCATCGAGAGGAAATAAAATGTTTTTGTTTTCAAAATATTTATTTTTATACTATTAAAATTAATATAATGGACTTATTACAAGAATTTATTCATGATAAAAATATATCTTAAATATATGATTTAATGAGAGATAATAGGAAAACATTTTTATTTCTAATTGGTTTTAAATTTTACATTATATTTCCATCATTAATAAAAACATTTTTCTTATTTATTATACTTATTATTGTTTAATATGTATGTTAAAAATGTTCTCAATTTTTTAATTTCTATTTTTTTTCATTTTATTATTTAGTCGTGACAACATGGATTGACCCATTTGACCCAAAATGGTTTAATCTTTAAAAGTATAAGATTTTATGTTTTTGGAATTATTAATTTTAAGTATGGATTTAATTAATTGAACTTAATGATGAGAATAAACAAAAATGACTTAACTATATGATTCAATGAACATGAATGCAAGTTAATAACTTAAATATTCGATTTAATGAGAGGGAATTGAATGCTTGAATATCTTAAAATTACCTATTTTCAACTCATTTAATATATTATCCTATTTGCCCTCATTTTTTATCAATAAATTTAAATATAGGGACAAATTTTGTCCTCAAAAATTTTCATAAATATTCTTGAGGTCATTTGTGCTTTTAAAATAGTATAAATGTAATATGATATTATGTATATAATATTTTATATTTTACAAATTATAACATATCTATATACACTTTATAATTTTATAAATATTAGATATAATTAATGTATTTAATGGTATAAGCTGAAAGCCTTGCCCAGGCCATGATCACCCTCAAGTGGGTGGTGCTCTCTAAGTTAATGATTGCTCTTTTCTTTTTGGTAATAAGTTATGATTTAAAATTAAGGGGTGTTTTGCAGTGTGAATTGTTTTTCTTGTTGTCAGTTCCAAAAATAAATCAAAGCCACTTCGTTTTAAAACAGACTGTTTCTTAAAACAAAAACATAAAAATATGAACCGGTCCCCATTTCATGAAATCATTCGGGTCTTTAACCAATTAAAATTTTTAAGTGTTTTAAAAGTTTTAAACCCATGACCTCTTATTTTCATATATTGCTTAATTACCATTAGTCCACCTTTTAACTTATATTAATTAATGACTTTTTATTATACATATTACTTTATTATGCATATATTTTAAAGAAAATGTAAATTAAGAAACTCAAAACCCTACTTATTTGTTTGTAATCTGGTCTCTATTAATTGTTTCTTCTCGGAAGGGAGACTTCCTGGCTGAGAATAAGATCTCTGAAGTCGCAATAGAATGATTCAGAATCTATTGTTACTGAGTATTTGTAACATTTGCTTTATGAGAAGGTTTTGTATTTGTTGAGATGATCTTTTAATCGACTTCAATCCTAGCAATCAATCCACCTTTAAGCTAAATAGCTGGGGTTACTTTTCGTATTGAAAGCCAAAATAAAGCAAAGTAGTTAGCAGATTAGCAAAGCTGATTCTAGACGACTTTGGACCGCGAAGTTGAGGTTTTGTACGCTTTGGGTTAATTTGCTTTCTTTTTCCCCCTTTTATATCTTTAACCTATCCTACAACTCGAGTGGAGTTCTTTGGGTTTTCGATATTAGAGCTTGATTAGAGTCCACCCATCTTGTGTTATGTTTGACCAGTTTAGAATTTTAATCAGTTGACATTATGTAATAATTTTCTTTTTTCTAAAGAGTAATCGTGATTTTTCAATTAGGCTGCTTTTGGGAACGTTTCAAATAAAGTGTAAATCCCGGTTCAAGATAAATTTGTATTCTAATTCATTATTTTCTGTGTTTGGCAACATTACATTTATGCATAGACAAATGACAGATTAATGCATATTTACATTGATAATAAGATGTAAAAGTACATCAATAAAAAGGGAGTAAATTTGCATTCAAGTGGGCTTTTGACTAAAAAAAGACATATGCTTTATTGGAATTTGTATTTGCATCCATTATAACTAAAAGTTTGTTTGGTAAGAAGGTAAATTTGTCATTGCAAAACTAACTCGACTTTACAATTTATAAGGACCGTTTTATACTCTACATATTTGCATTCACACTTATTTGCATCATTTCCAAATGCAGCCTTAAGAAATCTAAGAATTTTTTGCCTTTTTCCTTGTGGTTGATGGATTTGATTCATGTTTAAGAACAAAGGCTCTAAACCCTCATTACCTTTTACAAAGAAAGAAATTCCTTGGGTCCTACTTAAAACAAAGAGAGAGCTGTTGAGTTTTCTTCAAGAGTTGGTTGGTCCGGTCAGAAGAAAATATACAGGGTATGTTTTGAAATTTTATTGAACAATTAAGGATATTTGTGTCTTTTAATTTTTAATTTTTAGATTTAACCTTGGAAAGGTCAATAAAGTATGTTAAGTAGGTTTTGAAAGTTTAGGGTATATTTAAGTAATTTCTTAAATAGGGTATATATAAGCAATTAACCCATTTACTTTTTTTTTCCTTTTATACTTTGGTTGAGACAACCAAGAAACGAATATTGGGACTCAATCTTCTGAAAGAATGCAAATATAAGGTTTAAAATATCATATTCGAGGTTATGACACTAAGCTCAATTTTAAAAGAGTATAAAAACAAATATGTACAATATAAAATTACAAATACATACAAAATAATACAAAGTATAAGATTTTGCATTCTATATATTTGTATTTGTACTACTACTCCAAGGCTCAATTTGGGACAAATACAAATACAAATATGTACAATGCCAACACAATGTTTACAATACAATGTACAAGGTTTTGCAATTTACATATTTATATTTATACTCTCCAAATTGAACCTTATGAATTATAAGAATGCTAGCATGTTCATACTTGCTATTTAAATGCTCCAAATACAATCCCATTGGTTTGCTTTCTTATTAAATTTGTGTTACCATTGTAACATAGTAGAACATTTATAAGTGGCTTCATTGAGACAAAAAAGACCACTAATTTATATCTATATATAATAGAAAGAGGAAAGAGGAGAGGTGAGGGGTCCTCTCACCACGAAGCTTACACGTACCTCTTCCTCCTCTTCTTTCTCATACATGTGCATATTTGCTTTTAAATTAAATCATTAAAAATACAAATCAAAATTAAGGGCCATCCTAAATATGAACCTTAGCTTCGACCCAAATTACTATCAAAAACCCAAAATTTCCCATCAGTACGTGAGCATTTATTTATCTTCATCAACTCAATTTTGAAATTGTTTTTAACTTGGTTGTTGATTCCATGGTAAGCACAAACTTTTGCCATATAAGCTACTCCCATCCCCTAACCCAAGTCTTTGCTACAACTAGCTAAAGAATTGAACTACCATCAAGTTAGACCTTAGGCGAGTTGGTCCAAAACCATTAATCATGTTAACGGACAAGTATAATGACACAAATAACCCTTTGTGGTTTGAAGAAGAGAGAGAATCACTATTCATGTATAAACCCTTAGACTGAGAATCGCACAATTCGTCCCAAGAATATGTTCGAAGTTGTAGCGTTTGCCGCCAACGGGTTTGCTTGGGAAATCGATGCCAAAGATGACTTATCCGATGATTGAAGTCACCGGCAACGATCAAAAAATGATATTATACTCTATACGTTTAGGGTTTTCGCTTGGGAAATCTCTCACTCGCTCTCCCCCTCTTTCCCCTCTTTCCCCTCTCTCTCTTTCTCTCTCCTCTACAGCTTCTTTTATTTGGCTTATTGAGTTCACAGAGAGGGAGACGATGAAACTGAGCTATGCTCATTGTGCTCCGATCGGTGTTCTTTGGACAATCCGATGTCAGAAATAACTAGGCTTATTGTGTTTTCATTTTATTTTGCTGAAGAACCAAGCCTTTCTCTCCCAAAGCTAGAGAAGCAAACTAAATCTCGCTGGAAGGACACATGGATCCATGACCTTTCACGCATCTCTTCAACGGAAACTTGGATCTCAAGATTCTAGTGGCTTCCGAAACCACCCGCTTCGACACCACCCTGCTTCCTCTCCTTGTTTCTATAGAATCTGACTCAATAACTTCCCCTAACAAACTGCCATTGTCCCCTTAATCCCGCCTGAGAACCAGTTCCCCGACGGTCAGCAACCTCAAACCCTGGTAGCCAATTTCCACTTAAGTAAAGACGATCTAGAGAGGCTTGACGGTAAATCTTTCTTCTTTGGGATGCCTTGCCTGAAGATTGTGATATACACTGGATGGAGGGGGACCACATGCGGTGTCAACTCGGGAAGGCTCTTGGGAAGGGTTTCGTTGTCTCTGTGCCTGACGGTAGGGGCAGAGCCAAGAATATTGGTAGGACCCCCCCCCCCCAAACTTTTTTTTTAGATACGCCTTCCATTGCAAGGCTTGCAAAAGCTAAATTACTGTATTGGAAAAAATGAATTTGTAAAAGGTAAATTTTTTAATTAAAGGTTTTCAAGAAAAAAAGATTTATATGAAATAAAATAAAACAATAAATAAATAGAATTTGTAGTTTTGAAGTCAATTTAATATAAATAAATCAATTTTGTTGTTAAATAAAAAATATCAATCTTTTTTCTCAATCTCTTAATCGGGCATTGGGCTTTATATGGGTCAGGCTTGGGTTCAAGATCCACGCCCGATGGTCCAGTCATGCTCAGATTTGGGCTTGAATATGTTCCATTGATATAAAGGCAAAGCCTAGCGTGCCTATGAATAGGTTTAATCCCAACCATGGGGACAAAGACAGAAAGACCCCAAGGATCCATGGCCCAACAAATCCCTACTCCTCATATATATCCCCCCTCACTTCCCACCCCAATGGCCATCCATATTTATTCCCCTACCCCCCCCCCCCAATCCACACCTAACCTATTGATAGCATTAAATTACCCCCAATCCACTTAGATTTTAGACCCCCTAATAAAAAATTGCTAGCTTCGCCCCTATTCAATGTAGACCTAATCTATTGATAGCCCTAAATTGTTAGGCTCGGGGAGAAAGATAAATGATTTGTTAGTAAAATAATTAAATAAATAGAAATCTATGAATAATAATTTACTTAATCTTGTAAAATAAATAAACCAATTATTTAATGTAATAACATAGATAAATAAATATTCATTCATTATTGGGACATGACCGGTCCAAGTTATCTAGAACCAAACTTGAACCATTGAAAACCCTAAATATTGGGCGCAAGTTGAATTAAATAAATAAAAAGTTTTGGATAATAATATATTTAATTTAATAAAATAAAATAATAAATAAATAAAATTTTCACTTTTGAAGTCAATTTTATATAAATAAATCAATTTTATTGTTAAATAAAGATTACAAATATTTTTTTCTCAATTTCTTGGTTGGGCTTCAGGCTTTATATGAGGATCGGACTCGGGCTCAAGATCTAGGCCCGATGGTTTGGTCATGCTTAGGCTTAAGCCTGAATATGTTTTGTTGATATAAAGGCAAGGCCCAGTTTGGCCAACGAATAAGTTTAATCCCAACCCTAGGAGTAGAACCAGAGGACCCCAGGGAGCCATGGTCCTATGGTCCAACAAATCCCCACTTTTCATGTATATGTTTCCCGTTCCCCACTCTCACCCCGATGGTCATCCATATTTATTCCCCTACCCCCAATCCACTTAGATTTTGGCCCCCTTCATAAAAAAAATTCCTAACTCCGCCCCTGCATGGCGGGAATGGGATCTAATCTAAGGCTTTAGTTTTCCAAAATAGTTGGATTTTGATTGGTAAGTGATGAGGCGCGATCCGGCCGGTCTTAGCTGTCAATGATCTTGCTTCTGAACTGGGTAGCAGGAAACCTGAAACGGAGGAGATGAGGAAGCTCTGGGGGGGAACCCGGTGTAGCGGCTCCGAAGCTCAAGTTAGAATCCTTCAAAAGCAAAATAACACCAAATAGCGCAAAGTTTGCATACCTTCTTTGTTGGGGGGCAGGGGGCTCTTATAATCACTTTGCGCACTCGCTCCGAGGCCCTTGTCAGGTCGGGTATGATTACCCCTGCGCTTGTCAATTCGACCATCGTCCTTTCTGCTGGGACAAAACCGTCATTGCCTAACCGTCTCTCTAACTGGAGATGGCAATGTCAGTGGCGGTGGCAGGTGGCCGTTTAGAGTGCGGCCGCCAAGCATCAGATCCCAAATCAATCAGGTGCGGCGCCCTCGGGCACGAACTTCCTCAATGTCAGGCATGGTACGACTTGTTTGGTTTTGGTGCCCAGAAGGTGATGCGGAGTGGTGAGCGAGGCGAAGTCTTGAGTTCGGAGGTATCTATAGGGCAGGCAGGTCAGTTCGACGAGGTGTATCCCGAACTGTTACAAGGTTGGCCAGTTCGGCGAGGTATATCCCGGGCTGTTACAAGGTTGGCCAGTTCGGCGAGGTATATCCCGAGCTGTTACAAGGTTGGCCAGTTCGGCGAGGTATATCCCGGGCTGTTACAAGGTTGGCCAGTTCGGATTACTCTAGTTTTGGGCCAAGGGTGAATTCGGGCCCCCCGTAGGGAGTTCGGTCCGCTGGTGTCCCCTTGTTCACGCCTTAGGTTGGCCCTTTTGCCGAGCTGTTGTTTCTGCCACATGTTGTATAACTGTGAGGTCGGGCCAAATCTTCCTTCATCAATTGCCCCCCACTCCTCGCGCCAAGGGTCTTGCCCTGGTGCGGGGAGTTTCGCGAGGTAGTAGGTGGATTTGCCCCGTCCTTCGGATCTTGACTGCGCGACGACTCTTCAAGTAGGGCCAACGTAGGTTCTACCGACCGAGCCGTGTCCCCCGACTGCCTCAGTGATCCTGAGGTGGAACTCGAGGACTATGAACCAGTAGGCCGAGCCACTTCGAGCAGTTTGGCATCTACCTCCCATCGAGGTCGGATGCTAGACAGGTTTGGTCCCTCGACCATGACGCCTGAGGGACTTCAATCCATACTTATGTCTTACAACCTTCCCGGGGGGTATACATATTTTATTCCTTTGGGTAGCTTTCCTTGGGAACACGGTCCTGATGAGATCGTGATTTTTAGAGAGCAGCTCGCTGCGAGGTTGCGACTTCCTTTCCACCCCCTTCTCGTTGAAGTCATAAACCACTTGGCGTTATCATTGGCCAACTTCATCCGAACTCTATTCGGAACCTGGTGGGGACAGTTTCCCTTTTTTGCGAGCAGAATTTCCCCTTGGACTTAGAGATATTCTCCTCCATCTTGATGCTCAAGAGACAGACGGGTTCTCTTCCTGAGGGAAGACGGACGTATTACCTTTCTCCTCGCCAGGGTTTTAAGCTTCTGCACGGTCTTCCTAATAAGGTCCCGGCATGGAAGCGGGACTACTTCGGTGTGCGAAGTGCACAAGGATGGCCCTTTCAGACCGGGTGGGGTGAGGCCGGTCCTGATTCAGGTGTTACTCTCGATAAAGAGACGGTGAAGGGCCTCCGGCAATGGGCACGACAAGGTTTAAAGTGCCATCACTACTTAACGGAGGCCAAGCTTATTGCGGCTGACCTGAGTTCGGGTAGGTTTCTAGCTATGCAGTTTCTTGCTTGCTTTGTTCTTTCATTTTTTCTGATGTCGAACTCGTTTCTACAGGTGTGATGGATGCGGAGAGAACTCGTGGGGGGCGTCTATTCCAAGGTATGAAGAGGAGGAAGTGGATCGCCAAGCGAACTTGTACCGAGCTGCTCCTGGATGAGGGGCCCCAAGTTCCAGACCACACGCCGGAGGATCTGCCCAGGGAGCCTGAGGTGACTCCACCGATGCACGAAACTGCCGGGGCGCCTTACGCTGAGACCACTCATACGGGCGCTCCTGCATACTCAAGGCTCCTGCTCACTATGGGTCCGCTCATACGCGGGCTGGGCCCTCGGGCTCGGGAGCTCAAGGGGAGTTCAGGAGCGTGTTGACGCCGAACTACGCTCTTCAGAAGAGTAAGGAGGCTACTTTCCCTGAGGAGATCACGGCGTGGACCGATCTTCCCTTGAATCAGGTCACCTGCCGCGCCATAACACATGCTATGGTGGTAAATTAGATTTCGTCTGCCTTTTTCATTTTATGTTGCTTTTGCTGTTATTGCTCACTTGTTTCTTTTGGTAGGTGAATTCTTCAATTCATGCCTTAGCGGCCCAAGTGGAGAGGAGCTCGCGACAGGCGCGAGCTGCTGAGGCTGCCACTCATGCTGCTGAAGAAGCTTTCCATGCTGCAGAGGGGAATACCCGGGCTGCTGAGGCGGCCGCTTATGCTGCTGAAGAGGCTGCTCGTGTCGTGATGGCCAAGCAGGCAAGGTCTCAGCGTGACGCCGAGGCCATGGGGGTAGTTGTCAAGCATATGGCGAACTTAAAGTTGGATTTGCAGCATCAAGTTGAATATCTTCAGGAGGACATCAGGGAGAGAACACAGATTTTTTCCCAAGGCATTGAAGACGCCAAAAAGAAGGCCGTTGAAGACTACATTGTCTCTCCGCGTTTTGACGATCTGATGGTGGATTCTTACAGGAGGGGGTTCAAACTGAGCAGGTGGATGATCCGGAATACATACCCCGACCTCGATGTTAGTGCCATATCCACTTTGCGTATAACTCAGGAGATGGCCAATGCTGCCGATGGTGAGCCGGAATCTGAAGGAGAGGCAGGGCCTTCGGGTGTTGTTCAAGTGCCTTCTGATGGCGAAGAAGTAGCTTCGAGCATGTAACAAACTTTTTTTATTTTTTGTAAGTCCCTTCTAATGGCCAATGTACTCATGTTTCTTGCAACGGAATAGATAATCTTTTTGCCCAAGTGTTCCTTTTCCCCGAATTGATTCTTTGTCGAACTGAATATGCCACTTGTCCGGGTTATTATACTTTCCGCGACCTGTTTTGCCGCGAAGGATTTTTGCAGCGAACTGATAATATGCTTGACTTCTTTGCTTGTTTACGCCGAGGTTCCTCTTGGCTCTGCATCGTGGCACATAGGACCTGATTTCGTCCACCTTGCTTGGCGGTTTATAGGTAGTATCGCCTTAAGTTCACGATGTTCCACGCTCGAGGTACTTGTTTGCCTTCCAAGGTTTCGAGTTCGTATGCCCCCCCGAGCGCTCTTTTTACTTTATAGGGCTCTTCCCAGTTTGGTCCAACTTTGCCCACTCCGGGTTCGGGCACCATAATCTTACGAAGGACCAGGTCACCGACTCAGAAGCTTCGTTGCTTTACACTGGTATTGTAGTAGTGAGCTACCTGCTGCTGGTATGCCGCTGTTCGGATGTGCGCGAGGTCCCTTACCTCGTCCAATAGGTCAAGGTTGGTACGTAACTCGTCTCCGTTCGTCCGATCGTCGTATGTTTTTAGTCGCAACGTTGGTACTTCGATTTCTGTCGGGATCACTACTTCAGTGCCGTAGGTGAGGTTGAAGGGGGTTTCTCCCGTGGTGGTTTTTTTTGTAGTTCGGTGAGCCCATAAGACACTTGGTAGCTCTTCGGCCCACAATCCCTTAGCTCGATCCAGACGTGCTTTCAGTCCGCGCAGGATGGCTCTGTTCATTACTTCCGTCTGACCATTTGCCTGTGGGTGCGCGACTGATGTGAAGTTTTGTCGAATCCCCATGTTCTGGCACCACTCTTGGAACTTGATATCCTCGAACTGCTTGCCGTTGTCGGAGATTAGTACCCAAGGTAACCCGAAGCGACATACTATGTTCTTCCAAAAGAAGTTTTGTAAGTTTCGGGCCGTAACAGTTGCCAGAGGTTCGGCTTCTATCTACTTCGTAAAGTAATCTGCTGCAACAACTAGGAATTTTCTTCCACCTGTTGCTGGTGGGAATGGCCCTAGGAGGTCGATGCCCCATTGTGCGAAGGGCCACGGGCTGGCGAGGTATTTGAGGTCGGAGGCAGGTTGATGGTGGATATTGGCGTGCTTCTGACACTTGTCACATTTTCTGACAAGCTCGACAGCTTCTGCCTTCATCATTGGCCAGTAATATCCTTGTCGAAGTGCTTTTTGGGCAAGTGCTCTACCCCCCAAGTGTCCGCCGCACAGGCCTTCATGAGTGTCGTGGAGTACGAACTCGGCTTCGGCAGGTCACAGGCAACGCAAGTAGGGGAGCGTGTAGGACCGTCGGCATAACTGTTCATCTATTATGACGTATTTGGCTGCCTGGCGCTGCACCCTCTTGGCCGCATTGCGTTCTGCAGGGAGGGTTCCGTCTATCAAGAAGCTCGCGAGTGGGTCGATCCAGCTCGGCTCTGCTTCCAAGACGGGAGCGACCTCCTCTGTCCCCCCGAGAATACTAGGCCGAGGTAAGTCCTCTATGTAAACAGTTCTCATGTTGTTGTGACTTGTGCTGGCTAACTGGGACAGAGCGTCGACCTCAGTGTTCTCTGACCTCGGGATTTGCCTGATGAAGTGTGACTGGAAGTTGAGCAGGGCTTCTTTTACTTTGGCCAAATATGCGATCATGGAGAGCTCGCGTGCTTCATACTCGTCCGTAACTTGGTTGACCACGAGCTGGGAATCGTTGCAGATGACCAAGTGTTTTGCCTTTACCTTTCGCGCTAGGTCCAGCCCAGCTATCAGTGCTTCGTACTCTGCCTCGTTGTTGGATGCCGCAAACTCAAAGCGTAGTGCGTATTCTAATTTTGTGCCGCCCGGGCTGCATAAGACTATTCCCGCTCCGCTGCCTTGCTGGTTCGAGGAACCATCCACGTGAAGGATCCAGGGCTCCTCATCCCAGTTCGCGTTTCGCCTGACCAGGAGAGATGCCACACTGGCTGCTACTTCACGGGGTTCAGACTCTATTGGCTCAAGAGCTCTGGGTTCGCCCGAACTGGGGACCCCGGGCTCGACCTGTGGGGCTTCGTGGCTGAAAGTGCACTCGGCGATAAAATCTGCCAAAGCTTGGGCCTTAATAGCAGTTCTTGGCTTGTACTGGAGGTCGTACTCGCTGAGTTCGATGGCCCATTTCGTCAGTCGACCGAAAACCTCGGGTTTGAGTAAAACTTGTCTCAGAGGTTTGTCAGTCAGGACGATGACGGTGTGAGCCTAGAAGTATGGGCGGAGTTTCCGAGCTGCTGTCACTAGGGCGTATGCTAGCTTTTCTATCTGTGGGTACCTTGTCTTTGCTCCCTGCAAAATTTTACTAACATAATAGATGGGTCGATGGACCCGATCTGTTTCTTTTATTAGTACCGAACTGACCACCTCGTCGCTTGCCGAGAGGTACAGTTTTAAGACCTTGCCCGCCTCGGGCCGGGCTAAGGTTGGCACACTAGCGAGGTAACCTTTTAGCTCGTCAAACGCGAGCTGGCAGTTATGGGTCCACTCGAACCCTTTGCCTTTGATTGCTTTGAAGAAAGGTAGGCAGCAGTCTGCCGATTTGGACATGAAGCGGCTTAGAGCGGCTATGCGGCCGTTTAGCCTCTGAACCTCTTTTACTTTCCGAGGTGGTCTCATATCTAGAATGGCTTTTATCTTGTTCGGGTTGGCCTCAATACCGCGCCGATTGACAACGTACCCTAAGAATTTGCCCGAGGTGACGCCGAAGACACATTTGTTGGGGTTCAATTTCATGCTAAACTGACGCAGGATTTGGAAGACAGAATCTAAGTCTTGTATTAATTCTTGTGAAAACTGAGTCTTGACGACCATGTCGTCTACATAGCACTCTATCTTCGTGCCAATCAGGGGCCGAAACAGCCTATTTACAAGTCTTTGGAAAGTCGCCCCAACATTTTTTAGGCCGAACTCGGTTATGAAGCTGGTTTTTTCCTCATCGGATGGGTCCATCCGGATTTGGTTGTAGCCTGAGTAGGCGTCCAGGAAGCTTAGCAACTCATTTCCCGAGGTCGCGTCCACTAGGCAGTCAATTCTAGGGAGGGGGAAGCAATCTTTCGAGCAAGCTCGGTTCAGGTCGGTGTAGTCGACGCACATGCGCCACTTGTCGTTTGCCTTTTTTACCAACACCGGGTTGGCCACCCAGCTCGGGTAATGGACTTCCCTTATGAAGTTTGCTGCGAGGAGCTTCTCGACCTCCTCGTCGACCGCCCTCCAGCGTTCTGGGGCTAAGTTGCGTTTCTTCTGTCTAATGGGTCTGATTACAGGGTCAGTATTAAGTTTGTGAGTTATCAGGCTGGGGCTAATGCCGGGCATGTCAGCCGCGGACCAGGCGAAAATATCTAAATTTTGAAGTAAAAAACTCATCAGTTCGGTTCATAGGGGTTCCTCGACGGAAGCTCCGATCTGAAGTGTGCGAGCTGGGTCCGTAGCCGAAGTCGGAATTGCGACCGTTTCCTCCAAGGGCGAAGTTCGTTCCTCACCTTGCTCCGCAGGCCGCTCCAATTCGATGTCGTCGGCCACCTTGGTTTTTCCCTTCAAGGCGGCAACATAACACTTGCGGGACTCGAGCTGGTCGCCCCGCGCTACCCCCACACCGAAGTCCGTAGGGAACTTCATGGCCAAATAGTAGGTGGAGACCATCGCCCGTAGGATATGCGTGATCGGCCACCCTATTATGGCATTGTATGGGGAGGGGGTCACGACCACCAGGAAATCATGGTTGAGTCTGACCGCACAAGGCCATGTGCCGACTTCCACAGGTACTGTTATTTTTCCGAGGGGCCTAACTTCCTCTCCGCTGAAACCCACCAGGGGAGTGTTCGCGGGCTTCAGCTCGCTCCTCTGTAACTGTAGCTGGTCAAACGCTGATTTGAAGAGGATGTCCGCTGAGCTGTCCGAATCTAGGAGTACGCGTCTGACCTCGAAGTCGTTGATTCTTAGCTTAATGAAAAGCGCGTCATCATGGGGGTAGCGGACCCCTCGCGCGTCGTCCTCTGTGAAGAAGATTGGTTCTTCGGTCTTTGGTCTCTTTGGGGGGTTCCGTTCCTCGAGGGCCGCTGCCGAGGTACACCCCGCTACCACCGAACCTCCCGCAATTACATGGATGGTTCCCCGAACTGTTTCTCTTCCGAAGGCTGTCGCTGCAACGGTTCGGCAGGTCTGCTGCTAGACTCGGGGGCATCCTTTTCATGCTCCCCTTGCCGACCGACCTTATTGTTATTATTGTTGTGCTATACAAAGTTTCTCAAGTATCCGCGATGGATGAGCTCCTCTATCTCGTCCCGGAGGTTATTACACTGCTCGGTACTATGACCATGGTCTCTATGGAAACTACAATACAAATTCTTATTTCTCTCGCTCGGATTTCCCTTTAGGCGAGGTGGCCACTTCACGTACGGGGCGTCTTTGATCGTTATTAAGATCTCGGTCCGCCTTGTGTTTAACGGCGTGTAATCCGTCCGAACTGCTAGGGGAGCTCGGAACGACTGGTTCGGCTTCGGCTCCCGGGCCAGGTTTTTTCTGTCGATCGGGTTGGAGAGCTCGCCTTCCCTCTTTCTTTTCTCGTTCCCGCCTTCGGTTCGTTGGTTGATTTCTTCCTCTGTCCTCATGAACTTATCCGTGAGCTTGAGGAATTCAACCACGGTTGCGGGTTGGTTAGCCACCATGTGCCATTTGAATTCTTTGTGCGTCACCCCTCTTTTGGCCACCGCGAGCTGCACTGCGGGGTCGAACCACGGTATCTGCAAGCATGCTTCGTTGAATCGCTTGATGTAGCCTCGGATGGATTCTCCTTTCCTTTGGACTACTCCGAAGATGCTTTCCTTTGTTCTGGGGCACCGTTGGCTGGTGACAAAGTGTGCGGTGAAGACCTACACGAACTGGGCCCAGCACTTTATCAACCCGGGGGCCAGGTTCCTATACCAAGTGCGGGCTACCCACCTGAGGGTGGTGGTAAAGGCCACGCACATGCACGATTCGCTGGCCCTAGCGAGGTGCATTTGGGACTGAAAGGCGTCAACGTGGTCGTTGGGGTCGAAGGAACCGTCGTACTTGTCCAGAGGTGGGAGCTTGAAATTTCTGGGTAAGGGGACCGCCAGGAGTTCTGATGCGAGGGGGGAAGGAACCGAGAGAATCGGGGCAGCTCCTACCTCGTCCGAGCTCGTCTCTTTGCCTCTGAGCTCTGACAAGACACGGGTGGTGGTTCGACGACTTCGCCGGCGCCTTCGTTGTTGAGTGGGCCTTGTACTGGTGCTGCTAGCCTCCGTGTTACCGAGCTCGATGGGCCCGGAATGCTGGTAGTCTGCCGCCAGGGCGCCGAATCGATTTTCCGTGAGCGGGAACTCGGGCTTGGAGCGCCGGGGTGCCGACCTCGCGGGCGAGGTTCTTGACCCGCCTGCGAGTTGCGAGGCGGGGATGATATTTTTCTCTCTTCAGCCTGGGGACGAGGCCTGGCTGTTAGGGAGGTTCTGGGGCTGGGAGGCCTTTCCCTGGTGGGGGCGTCCATCCTGCAGGGAGGCCTTGACCGGCCTCGGAGCGGGGTGGCGAGGTGGAAGTAGTGGTTGGTTCAGTGGCAGTTGGGGGAACTGCTATTGATAGTGATACTGGGAGATGTTGTGTAGTACTTGGTGCTGGTGAAGCTGGTGCTGCTGGAACTGTTGCATTTGGGCTTGCATTGCCCGCATGCACTGCATCAGGTCGTCCAACCGGTTTTGGCTGGCTGCCAGGGGGACGACAGTCGGTTCAGTAAAGGTTGTCTCAATAGGGGGAGGGAAGGGGATGCTTGCGGTAGGAAGGTTTACGGGCGCCACTGCTTGTGGCGTGTTCAAGCTGGGGATCCCATCCACAGAAAGGGGGATGGTGAACTGTCCAACGCACACCACGGGGACTTGAAGTTGTTCCCCGGTGGTGTTTGTCTCTGTGCCACGTCCGGCGTTGCTAGAGGAGGCCATGAGTGTTGGGGTTTTTGAAGAAAAGGGGTTATGGAAGTTTGGAGGGAGGCTTTTTGGAGCGTATTCCCACAGACGGCGCCAATTGATGAGGCGCGATCCGGCCGGTCTTAGCTGTCAACGATCTTGCTTCTGAACTGGGTAGCAGGGAACCTGAAACGGAGGAGATGAGGAAGCTCCGGGGGGGGGGGGGGGGAACCCGGTGTAGCGGCTCCGAAGATCAAGTTAGAATCCTTCAAAAACAAGATAACACCAGATAGCGCAAAGTTTGCATACCTTCTTTGTTGGGGGGCAGGGGGCTCTTATAATCACTTCGCGCACTCACTCCGAGGCCCTTGTCAGGTCGTGTATGATTACCCTTGCGCTTGTCAATTCGGCCTTCGTCCTTTCTATTGGGACAGAACCGTCACTGCCTAACCGTCTCTCTAACTGGAGATGGCGGTGTTAGTGGCGGTGGCAGGTGGCTGTTTAGAGTGTGGCCGCCGAGCATCAGATCCCAAGTCAGTCAGGTGCGGCGCCCTCGGGCACGGACTTCCTCAGTGTCAGGCATGGTACGACTTATTTGGTTTTGGTGCCCAGAAGGTGATGCGGAGTGGTGAGCGAGGCGAAGTCTTGAGTTCAGAGGTATCTATAGGGCAGCAGGTCAGTTCGGCGTGGTGTATCCCGAACTGTTACAAGGTTGGCCAGTTCGGCGAGGTATATCCCGAGCTGTTACAAGGTTGGCCAGTTCGGCGAGGTATATCTCGAGCTGTTACAAGGTTGGCCAGTTCGGCGAGGTATATCCCGGGCTGTTACAAGGTTAGCCAATTCGGATTACTCTAGTTTTGGGCCAAGGATGAATTTGGGCCCCCCGTAGGGAGTTCGGTCCGCTGGTGTCCCCTTGTTCACGCCTTAGATTGGCCCTTTTGCCGAGCTGTTGTTTCTGCCACATGTCGTATAACTGTGAGGTCGGGCCAAATCTTCCTTAATCAGTAAGGATACCAAGGGCTTTTCGGTGCAATTGCATTTTGTGATAGCGAAGCTTGATCCTAGATTCGTGTTTCAGTTTGATGGAGAGCTCCCTCTCTCCCCCCAGCCTCCTCCTCCCTCCTCTCTAAAATGTCTAAAATGTCGGATCTAAAAACTAGTGTAACAATGGTCGTCGTTAATCTAAAAATCGGCATAACTCTTAAAGGGTAATTTTGACTTTTTGAAAAATTTTAACCATCACATGTCGTCACGTAAACAAGGTAACGGATAGAATACTAATGATAGGGACCAACTCGGTAATTTTAAAAACTTTGGATACTACAGTCACATTTTGAAGTTTGTTTACTAACTTAACATTACCTCCAAAGTTCAAGGGAGTAAACTAGAATTTTCCCTAACATATAAGATAAACAAAAGTGAAATAGTTTGAAGCTCAGCAACTATAAAAGAAAGGACAATTATCTTTTCTACTATTTTATATGTAAAAACTAGAAATATATAAGGACCCATTTAGTTCGTGGGAATAAAGGTCTGGAATTAGAATCGAAATGGGCCATTCTGATTCCAACTATTTGGTTGGAAGGAATTGGAATCCCATTCCCATTCCCATTCCGGTATTATCCCGTTTGAGGGAATGGCCATTCCCTCCCCCTCCCTTAGGAATGAAATCTCATTAGAGCTGATTTCATTTCCCATTCCAATTCTTATATGAACCAAACAAAATATGGAAATAAACCATTTCGATTCCGGTTTTTATAAAATTTGATTCTGATTATGATTCCAATTGTTATCCAAACATACCCTAAATTTTTTATAAATAATTGTTACTTCATTTTTCCCTTAAAATATATATATATATATATATATAAACAATATCTCGTGCATCGTCAAAAAGGTCTCTTTAGTGCTCATTGGGTGGGAACTGGGAAGGTTTTGATTCCAACAAGGTCCCAACAAATAGCAGCTTATCGAATCTGGTCCAACAAGTTGCATCCTCTGAATATTTAAGATGGATCTTAGTATCTTTCACAAACCGCCTGTGTAATATGGATGTTACACAAACAACTTGTATAAGCTATTTTTGGTAAAATTCCCGAAAAAACCAAAAATATATTGTCATTATTGTAGAAAAAGAAAACATTGTCATTCAAAAAATGGATAAAATACCTACACATACTTTGAATTTTCTCAAGTTTACTTAAACATATCCTTAGTTTTATATACTTTGTGATTCTTTCACCCCCCGTTTTTTTATATTTTTTCAAAATATACCCTAAAATTTTCAAACTCATATGAGCAATGAGGATATGAATAAAAAAACACCAAAACGCAATAGGTCTCCAACCCCCAACAATAGGATGAAAAAAAAATATATTGAAATAAACAAAGAAATGTGGCAGTACTGCCAAAAGGAAATAATTTGGTTCATTTCTATCTGTGACTATATCTTATCTCTAACTCTAAGCCGTTTTTTTTTTTTCTAAATATTCACTACTACTATTTTTTTCACCAATATTTAGTGTTCATTTTGTTCTCTTCTCTCCTCCCATGCTCTTATTCTCTTTGCTTTTCTTCTTTCTTTTTACACCCCACTTATCCTCATGTATTCCTGTCTAAAAGGCATAATATGATTTTAAATTTTTTTTGGATGAACTCATATATGACTTTTTCATTGACAAGGGGTATGTTTTAAGTCCAGTGGGTAAACCCATAAGGCATATTCAAAGTATTTTTGAAAAAACTCAAGGAATGCTTAAGTCCAAGTTTTTTAAAAACTACCCGGAAATAGAACTAGTCAATGGACCGGTTTTCAGTTAAGCGGTTCAATCATCTGAGTTGAATGGTTCGAACTGTGACATCATAAATAAATTAAAAATAAAAATATATTTATAAATAATAAAAATAGCATAAAATTAAAAAAATATATATAGAGAAAATAAAACCATCTAAATACAAAAATAATATAGTACAAAACACATAGAAAATATAAAAACAAAATACAGAAAAATTCCATAAAAAAATACAAAAAAATAAAAAATATATATATAGAAAAATAAAACATGATATGATCAATTTAAAATTTTATCATATTGAGTTTTCCAATAAAAATTAAGCAAGATTAATTAAGCAAACAATTTCAAAACTCACTGCCAGTCGTTGCTACTCCTTGTTGTTGCTTATTACAAAAGAAATCAGCCGTAGATGAAGCCCTTCTGTGAGGAAGGCTGTAGTCATCGGCCATGTCACTGGTCGCCGTAGATGAAACCCTTCTATGAGGAAGGCTATAGTGGTCGGTTGTCGTAGATGAAGCCCTTCTGTGAGGAAGGAAATCCGTCATAGTTGCTAGTCGTCGTGATTCACCTCAGTCAACATCGGTCGTGGTTGTCGCAGGTCGTCGGCCGTGCGGTTGGGGTATGAGGTTTGAAAGGAAGGAAGGCTGGAAGGGTAGAACGAAAACTAACCCTAACTCGTAAGGCTGGAATTGAGGGACATGAATGTCTTTTTTTGTTTTTTAATTCAACGAAAATAAATTTCGTAACCCACAAACCTATGCTCGGTCTGAACAATTTAGCGGTTCGATCACTCGGGTCAACGGTTTTTTAACCTTTTCAACGGTTATTTAGAAAATAGTAGTTTATAGTATAACCGGACCCGGGGGCTGACAGGTTACGGGTTTTTCCGGTCCGATCCGATTTTGAAAACCATGCTTAAGTAAATTTATGAAAACCAATGATATGTTAAGTCTTTTATCCAAAGGCTCTCCCAAATGTGCCTAATTCTTGTGGTCAGAAATGGTGAATTACACGTTGGCACGGTTGGTAGTTAGCCTCCCTCTTTTTGACCATACGATCAAGAGATGACTTCTAACCATCGTTGGATTGGTAGGCTTATAAGAGATTCCTCTCCCTTAACCGAGTTCAAATGGTCGGACAAGCCCCCAAAAACCCAGATACCGGGATATGAGATGGAAAGAGAATCCCTCCCACACATTGATCGTAAATCGTAATCACATTCTTCTTTACGGTCAGATCTGGTTCACGTGGCCCTATGGTGGGACCCCCAACTTTAGAACGATAGTAACGTGGCCTCGAAGGGTGGTGGACCGGTGGTCACGTATAAAGCCACCACCCTAAACTCTCACGCAAAGAGTCAAATTACTCAACTCATAACAGACAGATGCGTGATTCTCTCATTCTCTCTCTCTCTCTCTGCGCCAGCGCCAAATCCTGTTTCAGCGGACGGGGGATTCTTGCATTCCCACAACCCCTACCCAAGCCGTCCCTAACACCTGTTTGATCTAATCCCCTCTTCTGCTTCCCTGAGAAGAGAAGATGCACAGATCGGCGAGCGCTAATCGAACCTCAGACGAATTCTTCCTTCACCACTCCTCACCGGCTTCGTCGTCCAAGACCTCTCCGGGTCTAACTCTGAAACCAACTTTAGAGGGCACCGACGAATTACCGACATATAACCCACTTTCCTATGTAGCAAAGAAGGAGAAACAACGTATCAGAATTGCCGAGAACGCGGTCCACCTGATACCCTTTTTGCTGGTTCTATGTGCCATCATTCTCTGGTTCTTCTCTAATCCAGGTAAATTGCCTAGATCTCAATGACTCGATCGTTTATTCTTCATTTTCAATCTTCTTCTATCCTTTTCCTTTTTTTTTTTCCTTCTCCTTTCCTTGGAGAAAGAAGTTAAAGAGTTAAATACTTGATTTCGGAATTAGTTTCCGCTTTCTTTGTTAGGTTTTGATTTTGAGTTTGTTCTATTTTTTTTTCCTGATCGAGAAGATTTATGTATTCATTTCCTCTTATTTGTTTGATCTTATTCTGCCGCTATAAATTTCCCTGTAATAGGGTTAATCCCATGTTCTTGTGGGTTAAATGGTTAAGATTCTTCAAACTTGGTTTCTGTTCTTCATTTTTACAAATTACAACTACCCCCTTTTCCCCGGCGGCCCTTTTTCCTCGGTTAATTTTCTTCTCTTCTGATTGTAGACCGGCAAGACTTCCATTGAATTAAAATAACCATTCAAAGTCCTATTGTCTACCTTCAATATATTTTTTGCTGATTTCAGTAGAATTTGTAAAAATAATTCCCAATCCTTTTCTTACTGTCCTGTTCCATTTGACTATTTCTTTTGCCTGTACCATTTTTGAGTTCCTGATGTTTGTTTTTCATTTCTGATTTGAAAGGCAATATGAAAGAACCAGAGATGCTCAACCCAGAGAGAGTGCACTATTTATTATGATGAATCTTCATTATTGTTGCTTTCACATACAAGCAGAAATGTAGAATTGGTAAGTAATGATAATTCAATTGTTGCCAGAACCGAGGACTTGACGGTGGATAGCAACATCTACGGACTACAGCGATGAAAGCCGGGCCGGTTTGCTGCCGACCCTGGAGCTGGAGAGCTTGGATAGACCCTAGCAAATGACAGATCATAAAGCCAGAGGGACTTTTGGTATACAAAGCTGAACAATGATCACTGCGTTTGTTAAATGATCGGAAATGCAATCAGATGAGCAAAAGAATCTGTTATAGATGCATTCTTTTCAAGCTGAAACACTGTTTCTGCAAATGATCCAACAAATTATCTATACCTTAACAATTTATCAATACATAATAGCAAGGAACCCATTTAACATAACAATAAATAAAATGATCCAACAAGTTTATATTTGCTTTGTGACTTAAAATTTATATTTTCCGTATCCCCGCTAAAAAATTAGAATGATCTCCTCATACAGCATTTCCTCTTGACCTTCCAGGATTAGCTGACTTGAAAGCTGACTTTTCTTCTTGCCAGGGGTTCAGAGATAAGTTGGACAAGACAAGTTAAGCAAGGCCCCGTTTGGTTCGCAGGAATAGGGGTCTGGAATCCGAATCAGAATGCGTATTCCAATTCCAACCGTTTGGTTGGGTGGAATTGGAATTTCATTTTCATTCCTGCTATCGTATTTTCCCATTTGAGGGAATGACCATTCCCTGCCCCTCCCTTAGAAATGAAATCCCATTCGTACTGATTTTAATTATCATGCCCATTCCTGTTTGAACCAAATAGACTATAGGAATAAATCATTCTTATTGGTTCTGATTCCAATTTCAGCTCCGAACCAAATCAACCCTTAGGTATGACAATATTATTCCGAACCCAATAGTTTACAGCACTGGATTCTACCATTGCAAATGCTACAATACAACATTAATTGCACATATTAATAGTGGAAGTTAGAGGCCTATCCCTTTTTGCAACAAGAGCTTAGAGAATTATCTACTGATTTCAATAACATGTTTTTTCCATGTGTTTAGTTGCAATGCAACTAAAATTGTATTGATGCAAAACCATGGCAGCGCAAATGATGAGTGTAAATTCTGGCCTATTTTTGTTTCAAATTTTAGCAATTTTGTTTGGTTGCAATACAAATGAAATAAATTAAGACATGAAATATAATAAGTTAAATCCTAAACAAAATTGAATGAGAATTTGCATCTTTTTATATTTGCACTGTCATGCATTGTATTAGTGCAAATAAAACTTTACTGCAACTAAAAACAGCCTAAGGCTCAGTTTGGGAAGAGTATAAATACAAATATGTACAGTACAAATACATCAAAACAAAAGACAAGATTTTGCACTCTACATATTTGTAATTGCACTCCTTCAAAACTGAGCCTGGAAGGAGTACAAATACAAAGATATAGAGTGCAAAACCTTGTATTTTGTATTATCTTGTATGTATGTGTTCTGTACATATTTGTATTTAGGGTAAAATACAAAAACCTCTCTTATAGTTTTTGATAATCATAAAAACCTCCCCTGTAATTTCACTTTAACAAAAACCTTCTCTGAATTAAAAAAAAAAAAATTGATGGAAACCTCCATTCCGTCACTGACCAAAACAGAAAACGTTTAACAGATCCATATTTTTTTTCAAATGCCCATTTTACCCCTTTGTAAAATGGATATTGAAATAACTAACTAATAACAATTGCCAGTGAAGAATAGTTGTCGGATGTTAACTTCCTAGGCATTCATTTGTCAAATGTTAACTCAATGCTAAATACCTTTGAGAGAAGACTCACTGACGATAACTGCAGAACCCCGAAGAGTGATGATATCCTTGGCAATTGTTCTTGAAGCCATATATGTATCTTTCTGCTCTAATTCAACAAAAATGGTTGCTTCCTTTTCAAGAATTGGATGATAGAGTCACAGAACAAAGTATGTCACAAAAAAAGACCTAAAGAGCAGGGAAAATGGATCCAACGGTTCAATGAAATCTAGAAAGCAAGAGTTTGGGTTGGGATCCCATAGTTAAATTTATCACGATTCTAAGTAGGAGCAGAATCTTTGTATTTATCACTAATTCACTATGTCTAAAACTAGGTCACTGAGAAATAGAGATGACAACAATTCATTGAAGAGTTGTGCTTTAGTCCCATCAACCTTGAGAGACAATGGAGATTATGCTCATATGAATATATGAATGCTTTAAAAGATAATGGAGATTTTGTGTGCAGTGGGTTTTATTGTTCGAGGTCTGAAAATTGGTCATTTTGGTTTTAGAAATTGGATTGTGTGGTCAAATGCTTCCACAATCACTCACAATTCAGAAGCCGCCATTAATCTCTCCCTTTGTTTTTTTAAGCTGAAGGTTATACCCTCTGTTTTGCTATTTCACCATGGGGGTTAGAATTTCAAGAACAGGAGGAGAAACTCATCTCTGCATGCCCGTGGAAAAAGAATACTAGTTCGAGTTAGACCAAGAGAAGGCTCGAAAGGCACTGAAAAAAACTCAAGGAGTAACTCCAAACCCTCTCTCTCATAAAGAAATAACTCCTCCAAAGAAAAGGGTTTCTTCTTCTATTTCGTTTCGGTCCTTTGTATATGTTCTAATCGTTTTCTTCACATTTTGCGAATAACACAACTCTACTTTTGTGAGGCCTTATTCTTGCATTTGGAGGATTGCCATGCTGCAATGTAGGTATTTCCATAGTAATGGTCCTTCACCGGCAAATGTTATTGGTTGGCTTCATCCCTTCTTCACCGGTTAGTTATTTCAGTGACTATTTTATAAAAAGGTAAAATGGTATTTTGAAAAAAAATGGATCAATTAAATATTTTCCGTCTGGGTCAGTAACGGAAGGGAGGTTTTTGTCAAATTTTTTAAAAGTTTAAGGGATATTTTTATTAAAGTGAAAATATAGAGGAGGATTTTATCATTGTCAGAAACTATAGGGGAGGTTTTTGTATTTTACCCTTGTATTTATAATCTTTCCAAACTAGGGCGGAGTTTGATATATCTGAAAATTCAGATCTGAAAAGTTAAAAAGGTATTAATATGAAAAGAGGCATTAGTGCTTTTCTACTTTTCAGATGCTCTAAATACTTTGGCTTGTTTGTGTTGGACCAAACTTTCAACATCTGAAATGTATTGTTTTTACTATTTTACCCCTAAAATAGATTATTAAGCTCAATTTGTACTATTTCATATAAAATAATTTATCAAATTCAAAAATAATATTGAAATCATACAAAAAATTTAATAAAATATATAATAATTACGAAAAATAATTAATAATTAATAAATAGAATAATTAAATCAATAAAAAAATAATACGCTTTATTAAAAATAATAAAATTATTATAATTTAATAAAAATTGATTGTTATAATATTGATCTAACACAAATAAAAAATAATTAAATACATAATAGTTACGAAAAATTCTGAATAATTAATAAATAATGTAATTAAATTAATAAAAAATAATTACTCACTATTAAAAATAATGAAATGATTAAAATTTAATAAAAATTAATAGTTATAATAATATTGAACTAACGCGAATAAAAAATAATTAAATACATAATAATTACGAAAATTTGTTAATAATTAATAAATAAAATGTTCAAAATAATAGAAAATAGTTACTCACCATTAAAAGATAATAAAATGATTAAAATTTAATAAAAATTAATAGCTATAATAATATTGAACTAATGCAAATGAAAAATAATTAATAATTAATAAATAACTTAATTAAATCAATAAAAATAATTACTCTCTATTAAAAATAATAAAATACTTATAACTTAATAAAAATTGATAGTTATAATAATATTGATCTAACATGAATAAAAATAATTAAATACATAATAATTACGAAAAAATATTAATAATTAATAAATAACGTAATTAAATTAATAAAAATAATTACTCACTATTAAAAAATAATAAATGATTAAAATTTAATAAAAATTAATAGTTATAATAATATTGAACTAACGCGAATAAAAAATAATTAAATACATAATAATTACGAAAATTTGGTAATAATTATTAAATAGCATGTTTAAAATAATAAAAAATAATTACTCATCATTAAAAAATAATAAAATGATTAAAATTGAATAAAAGTTAATAGTTATAATAATATTGAACTAATGCGAACGAAAAATAATTAAACGCTGATGGAGATGAAAATTTTGTATAGTTTTCATGTAATGTAACTGTTAGAAACAAAAGACAAATGGTGAATTAGGTTTTTGGCCAAATAAAAGTCTTTGGTATATCAGTATATGCCTTTGAATGTCAATACAACTTGCTCCACTGCATTATGAAATGTAAGGGTGCGGGTCGTCATTGGGATGGGCTGGGTTTAGGGTCAACCCAGGTCCAAAAATTAGGCTAACACTTGAGCTGGACTGAGCCTGCCTGAGGTTAAGCCCGATTTGATACATTCAGGTTGGTATTGGGCCAGGCTCGGGGGTTGGTCAATTAGTCTACATTGCAATTTGGAATACATGTGTGTATATATTTATGTATTGTAAAATGCATGCAACTAAGCATAATTGCATATAAGGCTCAGTTTGGAAAGAGTATAAATACAAATATGTAGATTGCAAAATCTTATATTTTATAGTATTTTGCATATATTTGTATTTGTACTATTTTCAAACTGAGTTTAAAGTTTGGAAAGAGTATAAATACAAATATGTAAAATGCAAATATAAAGGTTAGAAATACAATATAAAAATATAATTTTTGGATAAATCAAATTTTGTGAACCCAAAATGGCTTCGGCTTGGTTGTATATAAATATATTCTAAGTGTTTTATGAGAGATTGTAGTTGATGGGCAGCCCTCCAATATGTATTGAACGGTTTATAAATTCCTTTTGCTAGGTTAGGCTAAGGTCGAAGAGGAAGATGAATAGAAAAGGGAGAAGTAAACCAAATGGATTTGATTTTCATACAGGGCTTTCTAAAAAAAGATTAGATTTTTCACACGGGCCTTTTGGTAAAAGACTTAAACATACCCCGAGTTTTCAATAATTGATTTAAACATATTTTGAAGTTTTAAAATGAACTTACATATCTTATCTATTGACTCCACTGGATTTAAATATACCTTGATGGAAATGTTAAGAACTATTTATATATGACATAATGTTAATCTCTTTAAATTAGACTAGGGAAATTGTCTAAAATCCATCATCATGTGAGATTTTATTTTTTAAAACTCGTCATCCGTTAGAATACCTTAAAATTCAATGACCGAAGTTGTCCAAATCAACCTAAATGCATGTGTAGCTCGTATCTGACTTCGCTAAAGTCGTGCCTGCGCCACAGGCTTGTTTCACTACGAAGCCCTTTTGAACTCTAGCATTAATCCCTTGGTCACATAATACGATCTTTACGCCGACCTTCTCCGGTATTAAACTACCAACCATGCAAAAATTCTCAGTTGTAACACTGAACTCCATTAAGGAATCTGGTAATGGTTTTCCACTATAAGGCGACACGTCGGAGAAGTTTTTCCCGTTTTCAAGGCTATCGTAAGCCGGGAAGTCACGGTCCAATGTGTCCGCACCTATGGTAGTTATCCAAGGAACTACATTCGACAAGCAGCTGTAATAATTCGGACCGGCGTTTCCAGCAGAGCAAGAGATGAGTATTCCTCGCTCCATAGCCGCAGATGCTCCGACGGCAACACTATCATTGTAATAATCAGCAATTCCGCCACCGAGAGACATGGATATAACGTTAACTTCATCATCGCGGCCAAGATATCGGTGCTAAAGCAATCGCCAGTCCAGCATACTTTGTAGAAAGCAACTGGGGACGGGTCCGAGTCCATTGCCGTCGAAGTTGGGCTTCTACAATTATTCACTGTAAGAGACAAATCTGCCCAGCTGAACGGTCGGTGGTTCAATCAAATGGCTTCTGCAGTGTATCAAGCATTCAAGCCCTCCTCTTTTAATGTGAAACAGGCAAGTTTTTGTTTTCAATAGTTTTTAAAAGCTAGAGTCGTACCAGAAGTCAATATCTCTTTACTCTATCTTGGGGAAAATCTGCTTCATTGCAACCCAGTGTTCTTAATCTTCAGTCTCTCTGAATTCAAAAATGTAAAAACCAGAGGAAGAAGATTTATGAAATAAGCTATCGACCAATTCTTCTCACCACAAAATTACATTCCCAGAACAGTTCAATAAAAGAAAAAGAAAATGAAAATGAAAATTTACGACTATAATCTCTCCTCCTCTTCCTCCAAGGAGAGCTCACATCCATTAAAAAAGAAAAATTAGAACAAAGCTCATTGGCTCTGCTCTTGGGTCTCTCTGTTTCCTGTTTAGTTCTCGTCAATGGTTACTCGCCTTGGCTTTCTCAGTATTCTCTGATTTCTCACCGGGATGATTCTGTATTTCTGTTGTGATCATCCTTGTTTTTGCTATTATCTATGAATGTAGAAGCCTTGCTCGAGATGGCTGTCGCCAAGAAATTGGAATTTTGATGGCTTCACCGGCCTTCTGGTCCCTGTTCTCTGCATCCCTCTCACCGCCTTCTCCCCCTTCCAACTATCCAAAGAGCTTCTCGTAGGAACAGGCGAGGATCAGTAGAGCAGAAGCTATAAGACCCAACATGGCCGCCAAGCCCCCAAAGAGGTACAACACCGGAGAGAGCCATGGCGAGTGCTGGCCCGCTCCAGCCGCAGTTGACTTCGGTGCTAACGTTGTCGTGGCTGTGAATCCAGTGGCCACTCTGGTTGTTGTGCCAAAGGTATCACCCGTGCCTAAAACTCCGACGATCACCTCACTGGTCGAGTCAGATTGGGAGAACAATCCCTCGTTCTTATCTAATCCGACGAACTCTGGCGTCCGAGTAGTGTGAAGCTCGTATTTGACTTTTAGGTAAAACAGAGAAAAGGTTTGAATAGTGTTGTCTTTTTGGTACATTACAAAATAGATCCAATATAATAAAGAGTAAAATAGTAAATTAATGATGTCTGTTAGTGAAGTTATCATTATCTCACTGACATGGTGAGTTTTGAACGTTTTAAAAAATTATGATGAAAACTTTTGCATTCCATGCCCTGTATAAGCTTTTCAAATACCCATATGCCATAATAATCCATGAACAGAACATCAAATGAAGTCGAATTGCTACAAAAACGTAAAGCAAAGATAATATCCAACAATCTAAACTCCAAAAAACAAAACATCTTTCAGTGACCCATATATAGAAAAATTTAGAAGATCTATTAACACCTCGGGCTAACCGCTTGTAAATACAGACTAAAATTGTTCGACAAATAATTCTTGAGTTTGCGAAGGACCACGTACCATCATCACACTTGATACCTTCCACCGCTTTCCTCAAACGATGTTGAATGATATATAAATGAAAAAATCTTGTGTATTTGTCTCCTTTCACGCAACCACTCTGCTTCCAAAGTAACTCTAAACGTGCTTGCAACTCTTCTAAGTATGACTGCGAAGAATTTAGCTATTGCAAGTGTTACTTTGTTGGTTCAAGCCTTTGAACATGAGATATATCATCTCCAATCTTCCGCGTATCATACACGTCCAGACTCCACCTACCCAACAATTTCTGCACTCGAACTAGATTCGTACTAACGCCACCCCCCCTCCAATAACCCCTTGAACACCATGTGTAAACGCCCCATTTTTATACCTTTTATTTCGAGGTTAAGCATGTTTCAATAAACCTCTCATTCGATATGGGGGCATTTTTTAAAATTTATAAAATTTGAGGCCTCAGAAATAAAAAAGTCAGAAGTACGTAGAGTCCAAAAATTTGAATCCAACAACAGCAAGATCATCTAAATCTGATACTGTTTACTCATTTATTCTAAAACTCAAAGTTGTAATCGATTCTAATTGTTCGATCGGAGTCATTTTGATCATAAACCTAATTTTACATCAAATTAGAAATTTAAAACCATAGGTATATAGAGCCCAAAGTTCCAAATTTGACAATACCAAGATCACTCGAATCTGACACTGTTTGCCCCTTCATCTTAATACTCAAAATCGGAACCGGTTCCGATTGTCCAATCAGAGTCATTTTGTTCCTGAACCTCATTTTATATCAAATCAAAAATCCAAAACCATAGGTATATAGAGCCCAAAAATCCAAATCCAACGACACCAAGATCACCCAAATCTGACACCGTTTACCCCTTCATCTTAAGATCCAAAGCCAGAATCGATTCTGGTCGTCTAATCAGTGTCATTTTGATCTTAAATCTCATTGCATATTAAATTAGAAATCCAAAATCATGGGTACATAGATCCCAAAAATCCAAATACAACAAAACCAAAATCATCCAAATTCGACACCGTTTACCCCTTCATCTCAAGACCCAAAGTTGGAACCAGTTTCGATCGTCTACTCAGAATCTTTTTTTATCATGAACCTTATGCCACGTGAAATCTAAAATCCAACCTTATATATGGATAGATCTCGAAATTATGAGTTCAATGGTATTAAGATCGTCCAATTTTGACACCATTAACCCCTCCATCTTGAGACCCAAATCTAGATTCAATCTAGGCCTTCCGTTGAAACCCTCTTCACTACAACTTCGAACCTAGGGCACCACGACCAAACCTTTCTCTCAACCTCTATAACCAACTTAAAATCCAAAATTTGACCAGATAGGAGCCTCCAATCAATCAAGCCAGTCACATAAACTTAGAATGTCTAATTTAGGTAAATTGATGAAATCTTTCACACCATGTCTTGATTGATTGAGAGGATCTCTCCGAGAGGTGTCTTGACAGCTCATTCTCTCAATCAATCTCTCTTCAAAAACCCTTTACCTCATTTGTTGATTTCCCTTGTTTCCTATCTCAGCCCTCAATTCCCCTTTCAAAAATCTATAAATACCCATCTTTCTCACATTCAAGATACATAATCTAACTTAAGGAGAGAATTCTACCCTCATTAGCCTAGAGAATACCCCCCCCCCCCTTTACGTCCCAAACAGCCATTGCCTTCATCCACTCACATCCAAGGCCTTCCCCTCTCACTCTCCAATATCCCTAGAATCCCCCCATACCAATATTACTATCAAAAATCCCCCAGGTTATATTTATGTCCATAAAGTGAAGCATGAAACATTCTTGAAGCAACAATAGTGCAACAGAATTACAATCATAAAACAACTATCCTACATCTTTTGAGCCACATAACAACATCTTTGACCTCCCAAATAACTAGGAATTCATCTTATAATCAGAGATTTATTCTTGGTGCAAAAGGTATTCAACAATGTGCATTACGGGCAACAACCTAGATTAACATTGATTCAAAATTTGCAAGTTGTTGCAAGGAAATCATTTCCAAGGTATGATAGTTTCTTTTTTACCGTTCAACCAATTTAGTTCATCTTTTTATTTCAATTACATCTCCTTTTTTTTTTTTTTTTGATAAATATAGTTACATCTCCTTTTCATATTTAATCTTTTGATTCTTATAAATAGTTTAGTTGGAATCTCTTTATTCATATTAGTAAGTAGATGATGATAATGATAGTAATAATGTATCCAAAATTTTCTATAAATATGTATTTTATTTTTAAATGCTTTTTATTTTTTATTATTAATCGGATACATATTGCAAAATCCAAATATGATTATATAAACACCTCATCTAAATATGTGATAATTGGACCAAGTTGTGAAATTTTAAGTATCATTAACAGGTCTACCTACTTAGCTAGATTCTTCTTTTTATAATAATTTTTTTGGTATTTTTTCTATTCATTTATCAAAGAAATGTAAGATTTAAATAAAGGGAATTGAATGAGATGAAAAGTAGTAGTACAATTTACAATTTAAACCTTACAATTAAATAGGGACTAAATCTTATTTATATTTTTAATAGTATTGTAAAAATAGAATTATAGATGCGTTCACATAATCTTTTTTATATTTTTCTGCAAAAATAATTACGATATGTCACACTTATTTTTTGTTTAATATGATAATTAATTAGTATTACACATGCAGCTGAATGTTTTTTTGCAAAATTTATGTATTTTTTTCATTTTTATATTTTTATATTTTATTAATTTTTATTATTTATTTATGACATTTAATATTATTTATTCATGACATTAATTATTGTATTGCACCTATTTTTTTTTTAATTTGATTAATAAAATATCATTAATGTGTCTAAATTTATACATTTTGGTAATTTTCTGTATTTATTTCTATTTTAAAAAATTTATTACCTAACTATGACTATATAGGTTTATCAATTTGACTCAGATGGTTGAATTACTTAGCCACCACTTTGATAAAGAATGGTTTTGTTTTTGAGCCAATTTTAAAATATATGGGTTCATATTGTTAAAAATATTGATATAACTTAAATAACTTATTGGTAAAACATAACTTAAATATAGGATTTAATAGGAGAAAATGGGAGTTAATAACTTTAAGTATAAGACTTAACGAAAGGGTATTAAATGAGGTGGAAAGTAATAATTGAATTTATATTTTCAACCCTTGCAATCAGAGATGTAATAAATAGACAAATATGGGCATTTTGGTAGCCATCAAAAGTTGGCATTAAAATTGTAACAAAATGACTTTCATACCTTTTGTCAAACAAAGAAATAGAGGGTAATTTTAGTTCTATATATATATATATATATATTATTTTGTTCATTTATGAAAAAAAATGTAAAGTTTAAATAGAGGGAATTGAATGAGGTGAAAAGTAGTAGTTCAATTGGAAATTTAAATCTTCTAATTAAATAGAGACTAAATTAAAAAAAAAAGAATATATTTTGAGTATTTTAGTCAATGTTTTAAAATGGGACCATATCAAACAGTTGAACCGTTTGCCCCAGGAAATGGTCAGGTCATTGATTCCATTTTGGCCTCAAACCGCTATTTTACCAAAAAAAAATGTTGAAATGGTCAGGGAACTGCTGATCCAAATGGTTTAACCGTTAAAATGTTCGACACGATTAACAATTCTCATGTTGCTTTCAAACTAATTCCAAATTTTTTATTTATTTTAAAAATATAAATTAGAAAATAAAAAATGATAAAAGAAACTTTCATATCTCAAAATCTTGTTCAATTATTCCAAATAGCCAAAACTAGTTAGGGTTTTTAGTTATTCCATTTTGATTTTGATTTTTCTCATTTCTATGATTCTTTTTAAGTTGTAACAAAAAGAAAAAATTACAACTCTAATGAAGAAATTGAAAAATCAATGCAAGAGATAAGAGATTAAGCATCGATCTTATATTAAAATCTAGGATACTCTAATGAAGCAAATGTTATAGGATAAGAGATTAAGAAGATGACAAATAGTGTTGTACCTGTGGTGATAATGAACACGGATATGGCTGCTGCCGTCAATTCCTTCTTCTTAAGGCAAATAATTCTGCAACAATGCTCGATGAACATGGTGACAACCACCTCTGATGATGCTTCCTTTTCTTCTTCTTCTCTTTATTTTTTTTTCTCTCTTCTCAACTTTAACCAGTTGCCTCCTTCTTAGGGATGATCATTTCAGCTCATCCCAACTCGAAAATTTCGAGCTTGGACCAAGGTTTTGTTTAGGCCCAGCCCGACCCACATATATTTAAATATACACATTTTGTGTATAATGTATGTGTATATATATGTACGTTATTTTATATATAAATATTATAATATAACATGTATAATTTATACTATATATAATATTTTATATTATATAATGTATAAAAAAAGTCTATATACATGTTATATGTCAATTAACATAAAATATTATATATGTAATGTTTTATATATGAATGACATAGTTTCGGCCCAGTCAAGGCTTCCATTACCTGGGCTAGGGCTTATGTCTTAGGCCCGAAACCTTGGGCTAACTTGGGCCTAGACCTAAGCTATAGCCCTTATTACAAGTGCAAACCTGGCTTAGCTTGGCCCGATCCATGATTACCCCTACTCTTTCTCAAAATCTCACACTCCCCTCTCATAATAATGTATAGATATGGTGGACTTAACCTAATCCTAACCTAATGGTCAAAATAAAAAGTTGCATTATATTTTACGTCTTACTAGTTTAACCCACTCAAATTATATGTTTGAACCATTAACTCAAAAGACGAAAGCCAAATCGGTTATATTTCAGGGTCAATTTTTAAATCATTGATTTTAGCCAAAAGAAAGTTCCACAATCTTATTTATATTTTAATAGTAGTGTAAATATAGAATTATAGATGTGTTCAAAATTTTCTAATTTTTTTTGTATTTTTGTGTGTAAAAATAATTCTAATATGTCACACTTACTTTTTGTTTAATATGATAAATACATGATATTATACATGTGCTTGAATATTTTATTTTTGGATTTTTTTTGTATTTTTATATTTTATTTTTATTCAGTTATAAATTATTTATTTCATTTTCAATATCAATTAAAATAATTTTGCTTATTACACTTATTCTTTTAATTTGATTAATGAGATGTCATTAATGTGGCTAATTTTTTCTACATTTTTTTTAATTTTCTAAATTTATTTCTATTTTAAAAATTTTATTACCTAACTATGACTTCATAGGTTGACTAATTTGATTTAGATGGTTGAATTGCTTAGCCACCACTTGAATAAAGAATGATTTTGCTTTTGAGTCAGTTTTAAAACATATGGGTTTATATTGTTAAAATATTGATGTAGATCTAATTAGTAGCATTTATTAGTGAAAAATAACTTAATATATAGGGTTTAATAAGAGAAAATGATATTTTATAACTTAAGTATAAGACTTAATGAGAGGGGATTAATTGCAGTGGAATGTAATAATTGAATTTACATTTTCAATCCTTACAATTAGAGATGGATTAAATACGTAAATATGGTCATTATAATAGCCATTAAAGCTGACATTAAAAGTAAAACCAAATGACTTTTATAACCTTTCTTAAACAAATAAATAGAGGATAATTTTAATTCAAAAAATGTTTCTCACTATATTCACACTTTTATATATGGTATAGATTAGATTATTTTCTTCACATTTTCTTTTCTTAGTTTTTTTAGAATTAAAATTTGTAAGAATCAACCTTCCACTTCGATTTATAGCAATTTTCCATGCATTCTTTGTTTTCTAGACATGTAATTCAACCAGGAATAGTTGTTTCACTTATGAATTACAATTGGCATTAACATTGTTTCATATGGTGGTTACATTCATCCTCACCCACCTGATAGCATGCTTTAACATTAAAAGTTTTACCAAAACTTATTTTCACCATCATCCTCACCCACTTATATTCATCGTATATATTTTTTTTTCTAGATCAATCCCATGCATAATTATTTGTTTGTTCTATTAGGATTCTAGCCTTGCCAACCTATAACAATGTTATTTCGATTAGGTACACTAATTAGATCCATAGCCTCCAACAACTTAACTCTTTTTATTTTTGCAATAACAGTCCCATTATTCTTTCCATTAGATTCATTCTATTTGTTTCTTTTACTTTTTAATCATCCCTTAGATCGTAAAGTCCTAATGTTCATCTCCATCGCATTATCTAGTCAAAATCCATTACCTAAACTAGTTTTTAGTCATTCTTACATTAGTATAGAATAATTAAAATAACCCTCAATCTGTTTTTGCATTTAAAAATTTTCTCACTTAGTTTTTTTTTATATGTTTTTAGTAAAACACATGACACTTGCCTTTTACTATTCCAACATACATCTTTTCCTTTTGGCACTCCTTGGCATTTAACTTCCATAATTCATGTATGCTTATTTTTCTTAAATCTCTCATTCCCTTAATAGATCAAATTACTAGAATTATAACGTTTTGTTATTCTCTTGCTATCACAATGTGTGTTAATTTTTCATACTTTTGGAAAGTCCCAAATTATTAAAATTTCATTGGAAATTGCTGAAGTAGAGGTCGGTTTAATAGGTCATGTGTGGGTATCCAACTCCTTCCTATACCGTACATGGGTCCTCAAACCCATCAAATCTCATCCCCATTGGGTCTAAGAATCACCAAGAAAATAAAAATGTTTTTGTTGAAAATTCTTGGGTTTTCCTAAATTTTCCATTCAAAAGAAAATTTGGTGGCAACTCCAATCCATGTTCCACCATCCTCCCTCCGGGTAGGGTAGCCACACCATGAATCAATTACAACATCTTTACAACGATTGTCATGAAGCCACGTAGATTCAAACTAGAAACATGGATGTTTAGGCTGGTAATATTCAACTGTATCTAACAACAATGGGCAATGATCCGATTCAATTGCAGGAAGGTAATATATAGTAAGGAAACAATTCATAGCATTCAACACTAATCAAAGCCTAGTCCAATCTTTCACTCACATTTGCCCTCCCAACTCTCCCATTATACCATGTGAACGGGTTACCTAAACACCCAAGGTAAGTTAATTTGCAACACTCTTGAATATTTGCTAGAGGATAATAGCTAGCCCAATACCATGACGTCCTCCTCTCTTCTCTTTAGGGGTGGAGATTGCATTGTAATCCTCAATACTAAGACAGGGACCTAGGTGATTAGCAACAACTCCCTCTGAAAGACCATAAATAACACTTTTGTTACATCTTTTTTTATCACTTTAAACTCTTGTGAGAAACTACTTAGACTCTAAAAGTGAATTGTCCACCATTCTCGCAATCGTACACCTATCCTAGTAAAGGATCTCAATGTCAACATCTTCCTGCTACCTTACCCACAATCCACCACTCCAACCTGTTGATGGAACTATACAATGGTTATCAAAACCCAACCATTGAAGAACTCTTCTCCCTTACATCTCAAAAGCCTTTGATTCACAAACAAAGAGAAAGTCAACATGATGCCCCTGGTAAATGCATTTAGATCCTGAACTATAGAGGAGCACTCAATAACTCTACAATTCCAAACAGGAATTCTCATTGAGCACTGAGGGGTTGTTCTAGGACAATCCCGATTGCCCTTTGATTAGTAACATCCACACTAATACTATGTGTATTCTCCATCAATTTAGACATAGCCACAATATTGACACTATCATCTAAAAGCAATTTTCTCTTCTTTGCCCCTACCACCAAACCAAACTAGTATTAAATGTTATAACAGGCAAGGTTCGAAATATCGATATGTATCGGGCTGTATCAACTAATATATATCATATCGGGGGCTTCCCAATACGCCCCTACAGGGGGTGTTTTGGGATCTTGACCGGTTCATGGGGTGGGTGGACCTTAAATAGACCCCTCTGAACCAGATTTGAAAAAAAAAATAAACTAAAAAAATAAAGAAACAACTACTGATAAACTTCGATACGCCTCTACCAACGTAATGGGTGTATCGATATTTTGAACATTGATAATATGTGGATATCTATTAACAGTTTCAACAAGTGTATAATTATAAATATTCTCCATAGTAGTAGTTAAATCCATGCCACTACAATTACAACTATCATCATATATGCAACTACCAACAACCCCTTCTCCCCCACAACACCATTAAACACTAGAAACTATCGCCTTTATGACAACCTTTCACCACCCACTACAACTCTTGCCTTTGCACTCCTACCTTCGTGTATGGGGTAATGATTGGAAATATTGGATTTTCTTCCATTAGATGACCACCTAAAGGCATTTGGTGAATGTGAAGTTGCACCACCTATCTCTACCTATAGCCACAAACCAAATTGCAAAGGTTCTATAACTACAACTCTAGTGTCACCAGTAACTTCATGATCAACTTTGTCTCTACAATGCTTCTCATCATGTCCTATCTTGCCACAAAAATAACAAAAAAAGTGGCAAGCATTCATATTTCACATTCACCCATAGCAAAGACTTATCATGCCTATTCACCGAGACTTTCTATTTTAAAGGCTAAAGAATATTAATTTCAACCATAGGCACATGACTGGTCCAACACTTTTGCAACTCCAAAGAATTATTTGGGACAACCCTACCAATATGAGTTGCAATCCTCTTACCCACACATTTAAGATGAAAATCCAATGGGAGTCCATGTAACTAAATAGTAAAATTAGTTTTTTGTAAAATCCAACTCTTCCATTAAAATACCAGATACCCACCTCTTAAAAACTAGTAACAGACTAAAAATATCCCAAGGTCCCCTCTCCAAAACAAAGCGTATATCAATCTCATGTTCAAAGAAGAATAGGTACAGTCCTTTCGGAGTGTTTTCAACCATCACCTTCATTGTAAGTCCCTAGGTTTTGAGATGCATAATCTTCACAGCCATTGGATTCACCACCTTCTCCCTAATGGTTCGTTTGGTTTGTGCGACTAGGATGGGAAAATTGGAATATTCTTCAAAGATTCTTATTTTCCTAGGTTTGATTTGGGCGAAAGGGTGAGACGTGGCAAGAACACACGTCTCAATTTTTGGGATGCAAGGTCTCACCAAATAGGTGCGGCCTCACTTAGAAAGGAAGCTGAGTGAGGAAATTTCATCAAGGGAGGCAACTGGGCATAGTCTTCTTCTCAGACGTCGTCCAACGGTTTACTCACTGGCGCCATCTCTAGTTTTCATTGCCATAAAACAGCTTTTGGCGTTTACCTATTCTAGATATGGCGTCGTTCTTCCATCACTGTTTTTTCACCATCATCGTCGCCACCACCACCACAAAAATTGCCGAGGTACTGGGTTGAGAAAAAATGGTCTTTCTTCCACTGATAACTTTCATTTCTTCTCCCATGAACAAATTGGTTTCATAAACCAAACACAGGTGACAGGGTTGAGAAAAAAAATTCCCTTCTCATCCCATCCCATCTCATCTCATCCTTCCTCAGCAATCAAATGGATCCTAAAGACCTTTCCTACTAAACATTTCTCCCACTTTTCATTGTCACCATCTCTACACAACTCTTCTACATCCACCCCTTCCTCTATACAACCAACCTTTGTAAGCCCATGCCTAAGATCATCTTCTACCATATACCATTCCATGAAGGAACACTAGAAAAAAAAAAACTCTACAAATGAGAGTGAAGACTTGACTCTACAGACGAGAGTGATATAATACATGCGTTCATTTAAGTCATAATATGAAATGAATCATAGGTGGAGTTGTTGGTAAATAAAATCCAAAGACCTAATAAAAATCCATGAGGTGGACTGAACTTTAAATTTTCCTAATATGTTTCAATTGAATTTGATTATGGAACAAAGATTCCATTTGGGAAGAGTATAAATACAAATATACAATTTAAATAAAAGGTTTGAAAATATTGTATACGTGTATTTGTATTGTGCATATTTAGTGTTTTCAACTTGTCATTGATTCAACTAGTTGAATCGTTTAAACCATTATCCGGCCATGAATTTTGGTATGATTCTAGTAAAACCTAGAAATTGGTCAAAAACCATTGATTAGGTAAAAAATTATTGGACTTAGGCATTAGCCCATTAGCCTATCAACCTAGTGACCAGGTCACAGTTGCACACTAAATATGTATGCAAACTTCCTAAGGTCATAACTTTGTGCTCTAATGTTCGATTAGGGAGGTCTTATTTTTTCTTTTTATTTTGGACAACTTTTTGAGATCTATGCGTGCCAAGGTGATGCATGCCTCTTGGCCCCTTAATTTCATGAAAAAACCCCCCTTTTGGCATCAAATTGTAATTTCTAATATATATACATACAGACACACATACACATGCACATGTAGAGCATAATTTTACATTATTTATTGATAAAATATGTGTTTGTACACACACAAAATAGTTTGGCATGGAGGTAAAATCAATTGGACTTCCATATTGGTTTTTAAATTGATTTATATTTGCACTCTTTTGAAATTGGGCCTAAGGATCATAGATTTTGGAACGGGTCAAATATCTCATGATTTAGAATACACTACATTTTGGGATACTCAATAAACATTAATTTGGAATATTTTCAGAAAAATATTTATATTTGAAATCATAATGCTTTGGAACACACTATCCCCACAACACAATACATTATCAATTGTGTGGTGAATTTCAAAACCTATTGTTTTAAATACATCATAATGTGGCTCAATAGCATCACATTTTTTTTTTGTGGCTACATCCTTGATATATACTTTTCTAAAATTGAGGCATGTAAGTCGAGAGATAAAATAAGGAATTTGAATATCCTTGTTACGTTGGATTTGGATAAACCTTATCGAAATTCAATCCAATCTATTCAATATGTCCCCATCACCAGGCTATCCCTATTAACGGGGACAAAGTTATCCCCATCCCCACAATTCTTTATAATTTCAACATTATGTTTTTGTTTTTTATTTTAATAATTAAAATTTACAATCCTATTAGAAAAGATTCTAACATATTTAACCATATTTTTAAAAATATTAACATATAGATGTATGTGTATATATATATACATATATAAACGTATGTGTATAAATACATATATATTAGTGGGGATTGGGGTCCCCGTGGGACAGGGAGTGCTCTCCCCGTCCCCACACCATCCTCATCAATGGGGATAAAAATTTCCCCATCAGGGAAAAATCATCCCCATCCCTGTCCCATTTGGGGCAAATCCCCACAGGGATAGGGGAAATGGGGAAAATTTCCATCCCTAAGTTTAATAAACAACACTATCTAAAATTAGTTATTGTTATTTTTGTATTGTAAAAAAATTATTAAAAATAGTATATAGTATATATATGATTATTAATTATTATATAAAACAATTGTATATACTCTTCATGTTTCTATTATTTATCTTTAACTTAACAAATCCCATGCATCACCCGCTAATTGGTTTTTAATACATTAATTTATATTTGCACTCTGTTGAAATTGGGTCCAAGGCTCAGTTTGAAAGGAGTACAAATGCAAATATGTAGAGTACAAAACCTAATATTTTATATTGTTTTGTATGCATTTGCACTATACATATTTGCATTTGTACTCTTTCCAAATTGAGCCTAAAGATCATAGATTTTGGAAGATGTCAAATATCTCATGTTTTAGAATACACTACATTTTGGGATGCTCAATAAACATTAATTTGGAATATTTTCACAAAAAATATTTATATTTAAAATCACAATGCTTTGGAACACACTATCCCCACAACATAGTATATTATCAAATGTGTGGTGAATTTCAAAAACTATCAGTTCTAAATACATCACAATGGGGCCTAATAGCATCACATTTTTTGTGGCTATGGTACATAACATCCTTGATATATACTTTTCTAAAATTGAAGCATATAAGTCGAGAGATAAAATAAGGAATTTGAATATCCTTGTTACGTTGGATGTGGACAAACCTTATCAAAATTCAATCCAATCTATTTGCATCCCTAAAAATAGGGGTGCAAATATGCAAATGGATCGGATCATCTGATCCTATTTGGTCAAGTTCGGATCACCCTTGTTCAGATCTTTGGGTTGGATCAGATAATAGGATCCGATCAGAAATCATATTGAATTTGGATCACCCCTATCCAATCCGAGAAGATTCAATCCAATATATACGCTATATATTTATTTATACAAATATACAGTACATATATATGTTATTTATTTATAAATATATTATTTATATTGTATTTCTGTAAATTTGTTATATTATTTATTTTTTATAAAAGCATGTATATATATGATGAAAATAATTAAAAAATATTTTTTTTGTTTTTTCTTTTATTTAAATTGATATTTTTTATTTTTATTTTAATAATTTATTAATTTTTAAATAAAACAAATTGGATTGAATCAGATCCAAATATCTGACTTCCCAAATAGATTCGAATTCATATTCATGTCTATCAAATCCAATTGGATCGTATCTACAATTAACAGTACTGGATCTGGTTCAGATATATTCCGATTCGAATCCAATCCGATCTGTTTGTATCCCTACCTAAAAGAAAGTAAAACAACTGTATAAGGGGTGATCATGGGCCACGCTTAGCACCTATGATAAGCGACTATGGCCTATGTGTAGTTCTGGACTCGAGGGCTAAAATTTCTTGATGAATAAAATCAGAAATTTCTTTCAGGGCTAGGCTGGTCTACAAATCTGTTAATGGGTTTCAGGCCATTGATCTGAGTAACCTCAAGGCCGCATTTGCGAAAAATCATACTCTATCTTCTTATCTGATCTTTAGGCTGGGTTTGGTTTAGGGCTTGGGCGGCATAGGGCTGGGTTTTTATCAAAATTTGAATGAGCCCGATCTGAAGCCCAAGCTCAAAATAATATAAAATATTAATTTAGGTCACACTTAGTTTGGTGCAGGGCAAATCTATTGCATCTAATTCAATTTTGCATTTGTTTATTTGTAATTAAGATTTTTATTCCTATCTGATATAAAATTTGTAATTTTTGTTTCATTTGCACTCATTGGTAGTATAAGTTTTGTATTTCAAAAACTGATGTAAATTTTGCACCACCTTCCTCCTACCTGAATCCTCTTATATGAAGTGGGAAAAAATTGATAGATCCAGAACGTCCTATTTATCAAGGTTTTAAAGACTGACCCAGAAATAGAACCGCTATAGCCACCAATTTTTGAGTTAGCAGTTCGACCATTCAGGTCGAATGGTTTGGACCAGTTACATTATTAGGGCAAATGCTAGTTTTTTATACTTTTAGGTAATAGGTTTTTTATGAGAAAAGAGAGGCTGCGGTTGCCTGCTGAAAAAGAAAGAAATAAAAAGAAAAGAATGAAAGAAAGAAAGAAGGAAAGAAAGAAGATAAAAGAAAAAAAGGAAAGGAAAGAGATAAAGGAAATAAAAGAAAGGATGGAAGGAGGGAAGGAGGAGGAGGAGGAGGGAAGAAGAAGGAAGAGGTGGAGGAGGATTCGACCTTCACTGTTGATGATAATGGCGACGACATATGGCGACAACAATAGAAATGCAGATCTCAGATATGAGATCTGATTTCTTTATGGTCTCCAACCTTTGTAATCTTCTTTTTCTCTTTGTTGGGATTTAGTGATATCAGATGTGAGATTGTTCTTCTCTCTCTCTCTCTACTATGCCCACGAATTGCTGTTTGGATTGAACGGGTCGATGGCTCAACCATCCAGGTCAGTGGTTCTTTGACCAAGTCAACGGGTTTTGGCCCATGAATGGATTAAGGGTAAAAACGGAATCGATTGCCCAAGTCAATGGTTCTCTGAACCGTTTGAATTAACAACTGTTCAAAAAACACTGCTATTTATTATATCGTGTTTCATCCAATTTTACTTGAGATCTATAATTAGCTATGATTACAAAATTTACAAGAAAACCAGGAGGTTTTTCTAACATGAAAAATGACAAAATTTACAAGAAAACCAGGAGGTTTTTAAAAATGACAAAATTTACAAGAAAACCAGGAGACTTTTCTAACATAAAAAATGATTGGTTTGAGTCTGAATCAGTTCGGAACAACCAATCGGTGCTGTCAGGTAGACCCTACCCATTGACAGCCCTAATCTGAAGGGTCGGGTTGGATCAGTTGGGATTGACCCAGATGATTGACAGCCCTACAATATACCTCCCCTCGCTCCACATTGTGAGTTTGTGACCTTGTATACGGCAGTGTTTGGATCCAATACCCCAGCCTGGACGACCTCAGACCCGGAGTGTTTAGCAATTGTGCCCTCTACGGTGCACGGGATGGAAGAGTCCGGATCAGACCTTTACAGAATGTACGTCACACCAATTTCATAGCATATTTTCTATAAATCTTAGCCCTATAGTACAGGTGGGGTAAATCTTGATCGGATGCGAAATCCACGGGCAGGATGCAATTTAGAGAGAGAGTTATAATTTTAGATTTTTGAGATAGAGTTGATTTCCTACTCATTTTGCTGCCCACTCTCTACTCACTTTTCCTACTCACTAGTCGACCCTGATCGATTTTTGTCGAGTCGAGTCCGCGCGCGCACACAATTCCACTTTCCCCACACGCTGAGCTCCAAATTCTAACAGGCAGCGGCAGGGGATTATGGCCATGGAATGCCGTATAAGGTCGCTGCTTCTACCTTAACTTCGGAATCCAGAGGAAGAAAAGGTTTGTGGTTGAGACATTTTGTCGAATGGAGAACAGCAAAAGTACTAATCTTTCGAGGAGGCTTGCAATTCAAATAGAGAATCCGTTTGCTTTGAAGGTGGGTCAAGTCTTTACAGGTTTTGGCATCGGTTGTGGTGTTGGAATCGGCGTCGGACGCCCTTTAAACTTGGGTACGTCTCTGTGTGTGTGTGTGTATCCTCAACATGAACTTGGGAGGATTTTTCAGGGGAAATGATGGTGCAAATCCGCATAAGTCAGCTGGTATTAATCTATGTAAAATTTTCAAGCGTTTATTATTTTAAAATTGTTCCTAATTTATTTATTTTTTTCATTCTGTAGTTAGAGGTCTTGGCATACCTTACAGTTCATGATGCATTTGATACAACATTTTGAATAGCATTCTCTAAGAAGGAAACCTTGAAACAAACACATTGTCTAGCAGATTAAGTCACCTTCATGCGCTCATTTTCTTTATATGTAGAGAAAACAAGGAAAGTCTGGTTTCTTCTGTCCAACAAAATGTGGTGTTTCTGTATCTTGTTGGCCCTTTTCTTTTTTTTCACTTAAATAGAAAGTTTACGATTATTAGAAGAAATCGTATCCAGAGTATCAGATATCAACTATGTTAAAGTTTTTATTGTCGGACTATTGAGCATGTTCAATTAGTCATACACTTCGCAATTTTGTGAAGAAGAGTTTGATACTTTTATACTTATTGCTTATATACTTGTCACCTATATTTATTGCACATTCATTTTATCAGCTATTGACTATTCAAGACCTAAAGGAATCAAAATGCTGTGCATAATTATAGTTTAATATATGCCTCTGCAGTAGTCTTTGTTCAAAGTAAATGAAACTTCAGTTACCCTCCAATCAGTCTAAACATCAATTATGAACAATGGTTCTAAGTTCCAGCATGTAGGAGAATGTGAAGTTGCTTTAACTTGGGCAATACACATGTATCAGATGATACACCATTATCTTTCAGATGATAAAAAATGCCTAGAATTACCATATCAAACAATTTTGAATTCTGATGGAGATAAGGTGGTTTTGGAATTTGAATGGCATGAATATCGTTTCTTGGGATTCATCCTTTATTCCACAGCAATTAATTCCTTTATGTGTTACTGTAATTTTTCTATGCACTGATTTCAACTTGTTTTATTGATGTCTGTATTGAGTTTTGATACTATTATCATGCCCTGAGTCTAATACCACTTTTACTGGCTTCTCAATTCATTTCTTCTTGATTGCTTTTTATACACCATCACATCATTCCTCATGCATCATTGCCATGATCTTGAATTTCTGGAAGGAACAAAGGAAGGTACAAGCCTTCAAATTTTGATAGTTTCTTTATCTTTATGTATCTCATGATGGTTAGGAATAGTAAAAGGAAAAAAATCCACTTTATTTGATATGAAACTGGATTATTATATGACCATTTACTCATTTAAAAAGATGGATTAAGTGCTACCCTGATGCGTACTCCAAACACTCATGTTTTGTTTCTGTTAGTATTCCTGGTGGTTGAACCTTAGATTTCATCCATGTGGCCCAGGTGCAATACCAGCACTGCAACAAGTTATGAGTGCAACCAGAGGAGCAACGGATGCTTTTTCAGGAATTGGAAGACATGTGAACAGCTCTGTATGTTGAACCTAAACTCTTTTTTATCTTGTTTTTTCTTTTTTGTCATTAATTTCTTTTTTTTTGGGGGGGGGGGGGAGAATTACTTGTTTGCTTGTTTGGTTTCTATGTTGAATATTTTGTGATTGAAATGTTTTTAACCATGTCCCCTTTCCTATTTGCATTTTCTATGTTGAACATTTTGTGATTAGACAAGGAGACCCATTATCCCCTTTCCTATTTACATTGGTTGCAGAAGTGCTGGGGAGATTGATCTCTAAAGCAGATTCTAGGGATTTGATAAGAGGCTGGAGAGTTGGAAGAGAAAACATATCACTCACACACTTGTTTGTAGATGATACAATTATTTTTTTTGTGAAGGAGGGGATATCAATAGGATTAGAAATCTTAAGCTCACCATACAACTGTTTGAACAAATGTCAAACTTAAAGTGAATTTTGAGAAAAATTGTATAGTTGGAGTCAATATGGGAGAAGGGGAATTATGTGAGTGTGTAGACATTTTGGGATGTGTAATATCAAATTGGCCTCTAAACTATCTTGGATTACCATTGGGAGATAACCCTCAAAAAGATGAGTTTTGGGCTCCTGTTGTGGAGAGGTTTGAAAAGAGACTTTTTAACTGGAAGAAAAACTATTTGTCTTTGGGAGGGAGAATCACTCTAATTAGGTCCACACTTGCTAACCTTCCGGTTTACTTTTTATCAGTATTTAAGGTCCCGGTCAAGGTGGCTAGCAAGCTGGAAAAACTAATGAGAGGGTTTCTATGGGAGCTAGGAGAGGAGAAGAAGGACCATAGGGTTAGGTGGGAGGTGGTGTATAGGAGTAAGGAGGGAGGTCTGGGAATTGGGAAAATAAGGAGTAGAAATCTAGCACTACTAGGGAAATGGTTGCGGAGATTCTCATTAGAGAGAGAAAGACGGGTTAAGATAGCGGGTAGTATTCATGGGATGGCAGATAATGGATGGGATTCTGGGATTCTTGCAAGGACTACAAGAGCATTTCCCTGGAAAGCTATTCAAGCTATTTTGCCCTTGTTCTCTCCCTGGATAAGGTATGATGTGCACTCAGGTAACCTCACTAAATTTTGGGAACACTTTGAAAGATCAATTTCCAGGCCTTTTTGCTATCTCTACCATGAAAAATGAACCAATTTCCTCCTTTCTTGTACCTTCTAATTCACCTTTTGGTTTTGGTTGGAACTTGGGTTTGAGAAGAGCTATCAGGGACACAGAGTTAGATTGTCTTTTAGCCTTATTATCCGTTCTGGATGGGGTTTTCCTTTCTCCAACAAAGGCAGATAATAGAATCCGGACTGTCACTCCTTCGGTGTCTTGTGCCTCCTTTTTTAAGACCCTATTTGAAGGGATGAGAGATCCATCATATGGATGACCGAACCCTGCAGGTAGGTTGGGTGAAATTTCAAAAATTTCTCTCTCTCCCATGTGGGAATCACATTCATTGTTTTAGAAAATCTGCATTTTCAAGGATCAATCTTGAACTTAACCGAACCAGATCTGAAACCAAAAGGTAGGAGAGGGATATACCTAATACAGAGTAGCAGTAACTCCCAACGAAGGTGTTCACACCCAAGGAAAGCTCCAAAGATTGCTCCCACTGAAGATGACACAGCGGAGGGTGGAGTAGAATTAACAGGTTTTTCATAAGAACCGAATCCTTCAGTAAGAATTCGATGGAGGGTATGTGAGCACGACTTCAGATCAGTTTTTCTCCAAAAACTAATATCAAGAATCTTCTTGATCGCTCCTATAATGGAGATCGAACTGGCAATGGCAGCGGCAAGAGGAGGGCGCAAGAGCAGAAGATGGCACGATCTTACTGTAGTTGTCTTCTCTTTTTCTGTGATATGAAATCTGTTGTGATGAGATGATGTTGTATCTAGAGGTTCACCGTCCTCCTCCTTTTATAACCTTAAAGAGAGCTCCTAATCTCATTAGGAGTTTCCTAATCCAAATTTGTATTTGGATCAGGACTTCTCTTTAAGAGATAAGTATAAGTCCTTATCTTATTTGCAGATTAGATCAGCCCTCCTAATCTCATTAGGAGTTTCCAAATCCAAATCTGTATTTGGATCTAGACTCTGAGTGGATAGGGATAACTCCCTATCCTATATGCTGATCCAAATCCTAGATCCGCCCCCTTCTTTAATTAATCAAATTAGACCAGTTCGAATTGGGCTTTAGGCCCATTAAGTCCGTGTGCTCACTAACCTTCCAAACTACTGCCTTGTTGGGCTTCCTTGTATGGCGTGGGACCCAAACATTGATCTACACATCAGCCACATGGGTTCAGCCTAGCCTCTGTTACAAGGCTTGGCCAAATTCATTGTTATGGGCAGTGAACCCCTGAGCCCATCACCATGGGCTTTTAATGGGCCCAACACTTACACTAAGTGGTCCCTGGGCCAAGCCACCTTATAAAAACCCAGGGACTGTGGGCAGATGCAAGATTAGCCCATCAGGTACTACCCTCAATGGTCTTACACTTAACCTCTCAGCCCATAATGATCAAACACTGCCCGACAAGAGAGGACCTCTCCCTCGGCTGCAAGGAACAGTACTACACTCTACTCGCATGGATCTCGGGAATTAAAACCTTTTGCAAACATTTTGAAACCGTAATATATATGTATATCTTTATAAATATATTTTGCAAAAACAAATTTCAACGATTGAAATCGGCTGCCAGCAGCTTTGGTTTCCATCAGAGAGAGTGCATCCCCGATCATTACCTTTGTCCGACAAAGGGGCTGATCTTGTCACTATGATCACCCACTCAGATGAATTCTCGGACTGTCCCAACATACCCAGGTTTTGACCCCCTCTAAAGATCTCACTGATTGACATATCAAATACAGCCGAATCTAACATTTGGTGCAGTATCATAATCGAATCTAGGGGTCAGGTGTAACATTCCAGTTTTGCCCACTAATCACCAAGGTCCAGGGCAATATTGGAATTTTGGTCCGGTTCAGGGTTTCAAGTAAACATACACTGCATGTACCTCGGGTCTCATCCTGGCAGCTGAGACAGGCTACCCCAACCAATTTGGCGGCACATCAGTGTCAGCCTTATCAGGATAGATCTCCCCAGATCGATCCATCGACTGTGAACATTCTAAACTAACACGAGTCTCATATGTGTCCAATTTAAGGATATTACATAGAAAAACTCCATAATAACATGAATCAAATATGTACTTTATTCATTTACAATAAATGTCATAATGTACATCATTCCGATTGGAGCTAAGGGCATACACTGTCTAACACTATTACCCCCCTCTTCTATTGGTTTGTCCTTCCTGGTTAAAGAGGTGTGGTGTCAACCCATTCCTCCTATGGTTGGGAGTTTTTGTTGGGAAGCCTTCCTGGAAAGAGTTAATACAGGGGATTTACTTCAAAGAAAAAGCCCTAACTGGTGTGTCCTCTGTAAATCTAATGGTGAGTCTGGATACCACTTACTAATTTCTTGTTAGTTTGTTAAAGGTATTTGGGAATGGTTTACTTCTTTGTTTGGGTGTAGGTGGACCCCTCATTTGAATGTGCAAAGTTTATTCACATCCATGCCTCGTTGGACAACAAAAAGGACCAAGATCACGTGGAGATGTGTTAGGGCTGCAGTATGTTGGACTGTTTGAGAGGAGAGAAATTCATAGATTTTCTTAGATAAGGAGAGAAGCTTGGAAGAAATCTTGGAGAGTATCTATGTTAGGGTGATACATTGGTTGAAAACTTTAGATCTGTTTATAGACTTCTCAGTTGATCAAATGATAAGAAATTGGAAGGAAATTGCAGATTCAGCTTTGGTGAAGAAGACCTCATGTTCTTGTTGGACACCTCCACCTCAAGGGTTTACCAAACTGAATTTTGATGGCAGCAGCATGGGTAATCCAGGGCCTTCTGGAATAGGGGGAGTGATAAGAGATGAAAAAGGGAACTTGTTAGCTATGTATTCCGGTCCAATTGGGGTGGGCGATTCTCTAAGGGTTGAGACTCTAGGAGCTCTTGAAGGGATCCAAAGGGCTAAGGACATGCGTATTAAAAAACTGATAATAGAAGGTGATTCTGAAATTGTAGTGAATTGGCTAAAAGAGGATAGCTCTAAGCTCTGGATTTACAACAATGAAAAGAGGAAGTTTAAGTGGCTGACTAAGGACATCAAAGTTCATTGCACATGGATAAAAAGAAATGCAAATTCCTTGGCGGATGGGCTAGCTAGACAAGGGGTGAACAAAAACTCTCTCTTTTGGGCTGTGTTGTAAGTTTTTCATGGTTTGGGTGTACATTGGTATAGTAGGGAGTTAAGATTCTTTAGCTCCTTTTTTATGTAACTTCCTAAGTTCTCAATTATTAATAAAATTTACTGTTATTGATAAAAAAATGTTTTTAACCATGTGTACATTGTATTTTGGCTTTTGTTTATTAGATGAGAAGATTGGGAGCAAAGAACATTGAAGCAGGAATTGGATGTGGAGTTGGTTTTGGCCATGGCTTTGGAGTTGGTACGTATTGTTTCCAATCTTCTACCCATGACCTTGTAGAACCTTCAATTTGCCTTAAATCAAAATATTCACGTCTATTCCTTAGTATTTGTTTCATGTAACCAAATTATCTCATTCTTTTTATATATCTCTACTGTGTTACAAATTGGTGCTAATCCAAAGTGCTATTATTGTTCATTGCCAATAATGTTTTCTTCAAACCAATGTTTTAAAGGTGTGGGAGGGGTACGCCTGGAGGCATGCCTCCAAGCCAGGTGCCCCAAAAACACCCTGAGGTGTATGCCAGAGGCGTTTATACCCTTGAGGTGTATGCCTCAGGTGCAAGAGGCATACACCTCATATGCTTTTTTCATGAGATGTTATGCACACCTCATACAAAAAGTCAGAAAAAAAGAAAGGAAAGGAAAGGAAAAGAAAGGGAAGGGAAAGAAAAAGAAAGAAAGAAAAGAGAAAAAGAGAAAAGAAAGAAAAGAAAAGGGAAGGGAAGGAAAAGTAAGGGGAAAGAAAGTGTGCCGGGGGCGAAGCCCTCCATCCCCTTTTCTATGCAGCCCAATTTGTTTTTTTTTGTGCTACCCTTTCAGCTAGTGTTATGCATCTTTATTCTTCTTAATATAAAATATTTTTATTAAAAAATGAAAATAAAGAAAAATGAAATCCTCCTTCCTCTTTTTGCTCCTCCCCTCCTTGTTCCTCCTCATCCCCCTCCTCTTAAGGAGGCTTATGCTTCCTTGTGTTCTGAACTACACCTCACGCATCCAGGTAGTCGAATTATCAAGTGGATTGTTATTCCGAAGAAAATAGAGCAATTCTTATGCATGCCTTGATATACTCTCCAACAAGATTGGGATTAGGAATGGCAACTGGGCGGAGACCATATTCCCTGTCCCTTAAACCAATTTTGAAATAAATCTGTTGGTTCGAGTGGTGAAGTGTTGGTGGTCTTCTTTATCTTTTATGTTTTCTTTAGTCTGTTACGAGCCTTTAGTTATTGGACCTAAACCTGTTTTATTTTATTATGCCTATGTGTCCCATCACTAATCAGGGGCATTCTAGTCTATTCCTGTAACATCTTATTGTGAATATATATAATAGCTTCTAGGGCTGGCTAAGAACACATTGCCGCCCATTCACAAACTTATCTTTTCTTCTTTTCTCTTCTCTTCTTCTTCTACTGCTGTATTTCAGCTAACAAAATCCCCATCCCCAACCCCAGTCCTTGCCAGGGATAAAAGTTATCCTCCATCCCTGATCCCCGATGGAGACACGTTCTCTTGGGTGTAGGGCCCAAGGAGAGGTTTTCCCGGCAGTTTATGCCTTACTAGTGGTAGAACAGATCTAGGAAGAAGGACTGAGTGGACAGTCCTAGTTGTTGCCTGGGAGTTAGAACAGATCGCAGGGGGTGGTCACAACCCAGGTTTAACTTCCAAAAGTGGTGTTTCTTGACCATAGAAGCTGCTCTCAGTCCAGAACTGGTTACAGAGAGTGCTTCAGTCCATTTATAGAGGGTGCTTTCAGCCTAGTAACAACTCTGGTAAGTCTGAAATCTTGTCCCTCTCGTTGAGATTACAACTGTGGTTACTGTAAGAGGAAGAATATGTCTTCAATATCAGGAAAAGTGTCCTCTAAGGACAATAGGACTGGTGGGAGGTCTTCAAACCTGGAAATCCCAGATCTGCATAGCTTGCAGATTACCAATGTGTTGTTAGATGAATACAACTTTAGAGAATGGTTTGTTTCAGCCAAGCTTTTCATTACTTCCCAGGAACTTATGGGTTATATAGATGGATAGAAGAGGAACCTAAAGAGGATGATGCTGATTATTCAACCTGGTATGTCCTAGCTGCTTGCCTCAATGACTCTAAGAGTAGGAAGGACTGTTCAGCACTTCCCTACAACCTCTAAGATTTGAGAGGTGTCAAAAACCTACGGACAATGGAAAAATAATGCAAAAATTTATAGGTTAACCCAAGATATTGTTGCAGCTTTGCAACTTTAGGACTGTGGCAAGAATTAGACCACCGCCTTGTATGTGATTAGGAAAATACAAAAGATAAGGAGAGTCATGATAAACAAATTGAAGAAGGCAAAGCTTTTAAGTTCTTGGCTGGCATAAACCCGATGCATGAGAGCATAAGATCCCAAATTTTGGGAAGGAATGAACTTCCCGATTTACATCATGTTTACTATCTTGTAAGGAATGGAGAGGTTAGAAGGAAAGAGATGTAAGTTGACATCCAAGTACAACCTGTTGAGCATTCAGCCATGATTTCTTCAACCCAAAAGGGGGGCAAGCATTCATATAAGAGGCATCACAAGTGCTCTCATTGTGGAGGTGACAAACATTTGAAAGAGACTTGCTGGATTCTTTATCCTCACTTGAAACCAACTGCATTAAGGGAAGACAAGAAGCCTCAAAAGGGTCAAACAACAAGTGGAAATGTTGTCATAAGTAACAACAGTGAAAGCCCAAAGAACACCTACAGTTGCACCTCCTCCAATGGGACAGACCACTAGTTCCCGCACATTAGGGTCCTTTGATTTCACTGCTAATGAGGTAGAAATCCTTAGCCGAGCCATGGCTCATCTAAGAAACAATTCCCTTGCCTCTACTTCTCTTGCCAAATCAGGTATTGTTTCTGCTCACAGTGTGATTAGTCCTATAGTGTCTAATTCTTGGATTATTGATTCCGGTGCTACTGACCATATGACACACATGTCTTCTTTATTTTCCTCTTATCATTTGATGTCTGGACAAGATAAGATGAGAGTTGCTGATGGTTCCCTCTCCACCATCTCTAGGAAATGGGAGGTTAACTTAAGTAAGGATCTCTCTCTTAAATCAGTTTTACATGTTCCCAATCTTGCTTCCAACTACTTATCTGTTTCTAAGCTTACCAAAAATTTAAACTGTAGCATAACATTCTTTCCTACTCATTGTGTTTTTCAGGACATATTGACGAAGAGAATGATTGGGAGCGGTCATGAGTCTGGAGGTCTCTGTTATTTTGGTGCATACATCAGTTCAGCCTTATAATCATCTGCTTTTAGCGGTCGGGATAATGAGGAGTTAGTAACTAGGTTACATTTGTGGCATGCTAGACTATGTCATTTACCTTTTTCTTCAATGCAATGATTGTTTCTTGATTTGTTTAAGTGTGTTTCGAGTAAGAGATTGGTTTGTGAAGTGTGTTAGTTGTCAAAACAACTCCTTTTGATTTAGTTCATTCTGATGTATGGGGCCCTTCACCTCTTGCTTCTATAAATGGCTTTCGTTACTTTATCAGCTTTATTGATAACCATGGCATTTTGTGAAATGATTGAAACTCAGTTTTGCAAGAAAATTAAGCCAGTCATCTTGTGCTAGTACCCCTCAACAGAATGGGGTTGTTGAGCGCAAAAATAGACATTTATTAGAGGCAACTTGAGCCTTAATGTTTTAGCACAAGGTTCCCAAGAACTATTGGTCTCAAGCAGTCCTTATAACATCATATATGATAAATAGAATGCCATTTAGGGTGTTGGGTATGAAAACTCCCTTCTCTGTCCTTTGTCCTAACCTTCCAAATTTCCCTCTTCCTCCTAGTCTTTGGCTGTGTGTTTTGTTCATGTTAAGGATCCTAAGAAGACTAAGATGGATCTTAGGGCTACAAAAGGGGTCTTTCTAGGGTACTCTCCCACACAAAAAGGTTATAAGTGCTATGATCCAATTACTAAAAAAAAATGTCACCAAGGATGTGGTGTTTTTTGAGTCCCAGTCCTATTTTCAGTCCTCCAGGAATCCTCTTCAGGGGGAGACTAGTAGGATGGAAGAGGGTTTTTCTCCTTCCTTTTTTGTGCCTCTTTCAGGCTCGGGTCTTCCATCTTCTCCTCCTGATCCTCCCAGTTTTAGTTGCCTAGGTGAATCTAGTGAGACTCCCATTAAACCTGTTACTACTCCTGATTGCCCAGGTGAATCCAGTGGGACTCCTACTGAACTTGTTACTGCTCCTAATGTTGAGGATGTGATTGATAACATTAATAGACAATAGAAAGAAATGAGAATTGCCTATAGAAGAAAGAAAAAAGATCCTCCAACTTGTGGAATGGTTCTAGGTAATCCTATCACTCATACTCATGGTTTCAAATGTCGCAACATTTCGTTAATGTCGCTCGACATATGTCGATGTCGAGGTTCACCAACATGAAAATGGATGGTAATATAAAAATTACATTATTTCGGTCGACGTTTCCTATATTTTAGAAATATCGACCAAATAAGTCCAAATAACAAAAAAAAAAAACGCTTTTTCCTATTATGTCGACTAATGTATATTAATAATATAATATATTAGTTATATTAAAATAATACAGTATATTAATATAAATTATTCCATTAATAATTTCCATTTAATATCAAATAAAATATTTATAAAAAGAATTAACAAAAAATAAAAACAAAAGAATAAATTAATTACTTTATAATATAAAACATAAAATATTTTTCAAGTAATAAAATATTTATTAAAATTAGAAAGTTTATTAAATTTTATAATAAATCATATTCTAAATTTAGTATAAAAAATCAGAATAAATTTATTAAATTTTATACTAAATCATAATTTATTATAAATATAGTATTAAAAATCATAATAAATTCGTTAAGTTTTATAAGAAACCAGAATTTATCATAATCTTAATACTACAAAAAGGAGAATCAGTTTATTAAATTTATAATAAAATATAATGTATTATAACTTTAATATTTAAAAAATCAGAATAAATGTATTTCTATTTACTAGTCTGAAATAAATATATTATAATTTATAATAAGTCAAAATTAAAAATAAGAAAAGAAAATATCGGATAACCTTGTAAAAACATCAAAATGCATAATAAATCAGTAAATTGTCATTTACTAATTTGTTATTTATCTTAGTTTCTTAGCTTTATATAATGGTTGGGATTAAGATAATAGTATAGAAATATGTATTAATGCTTCTTTTATCATTTTACAAAATATCATTGCATATTTCTACATATTTCATAATATTTCCACAATGTCTCTAATTTTTACAATATTTCCCCTTGACATTTCCGACATATGTCCTATATTTTGGTAAGCGACATTTCCATCGACATCGACATTAAACTTTGCTCATATTTTTGATTTGGATCTTCCCATTGCTCTTCGTAAGCCTACCTGTTCTTGTACTACTTGATACCCCATTGTTGAATACGTTTCTTATTCCATCAAACTCTTGTTGGATTCCTCCACCTCATGGCTTTATTAAACTAAACTTTCATGGCAATAGTATGGGTAATCCAGGGCCATCCGGAATAGGGGAAGCAATAAAAGATGAACATGGGAATCTGTTAGCTATGTTTTTTGGACCAATGGGGGAGGGAGATTCCTTGAGGGCTGAGATACTTGCTGCTCTTGAAGGGGTACAAAGAGTCAAGGATATGCAATTTAGTAAGTTGATCATAGGAGACTTTGAAGTTGTGGTGAACTGGTTAAAAGAGGATAACTCTAGGATGTGGAGTTGCAGCAATGAAAAGAGAAAATTTAGGTGGTTGACTAAGGATATTGAAATTCAGTACAAGTGGGTAAAGAAAAGTGCAAACTCACTGGCAGATGGTCTAGCTAGGCAAGGGGTGAATGGAAACTCTATATTTTGGGCCATATTGTAATTGTATTTTGGTGTTCAATGATTGTCTAGGGAGCTAAGATTGTTTATCCCCCTTGCTTTGTGATTTTTCTTAAATCTTAATTAATACATTTCACAGTTATTGATAAAAAAAGTTTCTTATTCATGTTTATCTCCTCGTTATTATTCCTTTGTGTCTGCTCTTTTTTTTGTTTATGTTCTTGGTAGGTACTCGGAGGTAGTGTTTAACCCAAGATGGAGAGAGGCGCTATGAATAAGGAAATGAAAGTCTTAATGTAGGTCAGGACTTGGGAATTAGTGGATCTACTAGAAGGGAAAAGCACTGTGGGATGTAAGTGGGTGTTCACTGTGAAGCATAAGGAGGATGGGTCTATTGAAAGATAAAGGCCAGGCTAGTGGCAAAAGGGTTTACTCAGAAGGAAGGGATTGACTACAATGAGACTTTTTCTCTAGTTGCAAAGCTTAACACAATCCGAGTTCTATTGTCATTAGCTACAAATTTTTCATGGGAGCTACATCAGTTGGACGTGAAGAACGCTTTCCTGAATGGTGATCTACATGAGGAGGTATTCATGAATCCTCCACTTGGTTATGATTTTCATTGGAAGGTATATAGGCTAAGGAAAGCATGATATGGACTTAAGGAATCTCCTCATGCTTGGTTTGAAAGGCTTTGTGGGGCCATGAAGAAAGTGGGATACACTCAGAGTGGTGCAGATCGTACCTTGTTCATAAGAAAATAGGGTAGCAGGCTTACAACACTTATAGTCTATGTGGATGATATGGTGATTATTGGGAATGATCCGGAAGAGATACAAAGATTGAAGGAGTTCTTGGCATCTGAATTTGAGATCAAAGATTTAGGCCATTTAAAATACTTCCTTGAAATTGAAGTTGCAAGGTCACAAGAGGGCATTTATATATGTCAAAGGAAGTAAGTTCTTGATCTTCTAGAGGAGACAAGTGTGATGGGGAGTAGACCAATAGATATTCCAATAGAGCAGAATCATTGTCTCCAGGAATCGATTGGAGAGGACTACCCTGATAAAGAAAGATACCAAAAGCTGGTGGGAAAATTGATATATCTATTTCTTACCCGACCTGATATAGCTTATGCTGTGCATATTGTCAACCAATTCATACACTTTCCAAAGATTCCTCATATGAAAGCAGTTGAAAGGACCCTCAGGTATTTGAAGACATGTTCAGGGAAAGGAAATTCGTTCAAAAAGCATAATAAATTTGAAATTGAGGCGTATGCTGATGTAGATTGGACTTGATCAATTGGAGATAAGAAGGAAGTCTACTTCTGGATATTGCACATTTGTTGGAGGGAATTTGGTTACTTGGTGAAGTAAAAAGAAAAACGTGGTTGCAAGATCAAGTGTAGAAGCTGGATATCGGGCTATGGCACATGGTGTTGCAAAACTATTGTGGCTTAGGACCCTCCTTGGTGAGCTCAGGATGAAGGTTGATGGTCCTCTAAGGTTGTACTGTGACAACAAGGCTACCATCAACATTGCAAATAACCTAGTACAACATGATAGGACTAAGAATATTGAGATTGATTGACACTTTGTAAGAGAGAGAATTTTCTCGGCTGAACTTTGCATTCCTTATACACCTTCTGAGATGCAGGTTGCTAATGTTTTGACAAAAGGACCGTCTTCAATGAAGTTCCTAGACTTACTTGGCAAGCTAAACATGACTGACATCCATGCTTAGCTTGAGGGTGAGTGTTGGTTCAAGTGGTTAAGTGTTGGTGGGATTATTTATCTTTAATGTTTAAGTTCTTTAGTCTGTTATGGGCCTTTAGTTATTGGGCCTAAACCTGTTTTATTTTATTGTGCCTAGGTGTCCCATCACTAATCAGAGACATTCTAGTCTATTCCCGTAACATCTTATTGTGAATATATATAATAGCTTCTAGAGCCACCTGAAAACACATTGCCGCCCATTCACAAAATTCTTCTTCTTCTTCTTTTGCTGCTGCTGCTGCTGTATTTCAGCAAACAAAATCCCCATCCCCGACCCCAATCCTTGCCAGGGATAAAAGTTACTTCTTCTTCTTCTGCTGCTGCTGCTGCTGTATTTCAGCAAACAAAGTCCCCATCCCCGACCCCAATCCTTGCCAGGGATAAAAGTTACTTCTTCTTCTGCTTCTGCTGCTGCTTCCGCTGCTGTATTTCAGCAAACAAAATCCCCACCCCGACCCCAATCTTTGCCAGGGATAAAAGTTATCCTCCATCCCTGATCCCCGATGGAGACAAGTTCCTTGTGGGGACCCAAATCCTTGAAAATTTTAAATTAATAGTATTTTAAAATAAATTATATTAAAATAAAGAAAATTTTAAAACATAAATAATATTTTAAATATATTTTAATATATATATATAATTTAAATAATTTAAATAATACCATATATATAACATAATATATATAATTGGGGGTGGGGTGGGGCGGGGACTTCATTCTCCATTCCCGACCCTGACCCCGGTCGGGGATCCCTATTAATCTCTATCTCCGTCCCCAACCCAATGGGGTTGGGGAGGTCAGGTACCCGACAGAGATGGGGAAAATTGTCATCCCTAATTGGGACCAGAAATGGACAATTTCTAATGTGTGAGAATAAGATTATAAGCATAAGTTAGATACCTATTGTTTGCAAGCCAAGGATCTAGTGACCACAAGTTTGCATGCTTACCTCAAATTGAGATGAATAAGATCTACCATTCTATTGCTCTGAAGGAGGATGTTTATGCCAATTTTCTGCTTTAGTAATCACATTCTTTGTTTCTGCATGAAAAAGAGGACAGAACATCAGAAAAAAGGAAAAGGGCATTGAATGGATCTTTGCAGTCATTCAACTAGGTTATTTGCTTTAGTTGAGTCAAGCCAGATGGACAGTTTTAAATTCTGGTTCCACACTTTTTTCACCTGACTGGAGACTGAATTTGGAAAAACTTTGAGTTTCCAGTTGAAGAGCATGGAGGTTTTAAATGCTGAAATAAGAGAACAAACAAATTTATGTAATCACCCTATTTATTTATTTTTGTTTTTCTATTTCCTCCATTTCATTCTTATATATATTTTTAGATAAATCATTTTATTCTTATGTTTTACAAACTTTTTGTATCTTTATTTATCTTTTTTTTTATTCTCTGCCATTTTCCTTTTTTTTAATCTGAAATTGGGTTCAAAATATTTTGATTTTCTGAAGTTCCAATGTAACTTAAATCCAAAAAGTGGATGATTACCCCAACTCCCACATGCATCCTACGTGTAATCAAACCTAATCCTTCAATAAGCAAATATCACCTTCCATGTCAGCAGTCTCCCATATGGAGGAATAAATAATTAGAGCAACTTACTCACAATGAAAAGGATTGGGAATTAGTTAAAGCACAATCAATCCATCAAAACTTGGGCCACCTCTTCAAGTTTACTTTTACATTGTTTTTAACGAGTTTGGTAAATATAAAACAAATACATAATGAAAGTAGCAGATAAATATAAAATAATATAATTTTTATTATTCATATGATAAATAAAATTACTAAAAAGTAAAGAAAAAATTTTAAATGTGAAAACTTCCAAAATAGTAGGGAAAAGACAAAAGATAGATCAGTAGAAAAATGTGCAATTGATATACTGTCAATAGTTCACCAAGGTCTTATTGCAGCTTTCTGGGGGAAACTCACTGTGTGTTTAATGCATTTAAATCATCATTTTTTATCAAGAATAATTTTGAATAAACGGTTATCATTGAAATAAATAGAAAAAGGGAACTGATTTTGGCCCATCCCATAAACACAAAGAACCCCTGTCTGTAATAACAAAAATCAATACATAGGGGTAAGGGGTATTTCAGTCTTCTAAAACATGCACATTTTGACTAATGGTTAGGGGTTGTCCCTTTATAAAGAAGGGGATGTGCCCAAATCACTCCCCACAACTGAGAAGTATATTTTTTCCCCAAAAGTAAAACTAATCAGACAGAATGGAAATCAGTGGGCGAAGATGTGTTTGAATTATTGCATTCATAGTTTTTTTACTAATACTATATTTTGAAGATAAATTATTATCAGATTTTTTTTTTTTTGAAAAAGGTAAGGCTACAGTTGATTGCCAAGAGAATAAGAGAAGTGAAAGGAAACTAGAAAAAGAAGAGCAAAGAACAGAAAATTTAAAAGGATAACTGTTAATGGGCCCCATTCACCTACTTTGCACTTTGCAATTCATTTTCTTGCATTTTGAGATAGTTTTGTAAGGAAAACATGACTGAGACTAGGGCTGTTATCCTTTGGTCTATTTTGGAAAAAAAGGAGCTAGGCTGTGTTTACTGGCTTAACAAATATATAAATCTTATTGTACATACAATCTCACAATTAATAAAGCTTTACTGTTATCTATAAAAAAATACAAGAATTTTTAATGAGAAGAGGCTATCTTAAGAAGCAGTAATAGAAAATATCCCTATCAAAGTGGTGAATTGGACATTATGAGGTCCATCGGTTTCAGATCATATCAAGCTAAATTTTGATGGGTGTAGCATTGACAATCCAAGTATTTAAGGGATTGGAGGGGTCTTTAGAGATAACCATGGGGCTGTGGTAGCAATATATTCAGGACATATTGGGGTTTAGGAATATACAAAAGCCAAAATCCTAGCAGTTCTATATGGAATAAGGATGGCCAAGAGGCTGAATATGAGAAACTTAATGGTGGAAGAAGATTCTAAGGCCATAGTAAGCTGGCTAAAATATGAAGGTCAAGGAACATGGCAATATGATCACACTGAAAGAAATCAAGCATGTAGCAAGGGAGGTGATTATTTCAGTTAGGTGGCTACCTAGATCAGCAACTTATATGGCTGATTCACTTGCAAAACAAGGTGCAAGTAGAGAGAAGATGTAGTGGAGGGTCACAAATGAAAGTTATTTATAAAAGATGTAAACAGAAACAGAAGGGCAGGTGAAAACCAGCCCTACAGAGGGAACTAAATGCATGTACATGACATTCTTTTTCATAAATCAATGAAGTTTGTTAACAATAAAAAAATAGTTGTGAATTTCTAAAAATGTGTAAATTACTAAAAAATAGAAATATGTAAGCCAATGTTTTAAAAGGCGTGGGAGGCGTACACCTCTGAGGCGTATGCCTCATGTGCTTTTTTCATGAGGCGTGCTAGAGGTGTACGCCTCATGCGCCTCATGTACATCTTATATAAAAAGACAAAAAAAAAAGAAAACGGAAAAAAAGGAAAGGAAAGGAAAGGAAAGGAAAAGAAAGAGAAGAAAAAAGAGAAAAGAAAAGGAAAGGGAAGGGAAGGGAAGAAAAGATAAGGGGAAAGAAAGTGGTTTGCCCCCTGCCCCTTCGGCTGGGGGGCTTCGCCCCCTAGACCCCCCCACCCCCTTTTTGATGCAGCCTAATTTGTTTTTTTTGAGTTAGGGGGGGGGTGTCTTGCTCCACTTCGACAAGATCCCCCTTTCAATTAATGTTATGCATCTTTATTCTTCTTAAAATAAAAGATTTTTATTAAAAATAAAGAAAAAATGAGATCCCCCTTCCTCTTCATCCTCCTCCTAACCCCCTCCTCTTAAGTAGGGGTGCAAGTCAGGTGGGTTGGGCCAGGTTTCTGTATTTTTGAATGATACTTGGTAGAGGTGGGGGCAACTTTTTCGTCATATAGGGTAGCTGGTAGATATTCCAGAAACACCTCAAGTGGTTTAGCGTCTGAGACAAGTTGACACATGAAACTAACAGATACTTAAGGAGTGATTATGACAATGAAACAGTAGTTTGCTGAGTTTTCTAAATTACACTAATGGTCTCTTCTTCTTTGCTTTTTTTTTTTTTTTTTTTTTTTTTTTTTTTTTTCTTTAAGGTATTTATAGCTGTAGGCTGAAGTGTGACATGCTCATGAGGCATGAGACAAGGATCCTATCTTTTTCAGCCATCAAGTCAAAGATTGTGCACCTAATCAGCATGTCACATTGCTTAAAGAAAAAAAAAAAACTTAGAAGGTTAGGGAAATATTTGGTTGCAGTTTAAAGCTAGAAAAGGAAGGTAACTCTTCCTGAGGCCCCACCTATTTCTTTGGACTTCCTATTGTGCCATCAGAAACCAGGTCCCAGATTAGGAATTTCAACTCAATTCTCTTTTGAAGTTTGCATGGGCTGGGCTCTGTGATAGTCCTTCTCTTGTAGGTTTCACTAAGTCATGTGCGAGTTCTGTTCACATTGCACCTTAACCATTATTTCAGCCTTAAAATTCTCATGTGAGTATTTGCTACTGCCACTGATCATTTTTTCTTTTATGGGGTTGCTATGTAAGGAGAAGAATGAATCAAATGATGCTCTAAGCTTCACCTGATATAAGTGTTGACTGTGTGCCATACTGGTCATTTTTTTCTATTATAGGGTTGCAATGTAAAATTGTATTGCTCATCTCCACAAGTTAACATGCTTCCTCCTTTTAACCTATATCTTTAAAAGCAAGAAGTGCAACTAAAGTGCAAGGGGCCACAGTCAGGTGCCACAGGTTTAGTGGAATGCAACTAGAGCTTGAGATGTAAGGTGTAAAGTGAAATGCATTCTTGAACAAAGTCAGGTGCCACAAGATAAATGGTTTAAACTACAAAAATCCTAGCTACAAGCTACAACAAGCAAAATACTCATTCAAACATCAAATTCAAGGTTAATTCATTAAAACATGACAACGAGCCAGGCGAGGGATCATAGTTGTCAAGGCGTCGCCTAGGTGCCCTTGGCTGGGAACCTAGCCCAAATGCCTTGACTTTTAGCAACTAGGCGCTTGCCTAGGTGACCAAGCGCCCACCTAGGCAACAAAAATGACAAGGTGAGCATCTTTTATAATATCATTTGTATTGCTGTATCTTATTAATGTATGCATTAATACATTTTATATATGCTATATGTATCAATATACTTTGTTGTAATGTTTTACTATTGAAATTTAAAAGATCAAAGGATTTTGAGGAAAGAAAAAAAGAAAGAAAGAAAGAGGAAAGAAGGAATAGAATTATAAAGAGGTTCTGTTTTTTTTTTTTCTATTCTCTCTCTAATTAAATAAAACAGAAACTCCATCCTTGTTTTTTCTATTTTACTTTCTATCTTGAATATTTATCATATAAAGTTGACCTTCTTTAGCTGCTAATTAATTCTCTACTAAATCCTTATTATAGAAATATTATTTTTAAAAATAATTGAATTAATATATGTAAAGGATTCTTATCTTTTATATGTGATGATTTGCCACATTTTTAGAGGAAATTTAATGTTCTTAATAAGGAGAACTGTTATTTTTTCAATTAATATCTTGTGGTTGTTTAGATCTGAATCCATTTGGGATCTGTAACCTGTCCTGTGTTCTGAGTAGCCACTTGTTGTTAGCTCTCCTGTTGCAATGAGTCTTTTCTGAATTAATAAATTTCTTACTTTACCTTTCAAAAAAAAAAAAAAAAAAATAATATATATATATATATACATGCTGAATGGTATATAAAACTAGGGAACTAGCCAAAAGTTAGATTTTTATATTATAAAATTTTTATTGCCTAGGCGACTAGGCGCCCTAGTGTCACCCAGCATCACCTAGGCGCCTTGAAAACTATGTTAGGGATATCTCACTTACCATTGAACCTAGACATACGCTTTAAGGCACTGCATTAGATGCACATTTTAATTATTCTCCAGTTTATATGCATACATTTTAGAAGTTTCTCTTTCTAGAGGTATCATTTTGATGTTTAATGGCAGGTCTTGCTATCAAGCCAAGGGTGATTCATCATATTCAATCTTGTCTTGGAGTATGTGATCCTCTTGCATCACAATTTATAGCATCTATTTCTTTTCCACTAATCTAACCTAATTCTTATCTTTATTTTTCAGGAAGTACTAGCAAAGATGACGATGAAGTTCGGGAACATTCCTGGTCTACCTAGTCAAAATGTCCTCCCAGGGTCCTTGCAGAGCAGTATGAGCATGATAAATGACATCTCAATGCAAAACCAAATTGGAAATATCATGCAGTCAGCATCAAAAACTATGGAAAATACATCTCAAGTCCCATCTAAAGCTGTAGGTATGAGCACTGGGTCTAAGTACACATCTTCATTGGACACTTCCCTGGGCAGTCGCACCAAAAAGGTTATCAGCAATTTCTTGCAGAATTCTGTTTTGAAGGATGGGGAGGAAATTGGGTCTAATAATTTGGTATGTCATGCAAATATAGTAGCATGCATATTTTACTTTTTTTTGAAGAATGCTCTAATATTTTCTTCAAAAGGGGCTAACATGTAAATATTATGCATCAAGAAGATGGAGAGCACATAAAGGGATGTACACTGATGCACAAAATATGAATAAGCAGCTCCCCCAATAACAAAAAAATGACATGGAAATAGAACTATTACTATACAAAATAGCCGACCCAATTCTTGAATTAACAAGAAGAAACAAGTGCATATGCTGTAGTTTTCATTTCACTAGGGATCCATCTATTCTGAACATTCTAGTTCTCCAAGGATTCCTGGATCTCTTTAGCAAATGCACTAGGTGCCATGGACCACTGGCCTACTACCCACACTTTAGCACCATTGGATGACATTGGCCTAGTCTCCCTCAATGGGCAGCTATGCAAGATTAGAAGAAGAATGATTTCTGATATGGATTACCATTAGTAGAGCTTTAACATACACTTTCAAGGAATCTGCATCTGTAATGGTCCTGCTAAATGCCAAATATAAACCTCTTTCTGCCTTGGGTGATACACCTCCAATCTCTGCCAGTGCCAGCACTGGATTCCCTTTGGAGCAGCTGTCAAATTAAGTATGACTTGATCCATCCACAGCAGGGGGAATGCAAACTCTCCTGGTGGTTCTCCTGGGAAGGGTTCAAGTCTGATTGGTCCATAGTCTAATGCATATTGTGCATTTGCAATTTCTGATTCAATAGATAATATTGTTGCTCTACATTGTACTTCATCTGTCCATGTTTAGCAAGTACTATTCCTAGGAAACTGTTTCATGGTTATGCTTCTCTTCAAGTTGCCATTACCTTCTTTGTCCAATATTTATAATTCAAGTGCATCTTATCAGATGGTTGGAATGAACATTATCTTATTATTTTGTCTTCCACTGGAAAACCATATGGTTGTCTTAGACAACTATCCAGAAGCCACCAGGACAAATGCTTAGAGCAGAATTGGTTTTCTGATTTTGAGTGGACACTAGACAGGTGCACTTATCAGTTTGGTGCAAGAGTGATTTTTTTTTTTTAAATAGGAAATGATAAAAAAACTAACTATATTTTTAGAGATACTATTTTTATTTTCAGAAGAATTTATTTATTTTATTAAATGATTCTTTACATTTTTCTTCAACTATCATAACATGGATTAATCTTTCTACATGGTTCTTTGGAATTTTGACAGATTTTTGTTTTGTTTTATCTTGTGTTTTGATGAAATTTTATGTTGTGGTAGGTAAATAATCTTGATCACAAATCTATTGCTTCTTAAAGACTTTATCATGTTATGATGTTATTGATCATTAACAGATGGGTTTTATTGATAGAAAGCAATGTAAAAGATGTACACCAAGAATACACGATGTAAAAGGTTACTCAAACATGGAAAAAGAAATACAACCAATCAATCTAACCCTGCTCCATAAAGAGCCCCTGACTATCCACTCCTCCACGAGCAAGTGAATCAGCCAATAAGTTAGCTGATCAAGGAACCCAACAGAATTCTGCTTGTAGATAAGCATACCAACTTGTCAGATCTTTTGTCTGAGATTCCAAGGGCCAATCATGTCTCCTTTTAGTCAGCTTATAATTGTTTTAGAATTGCTTTCCACCCCTCCATGAGGGTATTTATCCCATCCTAATTCCTGACCATCCACTCCCCAATGAGCAAGTGAATCAGCCAATAAGTTAGCTGATCAAGGAACCCAACAGAATTCTGCCTGTAGATAAGCGTTCTAGCTTTTCTAATCTTTTGTCCGAGATTCCAAGGGCCAATCTTGTCTCTTTTTAGTGAGCTTATAATTGTTTTAGAATTGCCTTCCAGTATTAGCCCATGAGATTGTGCATCCTTGAACTAATTCCAGTCCTTGTAGAACAGTTGTTAGTTCATCTATGACAGAATTTGTCATTCTCAGTGTCCCAAAAGTCAACTTATTGATGTTATGACTTCTGATTTCCCTCAAAAGCAATGTGTTGAAACTTGAAACTCCTTACAACTGGAGAAAATTAATTTTACTACTCGCAGTGCTTTTCATTCAACAACCACATGACTTTTATGCATAATACTAAGTATTTAAAGTTGGTATTACATGGGCTGTCTTATGGTGGGATGATATGTTTATGTTCATCTTTCATTTACAGGTGGAGCACTTCCGGTTGGAAAACAATGTTCTTCAAATGGTAAAATTGCCCCTCCCCCTCCAATATTATCTTCTTGATATCTGAGTTCAGTTAAGTAATCAATAATTTTGAGACACTGAGGACTCTGTTTCATTCTTTTTGGCTCTGTGATTGAACCTAGAAATTGTGAAGCCTAGACACCAACCCATTGAATACTCTATAGAACAATGAAACACTTGCTCCTGTTTCTTCACCACAGTAGCTTGTCAGCCACTGTTCCCTGGTCTAACTTTCTTTCCTTTTTTCTTTTTGTTTTTTCTTGGTGAGAAAACCTCTTAGTCTTTGTTAAGTCCTTAAGTTTGCTGGACAGGGAGCAAGTTATTAAGAAACTCCCAGACACAGCTTAAAAAAATAATAATAAAGAAGAAAAAGGGCTTTCTTATAAGCCCAGTTAGTCCTATTGGTGGGCTGAAACATTTTAATAAAGAAAGGGGCCTGTAGTCTAGTTTAGTGAACAACGGGCCCCAAGTTAATTGGGCTTGTTTGTAATGCAATAAGCATTTAATGGGCCTACAGTAGAGCCCATTTATTTATAAGGGGATGCCACTTGTCCTATTCTAACAAGAGGGCTATTTTCCCTCCTTTAACCACTTGAAGTGGGGGGACACATGTCACCCTAGGGTAGAGTTATTTTCCCTCCTCTAACCACTTTAAGTGGGGGGACACATGTCATCATTGGGGAGGAGTTTTCTTTTCCCTCCTTAACCCACTTTAAGTGAGAGGACACTTGTCACCTTAGGAAGGAAGAGTTTTCTTTCCCCTCCTTAACCCATTTTAAGTGGGGTGACACTTGGCACTCTAAGAAGAGAGGAGTGGGAAGTTACTTAACCACTCCCTCCTCTATATAAACCCCTCTTCTACAAGGAGAAGGGGCTAATGCCTTTTTGTTGGCTAATTCTATTCAGTTGATAGAATTTATAGCAACAAGAGACAAATCAAAGGAGAAAGAAGAGAAGAGTGTGGTGTGGAAGAAAAGGGAGAAGGGGAGAAAGAAGAAGGTAGGGATTGCAGTATTTCTCCTCCACCTCTTCATTATGATACTCCTACAACTTCCTCTATTAGACTTATGTCTTTTCTTATACTCCTATCACACACTTTCCTTCTTTGTTGTTATTATTTCCCTTTTTTTTTTCTTCTCCTTGTCTCATTTTAATCATATGTGAGGGAGACAACCATCTACAGCATTGTTCATGAAACTTGGCTGATTATCGTTCCTCTCAATCTATTAACCTATGTGTGAGGGAAAAAACCATTTACAACCTTGTTCATGAAACTTGGTTGATTATGGTTCCTCACACCATGATAAATGCACATAAGCACAATTTAAAGGCCATTTGCAGCCTTATTGATGAAATATGAATTTTTATGATACCTATTTACTTGTTATGTATAAAAAGTTTATTTATTTGCTGGTTTTCTCTTAAATAAAGTGAGAATATATATCAGAATTGAAAATTCTGTAGAAAAATGATACTTAATTTAGTCTCTATTCATTGGTACTTTCTCTGCCCCTAGAAGAGATGTAATTAAGGGAATATCTACGTGATTTCCCAAATGGGGCTTATACCCAAATAACAAAAAAACCCAGTTATTAGTCTAATTGGGTGAATTATGTTCAGTCTCTATTCATTGGTACTTTCTCTGCCCCTAGGAGAGATGTAATTAAAGGAATATCTACGTGATTTCCCGAATGGGGCTTACCCAAATAACAAAAAAACCCAGTTATTAGTCTAATTGGGTGAATTATGTTATGTGAGAAATTATACTAAAAAAAAATTCCACTAACAGTCTTATGAAAGAGATTAAAGGGAGTAAAGAATTAACGATATAAAGGCAAACTCAGAGCAAAATCTGGTGCAAAGGAAAACCAACCTAAAGAAAGAAGAAAGGCTACCAGAAAAATAAAAAAAAAATTACTGGCTTCTTGGTTGATCTAGAAATTCATTGGAATGAAATATTCAACTTGGATGCTATGATGCAGACTTCTTTCATAGTATGATAGTGTCCAGTAATCACTTATAGACCTTTGCAGTGACACTATGTCATGGAGAACTGGACTTTAACCAATAACCTCTTGAATCTAATGAAGCTAGAAATTCTGAAATTCTGAGCTAGCCATTTTAATCAGACCAAAACTCCCTCTGAATCCTTTCTGCATTTCTTTCAAGGTGTTAAACAACTACTTGTTTATGTAAGCTATTTATTAAAATAAAATATTTCTATGCATTCAGGTATTGAAACACCAGCAAGTCATCGAAGAGCTGATGGAGGAGAATGAAAAGCTTCGTCAAATACTTGTTGATGAGTTGAAAGTTCCAGAGAGCAAGCTCAAAGCCAGGAATACGAGTAGAACCAAATCACTTTTCCCATGTTCAGATTGTTTTGAATGTCGCAGAAGACAACAAAGATCAAAATAGAGATGTATAACCTCAAGACAAACATAAGCTTTAAAGTTGCAGCAAGCCAACAATAAAAAGAAGGCTTTAAATTATTCTTTACTATACGCTTGTTAAACCTGGAGTCTGGACATTTTGTTCTGTTGTTTGAACATTTTCTCCTGGACGACAGTTTAGTCCAATTCATTAAGAAATAATATCAAAAAGCAATTTAATGGTATCAAAGGCAAATTGAAATGGAAGGAAACAATCACTTGAAGAGTTGCCTTGTTGAAAAGCATTTTCATTAGGTTGTCTTTCATCAAACCATTTAATCTAAATTGATAAAAAAACAGATGCACTTGTTAACCTGGCCTTTCTGAAAGTAATATTTTCAACCCAAAGCATTTTTGTTAAACTGGGGGATCTGCAAATCCATCATAGTATAGCATTTACCCTGTTTGAACAATGTTAACCTCCATGGTCTTCAAACTCTAAATCTTGAGACGAAGATCTCTACCTTTGGGTGTTTCTAACTGCAGCTTCAATAGCTTTAATAACAATTACCGACTCTCCTAATTGTTCTACATTGTAGACTAACATTTTCATTGGGAGATAATAAGAATACAATGTTCAATGTTCTTTCCTTGACTATGGTCAGTCATGCTCATTTGATGCAGAAGTCTGTCAAAGCGTCTGCAAGCCCTTGCAGTGAAACTCTATTTGACTTGTGTTTGTCTCGTTTAATAGGTGTGGGATCAAAAGCTAAATAACTTAATGGAATTCTAACCAGGGATAACTTAACTAGGAGGGGCATGCCTTTGGAGTCCAATAATTGTGTTGTGCGATGGGCATGTCGAATCAGTTAACCACTTGATGTTACACTGTGACTTTGCCCACGAGGTTTGGTTAAGGATTTGGTAAGTGTTTGAAGTGCAAACCTGCAACCCAGAATCAGTGGTAGACTTCTTACAGAGCTGGAGTGTAGCTGGTCTAACCAAGAGGGGGAAGGTAGCATGGAATATGAGACTCAAGAATGTTCAAAAACAAAAGCAGCTTGGTAGACTCAGTTTTTCAGAAAATCTTGGGGAAATTGTTTTCTTGGCTGGCTATGAACAAACTCTGTGGGGAAAGAAATCTCAATCCCTTTTTGGTATATGATAATATTTTTGTAAAGCAGAGGGTGGGGGTTTAGGGTTGTATGGGCATTGGCTGCGCATCCCCCTTTTTTGTATAGCAGCTTGTATTCTGTTTTTAGTTTTCTTAATAAATTTAAACCTTACTTTCTCTCTCTCGAAAAAAAAAATCTGTTTATGTATAGGACCCAGATTCAGATTTGGATCAACAAGGTGTTAGATCCAGCATCAGATCAAATAAATGAAATGAAATACTTGTTCGCACCATGCATACTTCTCAATTTTTGTTCCTGGTGAAAGTCTTGTTTGCAAATTATTTCATTATAAACAAATGGTATCTTTATATGCCATCTGGGTTGATTGCACTTTTTTATGTCTGCCGATGCATCAAACCAGATCGATGAAAACTCAAGCCAGTTGTCATCTTTATGGGTGTTCACCTCTATGTATGATTCCCTTTTTAAAAATTAATAATATAATAACATTTTTAAAGCCAGCATAAGGCTAATGTAGTAAAAGAATTAGCTTATTCCAGGAAAAAAAAAAGAATTAGCTAATGGGGTGTCTCTAATTGTTTTATTTTGATTTTAGATGGGATCCAAGTGCAAAGAAATCCATCATCTAAGAAAGAGTTATTGAAATGTTGTTAAATAATTGAGGCCATTTTTTATTTCAAAAATTATATTACCAAAAAAAAAATGTTTGAGAAAATGTCATTTCTCTTCAAGTAAATGGATTGGTCCCATAAACCATGCAAGTTCTGAGAAAAGTAAGAGCATTAAGTATAGCTGAAATGAATCATTGCAAGACTAATAAAACATAAAATCAGAAACAAGCACATTGAGCTTAATCAGTGACAGGATGAGGAAGAACCAACTAGCTAGGGTGGCATTTCAGGTTTTAAAAACTATAGTTAGAACAAACATTTTCCTTGAGAGAGAGAGAGGGAGGTGGGGAAGGTTCATCCTTCCTTAGAATAAACCAATTTGGCCATTATCATGGAGAAGGTCAACTCATGTTTTATTAAACGAGTTTTGATGTAGATTGCATGGTTCCGACTTATTTGTTGGAATTGTTGGCATTTTTTATTCAGGATAAAGGTTAGTTGGTAGTAGTAGTAGTTGAAGGTTAGTAATATCTGGACTATAATTGATGTAGTTGTTGGTTTTGAATGTTGAAAACCGGTGACGCGCTATCATGTTCATGTAGCGCAGAGTCTAGTTGCTGATAGTGATAGGGATGTTTGGGCACAAGGATACGCTAGGCATTTTCAAAGTGATTTTTTTCTTAGTTTTCTTGTTTGATGACAAGCAAATCATGAAATCTCTGTGTAACAAGCAATCCAATTAGGAAACTGGATTCAGTCAGAGCAAAGTCCGTTTAAACAATCATCATAGTCTTGTATTGGGAATATCTCTCCATGAAATAAAGTGTATGCGTACGGAAATGTTCCCAATGCAAGACTGTAAAGGCTGTTCAAAAAGTGCTCAAACATGTCTTACACTAACTGAAGCCGATCTCTCCAATTAGGAGGTAGAGGATGCATATTTTGTTATTACAAATTACATTACAGGGATCAAGGGGTGGGGAAAGAGTAGGGTGCATGTGAGGTCCATCGACCTTGCCACGAAGGCGAATAATCTGCAATTACGCAGGTTTGATCCCACACCTCCAATTAACTACGTGCATTTGATCCCGCACCTCCGTAATGGGAGGTATGAACTAGCTTGTGCACTAGGGTTATAATTGTTGAATTGAGGAAAAACAAAAACACTTCCTGCAGGGATGTATTCTTCTCTATGTTTGCATTTTGTTTTGTATTTTTGGCACAATCACATCCAATAAGGGAGTGTTGGCCAATGCAAATGAATTTGCTTTCTGAAACAAAAGAATGTGAATGGCTTTTGCTGAGATGGAAATTGTTTTTGTTTTTGTAAACAAAAGTTATAAAACCATTCACATTGGCCAATACCCGCTAAAATTTCAACTTATGTTCTTAATTGAGTTGTCTTTATTTTGTTTTGGCTTTTTTTACTTCTATTGAAAAAGGATTTTAGAGAGAACAGATATGCTGGATTATCAATTCTTCTTTTACCTTCAAATGGTGGTTTTATCCAAAATTTTATTTCTCTTCTTAGAAAGATGTAATTGTAGATTAAGGAGTTGTTTGGCAATTTTTTTTTGAAAGATCTTCTGGAAGCTTTGACAGTTAAAAGACGATGTGAGCTTTTACATTATAAGATCTTAATAGTTTAAAGACCATTGGGTTAATATGCATTTTTTTTTGTGCGAATATAAATTGAAAAAAAAGGCAAAAAACTCCATTTGAAACTTTCAAAAAAAGCTCAAAATGGGCTTTTTATGTCTTTTTGAGACTACGATTTATAACAATTAGATCTTTTTCCAACCAAACAAAAAAATACCAAAATACAGACTGCCAGGTTTCTAAAAACCCAACAGCCATGCAAAAAAGATATGCCAAACATGGCCTAATTCTGTGTTGTACAGTCAAACCCAAAAATGATGAAACACGAGTAAGCACTTTTTATTTTGTTAAACAAGTTCCAATACAATCATTATACTCAAAAATCAAAGCAACAACGAATGGATGATTTTAACAGAGGATTTCAATTCCACAAGTAAACAAGGATTAGGTCCATTAACAATGCACACCTCGGCCATGAAGGTTGACTAGCTACTCTAAGAAACAAAGAATCTTTGGAATTGCTATTAAGCAACTATTAATCAACTAAAACAGAAAAAAAATTATGGTAGAGCCAGACTATATTCCCCCAAGGTTGGTGAAGCTTTGACCTGTGCTAACCTGGTCCACTAATTCATCTATTACCAAAGTGGGTTTGTTGAACCATTGCTGTCTGGTGGTGGGGATCCATGGCCGAAGAAGAACCCAAGTTTGACAATCTGAACCGTCCAATTAAGAGCTTATTTTTTGGAGCAAATCTTTTGTTTACCCTTAAATTTGGAACTTGTTTCAACGACCACATGCCACTAATTGTATTGTTAAAATTTTAATTAAATTGCTGACCAATAATTTTTAATTAATTAAATTAATTAGTCATTATTTGGGGGGGGGGGGGTTATGTGTGGAAGAGGGAACACGTAAACTGTCTACATGATGGCATGATTTGGCGAGGCATATTTGGTGGGTCTGTGACTCTGTTCTCAAGGAGAGAATGTCTACAAGCCCGACTAGGAAGGGGTTGGTCTGGCCGCTGGCCTGGGTCATTTTGGTCCTATTTCCATGTTGAACCGGGTTAGTGTATATGCAAATCCAATGAATTATGAATTAATGATGTCATGGATGTGACATTGAGGTTGCGTTTGGTTGTAGTGCAAATGATAGTGCAAATGATTTGGATGCAAATTCTGATTGATTTTTATTTAAAATTTTACCTTAATTTTATTTAATTATACTACAAAATGAAGTAAAATAAAACCTGAAACAGAATGAAGTAAAACCTAAAATAAAATTAAACCATAATTTGCTTTCTTTTCAATAAAATTATACTGCAACCAAACACAGCCTAAAGGGTTTTAATTAAGCTGGGCCAACCTCCACATGCTAGATCATCAACCGGACTAAGGTTAAACCATTGATATTCAGTGGGCTACTTGGGCTAACTGGGCAGGCCAAGGTTATGACCCGGCTTGGCTGGTCTCACATGGGACTAGGAAGTCCTCTATCTCTGAATTTAATTCAGTCCATAACTGTGATGAGATGGATATAAGGTTGAGATTGTCAAAACCTACCACCTTTGAGATTAGATTAATGTCATTTTATATAGCAGTCATAGTTCCAGGTTCGATTGGACGGGTTGAATTGATCCACTTGGGCAACCGAGTCAGTTGAGCCTCAGCCATGCATCATAGCAGCCCTCAAGGGCTATCTGTACATATAACAGAGAATTGAAAAAGAAAGAAAGAAAGATATACAAATACATAAAAAGAGTGAATGTGCGCATTAGGTAGGGATTAGAGAGCATGGAGGTGACTTTTCCTTCTCATTTCCAATTAAATATTCTTAGCTTTTCTGTGATCTCAGCTGTCTCCAATCTATATAACTGAGTTAAGCCTTAAGCTGTCTCTCGCTCTCTGTCTCATCTCATCCAGTCTCCCTTGATCGACACTTGAACAAATTTGTTCTCTCAGAGACATCAGCCATGGCCATGGAAACTGGTCTCCTTCTCCTCTTAGTTCTTGCTCCGGCCGTCTACGCTGCCGATCATACTGTGGGTGACTCCAGTGGGTGGAGTCAAGGTGTGGATTACACCACCTGGGCTTCTAGCAATACTTTCACCGTCGGCGACACACTTAGTAAGTTTATCTTCTAAGTTCTAATCCCCCCAGATCAAGGCTTATTCATTCCTCCGGTTTAAGACTAGTTGATGGCTCAAATTTTTGATGATACATTTAGAAAATTGAGCTTCAATATCAATGGTTTTGATCTGCCATGTAGCCACATTAAACCATGGGTAACTCGTCCACATCCACGGCTGACCCATTAACTGCCCCAAATTATATGAACGGTGGACTCTAAGGCTTCATTTGGTTTGACAGAGTATAAGATCGAGAAATGGACAATATAGATGGAAAGTGAACTTTCCCTCAATTCTCTGTTTCTCACTTATTATTTATCAAACCCAACACAGCCTAAATGACCTAAGATCATTCCACGTGGCAAGATGGTCCCCACTTTTAGGTCTTGTATCCCTAGAGGCTTAAAAGTGTTTTTATAATCTTTAGGCTTTAGATTGTTATGTTTTTTAAAAGCAGTTTTCACCAAACACTCAAACCACTGTTTAGCTTTGTTTATTTCCCACAGCTCAAAGTTCAAAAGCAAAAGCTTATTCAAACCATGGTTTTCAAACAGCTGTTGATCTGGATGGTCGGACTGTTCGGTCTAGGAACCGTTCAAGCAATCGGTTCTATTTTACTCTAAATTTGATATTTGGCCAAATACTGTTGATTCGGTCAATGATCCATTGACTCAGGCAGTTGAACCATCGATCCGTTTAATGGTTTTTGGCTGTTTTTAAATTTTAATTGTTTTTTATTTCATCAGAACGGGTCATTTGTTTAGACCGGACAGTCAAATCGTCGATCCACAAACCGCTGGCCAGAACAGTTCTGATTCCAGATCCTTTTTTAAAACATTGATTCAAACAGAGCCTTAGGACTCTTTTGGGAGGGCTGAAGGAGATGTTTTCACTGAACCACTTTAAAACGAACCACTAATACCTCTAAAGTATTGGGGGTATTGAGGATACACACCACTAATACCCCCAAAGAATCGAATCCACATCCACACTAAATCAAACCATCTAACATACCAACTGAGCCACCCCTGGTTTATACAAATTCTAACCCTAATTCTATTTGTTTTAATAAATCAATGGCAGCGTTTAGTTATTCAGGACTGCACAGCGTGGACCAAGTAACCAAAACCAACTACGAGAGTTGCACGGCCAACGCCCTCAAAAGCTACAATTCAGGAAGTGACAAAGTGGCCCTTGACCAAGCAGGAGATTGGTACTTCATATGCCCAACCACGGGACACTGTAACTCTGGGATGAAGCTAGCAATCACGGTTTCTGCAGCAAGTAGTACTCCATCAACTCCTTCCCCTCCCTCTACAACTCCTACCACCCCATCTCCGTCTCCGCCCTCCACCACCCCATCTCCGCCCTCCACCACCCGGTCTCCGCCCTCCACCACGGCGTCAGCAGCCACCGTTCTGTACAACATGAATGCATTGGTGATTGGAGCTTCGGTTGTGTTGGCACTACTTTTGGGCTAGGGGAGAGGCAGTGCATGTGCATGGAGTTCAGTCCAACATCTCCGTTTTCTTAATTTGTGTGATTCTTGTGCTTGATCATTTGATCCATTACATATTTGTATCGACGATTGTCGAAAGCGTTGTCTTTGGAGGATGGCTTCTTTTTATAATCCCTTCTTGCTTCTCAATTTAATCTGATTTTGCATTTGATTCATTTCACATTTGCATCAGTGCAAAAATACACAAGATTGATTAATTGATTAACACGATTTTAGGCAAGGACTAGAGAGCAAAGATGACCTAAGCGATGACTTAAATCTTTAGGTATGTTTGGGCACATGAGATTTACACTATCCACCACAAAGATAACCCAAGTTTTTCTAAGTCACTATCTAAAAGTCTGAAATCTGATGACTCTCTCTAAGGCTTGTTAACGAAATTTTAACAACTTTTCCTTAACTTTTTGTTTCTCTCTCTTATTTTCTTATTTTCTAGAGTCTCTTAACTATGGTGCATCAAAATTTAAATTAATTATATTAAAATAGTTGCATGATTTACTTTCAATTTTTTATTGGTTTGTATCTCACAAGGTTTTATTTTACATTTTAGGAGATGTACTTAAGGGGTATTCTTTTTTTTTTGGATTTTGAGAGGGGAAAAAGAATCCTATGTTCGTTTTTCATATTTATGTGGGGATCAGGTAAACTTTACTTTTCTAGGCATCGCTTACCTAGCTATGTGATGCCCATTTGCTAAGTGGATAAATAATTTTTCCACCTAGGGAGAAGTTGTTAACACTTGAATATGATAAAAATGCCCCTTTTAATAATGAATTTTTATGGCTAAAATAGTCATTACCTTATTTATCTGAGAAATACAAGAACATGGACAAACTCACTTACCCAGGTAAGTGTTTCCCAAGAAAAACTTACCCAAATAATTGTATTTACAGATTTACCTAGGTAAATAACTTACCGAAAAGTGAATGGGGCCTTTAAATATTCAACTATACATATCGCTTGTATCATTGATTCACATTTTTACTTCACACTATAATTTTTGCACTATAGATTTTGGGCATTTCCAAATAAAACCTACATTTATTACCTAGATTTTATTGGGCCTGCCTATTAATGCTATCCTCAAGATTGAGCTGCATTATCTTATAGTTATGGGTTCGACTATGATATGGGAAAAACAACTGACCAATAAACTAGAATCATAAACATGATAATGACTCGGGTATTATTTATCAAAATTCATGGGTGGATTTTGATTGGTCAAAACTCTTTCCATACCATATCTTTTCCGTATCATAGATTTTCCCTATAGTTATACATCATATTGGTGAGTTCAGATTGATGCCCCACAGAGCACATTCCACATGCACATCTCAGCATGCATTGGAAACATCTCTTGTACTTGTCATGGGGAGATATTCCCAATACACGACTAGGATGGGCTGTGGGATATGTGGTGCTCATGCGAATTCCATATTGGTAGTCCAAATCCAAAAAAGAGTTAGAACACATCAAATAAATATTATTATTACCCACAAAGGATAAATGAAACTTTTTAGGCATCCAATTAATCAATACTTTGCTAAAAGATGGGCAGAATTAAGAGCCCGTCTGGTTCACAATCAGAATTGGAATGATCTATTCCCATAGTCTGTTTGGTTGAAACAGGAATGAGAATGAAAATTGAAATCAACAAAAATGTGATTTTATTCCCAAGAGAAAGGCAGAGAATGGCCATTCCCTCAAAAGAGAATAGCCTATTTCGAATCCAATTCTAGACCCTATTCCTGCGAACCAAACAAGGCCTAAATTTGAAATATAAAAGTTTATATAAATTGGTATTGCTAACCCACCACTTAATGGGCCCTTCTGTTGAGGCTTGGCTTTTATGTTTTGTTAGAGTTGCAATCTTTAATGAAACAGTGGATTTGGACCCACCATTGAATGGGCCCTTACTGTACTACTTATAAAGCCCAAAAAGTCGGGTCTGAGTCCGACTCGTTGGTTTTGATGAATAGGAAAGGGACTGAGGGAGACATATTGTTTGGAGCCTTGCCAGGAATTGCTCAACAAAAAAGTCAAGAAGATTTAGGTATGATAAGGAAAGGGAAGTAGACGTAGTAAAGATAATAAACTAAAAAATTATATAAACAACCACACAGAGATGTTAATGATATAAAACCAAAAAAGGAGAGGTTGTGGATAGGTGAAGCTGACATGTTCTTCCTCCTAAATTAATTAAATTCATCCTTGTAGAATGTGCATGAATAGAAATGTAGCTTGTAGCATGTTTTCCCTGCTTCCGCTGCTTTCTCTCTCTCTCTCTCTCTCTCTCTCTCTCTCTCTATATATATATATATATATATATATATATATATATTCTTTTTTTTTCTTTCTTTCTTTGTAACAGACATAGAAGGGATTAAGAGGCGGAGATACAGCAGATTGCACGTAATGTGCTGCCAAGTGCCAACTATCTCCGCATATTTGATTCAGCCGGTTGAACCGTTTGAATTGTTATTCGGTCAAGATTCCGGGTTCAATTCAGTCAAGACCCATTAGACTGTAAAAAATCGTTGACTTTGTCAAGAACTGTTCAACCTAGATGGTTTAACCATTGACCCATTCGATTCGGTCACTGGGTTACAGGTTACACATTCAATGAATGTAAGTTTTCGGAGGCCATAGCTTTGCACTCTGATGTCCGATTGGGGTGATTATTTATTTATTTATTTATTTTGGGTAACCTTCCGAGATCTATGCGTCCCAAGTAAGGCACTATTTTCTTAAAAAACCCTTTTGGCCTCAAATTACAATTTTTAATAATATTTTTTATAAATAAAAATTTAAAAATTGAGTTAAAAAATATAAATTAAATATAAAAATACATATAACATATCTAAAACATATTTATACATATATACACACACACACATATATATATATATATATATATATATATGATGACATGGAATGGTCTGAACTGTTTAAACCAGTCAGTTGAACCGATGACCCATGACCCAAAGGCAAAAATGATTCGGCCTTTGAATCGGTTTTTAAAACATGGGAAAGATGCTTTTTTAGCTCTATCTTTTTTTTTGGGAAAATTCCATATATTTTGATTTCAATATTTCTTGGTTTCAATAGGACTCTTTACAATCATTATTTCTATCTACTATTATATAAAAATAATCAAGTTATAAATGACTGGACTTTATACTCAATTGGGCTTGGTCTTCGGGCTAGATTCAAAGTTAGGGAATGAGGAGAAGAAAAAAAAAAATAAAAACATTCTTTCAAAAAATATCTACCTGTAAATCTGCAATAGTAGGCCTAGGATTAGGATATGAAATCCATTAAAGATTTAACAAATTCCCAACTCAACTTTGACTAGGCTAATCAAGACACAGTGACGCACCACAACTCCCTACCAATAATTTAGAAATGAGTTTGCGTTCTATGCACCCATGGGTGCATTTGATGAGTGAATCCGCAAATCATGGTCGTCCACGTTGACCAGGAGAAGGAATGCGTAACGTTAACATTCCAAGTCCCGTTAGGCGAGTTCAACAGTTCCGCAAAATGACAAAACGAAGATCAAAACCCCTGAAAAACCTCATTTTTGGCTTTCCCCTTGTAGACCGAGCCCTACCCACACACCAATGACCATACAACAGAGAGTGAGCTAAACCAACGGCCGTTGGCGGCAATGGCGAGAGCTAAACCAACGCACGGGTTTTGAGTGCGCATTTCTTTATATTGGCAATACACCTCTTCATGGCCGAGCTCAAGTTTGGCTTTTGCTAAATACACAACATCGAATCTATTCAACTGAAGTTCATTTGAGTTCAGTTCTCTAATAAATAGTTTGGTCACTTGGTGGTTAGATATAATAGAAAAATTTGTAATGAACATGCAAGGAAGAGATGAAAGGTTCCCTAATTTTGGACTATGCAAAGGGAATCAGAAGAGCAATTGAACCCGTGTTAGCGGGTACGAGTGTAGGACATGGTATTGTTGGCTATGAATAAATCGATTTTTGGAACTAATCGGAATTTAAAGAACAAAGCCGAAGAACTATCAATGGACGAGCAAATAAAGGGCCAAAGGGGTGCAAAGAGAAAGAGACGTCGGGATGGTCAGGGTCTCAGGGAGGAGATCCTCACAGAGGAGCGCTTTGTGAGTGTGAGGGACAATGAGAGTATCATTTGAATCCGAAATCTGAACCGTTGGTGTTCCCTCCTTATCAAGTGGGACCCATTAATAAAGGTAGAGAAAAGAAAAGAAGAAAAAGACAAAAATAAAGGAATGGAAAGCCAATACGTCTTTGGTTAACCAACAAATTGGAGAGAGTTCGCTCTCCATTCTCTCAACTCTAACAGCTCTCTAGAAAATTTCAGAGAACAGAAAAGGGGTTTAGAGAAGAAGGTTTTTGGGAAAAAGAAAAAGGTTTATAAGGGCTAGAACGAAGAAGACAAATCTGTTTTCAACATCTCCTCTTGCTTCCATTGTTGTGCTTCCCCCACCTTTGGTGAGAGATTTTTTGTTTGTTATTTATTTTAATGGTGTTTTTTGTTATTGGTATCCAAGAGCTTTCTTGTTGTTCATCATCTAGTTGTAACTAGATAGAAAAACATTGTATCCCATTGCTATTGTTGATAATGGATGATTTGGACTTCAGTCCCGTGGTTTTTACCCTCACATTAAGGGTTTTTTCACATAAAAACTTGGTGTCTACTACTGTTGCTTGCTTTGTTTTTGGTTTTTCTTTTTTTATTACTATTGCATGCCTGATATTTCGTGATTAAGATCTCTGTGATTTTTTCACAAGGAAAAATATAGGGATTATTCCCAACAAACTGGTATTAGAGCACTTGGTTCTTGTGTAAATTATGAAAGGAGATTCAGTTAGAATGATTTTATTAAATGGAAGAAACTAGTCTCTCTAGAAACTAAAAATGATATGTTGCTCTCTAGAAATTTGTATGCACCTATGAGAGGTGATAATGGCAAGCCAAAAAATATATCTAATGAGGATTGGGAACTCCTTGACTTAAAAGCAGTTGCTTTTATTAGACAATGGCTAGATGATAATGTCTATCACCATGTAGCAAATGAAACCTCAATTGTTCTACTTTGGAACAAGTTGGAAGAATTGTATGAGAAGAAAACCGTCCAATAAGGCTTTCCTAAATTGAAAGCTTGTAAATTTCAAGTACAAGGAAGGTTCATCCATCACCGAACACTTGAATTAAATGCAAGACATTGTAAATCAATTAGCTTTAATGAAGATCATTTTGGATGATGAGCTTCAAGCTCTATTATTACTTAGTCTATGGTCGAAAAGTTGAGAAACACTTGTGGTATCTCTCAGTAACTCTGCACCTAATGGAATAGTGACAACAAGCATGGTAAGAAGCAATTTGCTCAATGAAGAAATTAGAAGAAAATCAATGAACCCAAAACTATATGCTCTCCTTACAGAAAGTCAGGGTAGAAGCTAAAGTAGAGGTCCACATAGCTATGACAAGTCAAGAGACAAGTCCAAGTCAAGGAAAGACATTACATGCTTTCTGATGTAAGGTGATTTGGTCCGACCTCGTAGCACGGGAACACGTGGACATGACCTGGCATAAGTGACAATTCAGCGTGACAGCCTGGCCACTACTCGACGTAGCAAGCTCATCGAGGCCCGGCCAAACGACTTGGCGGGTGTGATAGCTCGTCGAGTAGCAAGGCCCAGTTAGCCCCAAGCCTGAAGGCGGAGCTCCCCGAGCTCCCCCATGCAAGGGGACCCTAGCTCCCCTTAATACCCCAGCTCCTCCTAAGGGGCCCCGAGCTCTCCCTTCCTAAGAAGGGAGCGCCACGGCTTTTGGCTAAGTATCCCGAGGGAGAAACACCTCGGGGCAGCATCATCGAGACTTTTGTTCGAACTTGCTTAAGGCTTGCCTCCAGTGCGGGCACCTCGGTGTACCTCGGCACCTTGGTGCAAGGAAAATTTGCCCCAGGTGGTTTGGTGTACAGTAGCTCGGTAGACTGCAAGGATATCTGCCTGACATCCGTACCTACCGGATCCGGTGGCAGTGCTTGGATCCCTTGACAGGCGGCGTTCTGTCCGCCGTCTCTGAAAAGCATGGCATGCCTGTCGAGTCCGTACCTTGCAGTAGCAGCCTATAGCAGCAGCCTGCACCTACCACCCCTGCCCTGGCGGTAACTGTTAGGGCAGTGGCGGTTATGCCTGATGTGACTGAGCTCCGGTATAAAAGGACCTCAACCCTCACGAAGCTAAGTTATTGAAGCTAGCACTTTCATCACTCTTAACTCTCTGTGTCTTCTTTGAGTTTTCCTTAGAGTTCTAACTTAGCCATCGGAGTGTTCCCCCCGGGAATCCTTCACCTTCTTCTTCCTCTCAGGTGTCGTCCATCACAACTAGGAGCCAACTCTCAGCCAGCTAGGAGTGCCCAAATTGTACTGCATCATTTGGCGTCGTCTGTGGGAAACGCTTCAAAAGGCCTTCCTCTAACTTTTGTGAAACTTCCCTCAAAGAACTCATCATCACCATGGATTCCTCTGGCAACTCTGGATGCCTGAACACCCCAAAGGAACAACTCCAGCTACCCACCGTTTGCATCGACCAGTTCACCGTTCCCCTCTCCGTGGACGGGGTACCTAGTCTGAATGTGCCCTTGACAGTGGCACCCGTGACCGTTCCATTGGAACAACCTTCACTGAACCCACCATCCTCCCTCCGTTGGCTAGCCAAGGTCAGTTCGAAGACATGATGCAGTGCATGCGAGCCATGCAGCCCAAATGCAATAGTTCCAGCAACTTCAGTTCCACCAACAGCAAGTGCTACACCAAGTGTCCTAGTATCAGTATCAGTAACAATTTCATTCATACCCTCCCCGACATCCAACTGTGCAGCCAACCAAGCCTTATCGCCGCAATGAACTCCCTTCCCGCTGAGGAGAGACCTTGACATCATCTCATTGAAGGAAGGAAAGACTCCTTACCCCCGCCTCGCGGCCTGTAGTCAGGCTGGGGGCTTCCTAGCCGATTAGGTCGGCATCACCTCAGCGTTCGCAATTTGAACCTTTGCTTGCGGAGAACCAGTTCGAAGTGCTAATCGACGACCTGGAACAAGGTCCCTCTGTTTGCAGCTACCGACAATCGTCCCTGCCTCCCCCTGGGCCCATCGAGCTCAGTAACACCGAAGCTAGCAGCACCAATGCCAAGCCCACCAAGAAGCAGTAGAGATGCCGTCGAGCTCGCCGAACTGCCACCACCAACAGTCTGCCCGAGCTCAGAGGCAAAGTAGAAATAAGTTCGGGAGAGGAAAAAGCTACACCACTTCTTTCAGTTCCCTCCCCTCTGTCCCCGGAGCTCCTCGTTGTCCCCATGCCAAGGGACTTCAAGCTCCCCCCGCTAGACAAGTATGATGGGTCCTTTGACCCCAACGACCACGTCGACGCCTTCCAGTCCCAGATGCATCTGGCCAGGGCGAGTGAGTCTTGCATGTGCTTGGCCTTCTCCACTACTTTCAAGGGAGTAGCTCGCACTTGGTACCGAAACCTCGCACTGGGTTCAATAAGGAGCTGGGCGCAGTTCGTGCAGGTCTTCACCTCCCACTCTGTCACTAGTAAGAGGTGCCCGAGGACCCAAGAAATCCTCCTCAGCATAGTCCAAAGGGAAGGAGAGTCCATTCGGAACTATATCAAGCAGTTTAATGACCCTTGCCTGCAGATACCCGACCTAGACCCTGCAGTTCAGCTCACTGCGGCCAAACGGGGCATTACCCATAAGGAATTCAGGTGGCACGTGGTGGTCAACCAACCCAAGACCGTGGTTGAGTTCCTCGAACTGGCAGATCGGTTCATAGGGACAGAGGAGGAGATCAACCAGAAGGGTGAGCAGGCCCTTGAAAAAAGAAAAAGGAATGGGGCCCCCAGCTCCAAGTGATAGCAAGAAGAAGGACCTAGCTCGGGGGACAAAGCCAACTCAGCCTTTCCGAGCTCCGGCAGCAGAAAGGGATTATACGCCCCTCAACATGAAGCGGGCTGAGATCCTCATGGCGATCAAGGATGCCCCATATATGAAGTGGCCACCTCAACTTAAGGCCAATCCCAATGTTAGGAATAAAAACTTGTATTGTAGTTTCCATAGAGATTACGATCATAGTACCGAAAACTGTAAGAACCTCCACGACGAGATAGAAGAACTTATCCGTCGTAGACATCTAAGAAATTTTGTACAACATAATAACAATAATAAAGCAGGTCAGCACGGGGAGCAGTGTAAAGAAGCTCCCAAGTCCAGCAGACAAGCAGAACAACCGTAGAGGCAGCCTCCCGATGAGAGACCAGTTCGAGGGACCATCCATGTGATTGTCGGGGGATCAATTGTCGCGGGCTGCACTTCGGAAGTAGCTCAATCATCAGCCCGCGAGGCCGCCAGGGAAGAGCTTAACCCCCCAAAGCGGCCAAGGATGGAGGAACCAATCTTCTTCACTGAAGACGATGCATAAGGGGTCCATTACCCCCATGATGACGCACTCGTCATAAAGATTAAGATCAACGACTTCGAGGTTAGGCGCGTCCTAGTCGACTCGGGAAACTCGACAAATATTCTCTTCAAGGCAGCCTTCGATCAGCTACAGCTCCAAGAAAGCGACCTGAAGCCCGCAAACACTCCGCTCGTGGGATTCAGCGGTGAGGAGGTCAGACCTTTAGGAAGTGCCACTGTACCTATGGAGGTCGGCACCTGGCCTAGTGTGGTATGGTTTAACCACGAGTTCCTAGTGGTCACGACCCCCTCCCTGTACAACGGAATAGTAGGTCGTCCCATCACCCACGCTTTATGAGCAGTAGTCTCCACCTACCATCTGGAGATGAAGTTCCCTACAGACTTCAGAGTCGGAGTGACACGAGGTGATCAGCTTGAGTCCCGCAAGTGCTACATAGTTGCCCTCAAAGGAAAGGCCAAGGTAGCAGACGACCTCAAGCTAGAACAACCTGCGGAGCAGTTCGCGGAGTGAGCCGCGCCTACCAAAGAGACCATCCCCATCCCGGCTTCGGCAGAGGACCCAGCTCGGGTACTTCAGATCGGTGCTTCTGTTGAAGAACCCTTGCGATCTCAACTGGTAAGCTTCTTACTCGATAATTTAGATGTTTTTGCATGGTCAGCGGAAGAAACGCCCGGCATAGACCCCAACATTATAACTCATAGGCTCAACACTGATCCTGTAGTTAGGCCCGTTAGGCAGAAGAAACGCAACTTAGCCCCAGAGCGGTGGAGGACAGTCGACGAGGAGGTCGGGAAGCTCATTGCATCCAATTTTATTAGGGAGGTTCATTACCCAAGCTGGGTGGCCAACCCCATTCTGGTGAAAAAGGCCAATGATAAATGGCGCATGTGCGTCAACTACACTGACCTGAACCGAGCTTGCCCAAAGGATTGCTTCCCACTTCCTAGAATCCATCATCTAGTGGACGCAACATCGGGGCACGAGTTGCTGAGCTTCCTGGATGCCTATTTGGGCTACAATCAGATTAGGATGGACCCAACTGATGAAGAGAAAACTGCTTTCATTGTCGAGTTTGACTGTACTGTTATAAAGTCATGCCTTCGGGTTAAAAAACGTTGGGGCCACTTTTCAAAGACTTGTAAACAAACTGTTTAAGCCACTAATTGGCAAAACAATTGTGTTATGTAGATGATATGGTCGTCAAAACCCAATTCTCACATGAATTAATACAAGATTTACATTTAGTTTTCAAAATTTTGCATAGATTTAATATGAAGCTAAACCCCAACAAGTGTGTCTTCGGTGTCACCTCGGGTAAATTCCTAGGGTACATCGTTAATCAACGAGGCATTGAGGCCAACTCGGACAAAATTAAAGCCATCCTAGAAGTGAGACCACCCCGAAAACTAAAGGAGGTTCAAAAGCTGAATGATCGGATAGTCGCTCTGAGCCGCTTTATGTCCAAATCAGCAGATCGCTACCTGCCCTTCTTTAAGGCCATAAAAAGCAAAGGCTTTGAATGGACCAAAGAGTGCCTGCTCGCGTTCAACGAGCTCAAAAGGCACCTCACCAGCATCCCAGTCATAACCCGACCCAAAGTGGGAGATGTTTTAGAGCTATACCTCTCAAAAAGCGACGAGGTGGTCAGCTCGGTACTAATAAGAGAAGTAGATCGGGTCCAACGACTCGTCTATTATGTCAGTAAAGTGTTGCAGGGAGGAGAAACAAGGTACCCAAAGATAGAAAAGTTAGCCTATGCCCTGGTCATAGTAGCCCGGAAGCTTCGCCCGTACTTCCAAGCTCACACCATCGTTGTCCTTAACAACAAACCTCTGAGGCAAGTATTGCTCAAGCCTGAGGTCTCGGAAAGGTTGACAAAGTGGGCCATCGAGCTCAGCGAATACGAACTCCGGTATAAGTTGTGAACTACTATCAAGGCCCAAGCCTTAGTAGATTTCATCACAGAATGCACCTTTAACTTCGAAGCCCCTAGACCAGTGGAACATGAGGCCCCAAGCGCGGGTGAGCCCGGGGTTCCCGGGTCAGTTGAACTCGAGCCCCATGAAGTAGCAACTAGCGTGACATCTCTCCTAGTTAGGCCAAGCCCGAACTGGGAGGAAGAACCCTAGATCCTTTACGTAGATGGCTCATCAAATCGAAAGGGCAGCGGAGTTGGGATCATTCTGTACGGGCCAAGCGGTGTGAAACTGGAGTATGCACTATGCTTTGAGTTTGCGACATCCAACAATGAAGCAGAGTACGAGGTGCTACTAGTCGGGTTGGATCTGGCAAAGGAAGTGAAAGCCAAGCACGTCATCATCTACAGTGATTCCCAGCTCGTGATAAATCAAGTTATGGGTGAGTACGAAGCCCGCGAGCCAACCATGGTAGCATACTTAGCCAAACTAAGAGGGGCTCTGCTCAACTTCCGGTCATACTTCATCTAGCAAATCCTGAGATCAGAGAATGTCGAGGCCGATGCCCTATCCCGTTTAGCGAGCACTGGAGATAACACCATGAGGACCGTCTATATAGAGAACTTGCCTCGGCCTAGCATTCTTAGGGGGGCAGAGGAGGTCGCTCCTGTCGTTCAGGCAGAGCCGAGCGGGATTGATCCACTCACGAGCTTCCTGGTAAATGGGACCCTCCCCACAGATCGTAATGCCGCTAGGAGGGTAGAGCATCAGGTAGCCAAATACGTCATGATAGACGACTGACTGTACCGAATATCCTACAAGCTCTCCTACCTACGCTGCCTGCGACCCTCTGAAGCCGAGCTTGTCCTCCACAATACTCATGAGGGCCTGTGCGGTGGACAATTGGGGGGCAGGGCCCTCGCTCAAAAAACACTACGACAGGGGTATTACTGGCCAATGATGAAGGTAGATGTGACTGAGCTCATCAAAAAATGCGACAAGTGTCAAAAGCACACCAACATCCACCACCGGCCTACTGCTAACCTAAAATACCTCACTAGCCCATGGCCATTTGCACAATCGGGGATTGACCTACTCGGGCCATTCCCACCAGCAACAGAACAAAAGAGGTTCCTAGTGGTGGCAGTTGACTATTTCACAAAGTGGGTCGAAGCCGAACCTCTCGCGATAATCACAGCCCAGGATGTGCAGAACTTCTTTTGGAAGAACATAGTGTGTCATTTCGGATTACCTCGGGTACTGATCTTCGATAATGGTAAGCAGTTCAAAGACATCAGATTCCAAAACTGTTGCCGAGACATGGGAATTCAGTAGAACTTCACCTCAGTGGCACACCCTTAGGCAAATGGTCAAATGGAAGTCACAAACAGGGCTATCCTCCGAGGACTAAAGGCACACTTGGACGAGGTAAGGGACTTTGGGTGGACGAGTTGCCTAGTGTATTATGGGCCTATCGTACCACGAAAAAAACCGCCACAGGAGAAACCCCCTTCAATCTCACCTATGACACCGAAGCCGTCATTCCAGCCGAGATCAAAGTTCCTTCGCAGAGATTAGAAGCGTATGATGACAGGACAAACGAAGACGAGCTACGTACCAACCTCGACTTGCTTGACGAAGTGCGGGACCTCTCATACATCAGGACCATGGCCTACTAGCAGAGGACAGCTTGGTACTATAACGCCAGGGTCAAAAAGCAGACTCTTCGCGTTGGTGACCTGGTTCTCCGTAAGGTCACGGTGCCTGAGTCCAGTGTTGGTAAGCTCGGTCCAAACTGGGAAGGACCCTACCGGGTGAAGCGAGTACTCGGGGAAGGAACGTACGAGCTCGAAACCCTGGAAGGGGAACAAGTACCTCAAGCATGGACTATTGTCAACTTAAGACAGTATTACCTATAAGTGACGGAGTAGACCCCAAGTCACTCTCAGGGCTCAAGGGCCAAAAACCCGAACTAACAGACTCCGACATAATAACTTGGCTACCTTTATGACGTGAATGAATTCTAAGGGGCTAAAACACCGAGCTGATCAAGGAGATCGGCACCACAATACATAACGTATTGAAGGGCGCAAGCAGACCAGTAAATCCTGCAACGCTAGGCTCACCTCGACATGCAACCAGGAGATAGTTCGGGCATACACCCTACTATGCCTTACTGTATCAATCACCTCGGTGTACACCAGAAGACAGTTCGGGCAGACGCCCTACTATGCCTTACTGCATCAATCACCTCGATGTACGTCACAAGACAGTTCGGACATATGCCTTACTATGCCCTACTACGATTCACTCCGCACACTCAACCATGATAGGCTTCGATAAAACAAAACTTGGAAAAAGATCACTTAGGAAAAAAGATCAACTTCATTAACAGAAAGTTTTGTACAATGGGATAGACAAAAAAAAAAATGAGACTAAGCTTGCAGGCTCGGAATACAAAGCAATCACTTCGGGGGCTCTTCACCCCCCACGAGAGACCTCCTTAGGAGCTTTTGGCTAGTTAGGGGTGTCCGCTTCTTCGTCACCATCCTCCTCCTCTGAGTTTGGGTCCTCCACGGCTTGACGAGCTATCTCGTCTGTGATTCGCGAGGTGGTGATGGCACTTGTGTCAAGCTCGGGGTACGTGTGCCTTATCAGCCACCTGTTGAGCCTGAACCCCTTGCGGTAGGCCTCCCCCAGAACGACATCAAATTTGTCGGATTGAATGTACTCCACGACGGCCTTGATCTTTGTCTCCTCTATCGCTCGAGTGAAGATCTCAATCTTCTCTTCGATGTCTGCCTTGAGGTATTCTACTTTGTGCAGAAGGGCCTTCTTATTTTCCTTAAGGCCTTCTGCCTCTGCTCTAAGGGCATCCAGCTCGTCCCTCAACACACCCTTCTCGCGCATCAGCTCCGCTTTGAGGGCTTCTATCTCACCCCTCAGCACGTCATTCTCGCGTGCTAGCTCGTCCTTCTCCGCCATTAGCGCCGTAATGACACCCCTCTGGGCTATGGTGCCGCTCTCCAATCGGTGGATCTGCTTGCGAGCTACTCTCAGATCGGTATGAGCGGCGTGGGAAGACTCCTCGGAGGTCAGAGCTCGCTTCAGGTTCATCTCGGACTGAAGAGCGAGAGTGTGCATGGCAAAGTTCGCATGACAAAGGAAGTTAGTTAGTACCAAAGAAATGTGTATATGAAAGAAAAGGGAAGAAGAGAACTTACCACCATAGTGTGGGTGGCAGCCCAGGCTCTGAACTGAGCTGGATTGAGCATTTTGGCCCAGACTGAAATTTCCTCAGAGTAAATGGCCCCCTTACTCTTCCGAAGTCCGCACTGGGGTACCAAGATACTTCGACCCTCATCTAGGCTCCCCGAGTTGGAGACCGCCATCTCGGCTGTATGGATGGGCTCGACGAAGACCTCAGCCGCTACGTCTGCAATTCCGATGGCCACCTCGGCCTCAGCTGTTGCCCTCGTAGTGAGCTCAGCCGAGGTCTCGAGCTCCCTTGGTGGTATGGACTCTTCCAAGTCAACGATCGGAGGAGCCTCAGGGAGCTCGGGCTCGGAAGTTGGAGCTAGTGGAAGCTTGGGCTCGGGAGTGGGGGTTGGCGGTGACTCGATACGGGCTCTCTTAGCAGCCTACTTCTTCCTCCCCTTCATATGCTTGAACATGGGAGCTACAACAGAGCTTGGCATTAGTACTCGAGTAAAAAAAAGGAGCGGGCCAAACAACTAAGGTACTAGCTACCTACCCGGGCTGAAGCCAGCTTGAAAGAGCATACCCTCGGTGATATAATCTTTGAAATCACAACCGATCTCAGCCCATGACTGGAATGCCTACCTGGTCTTCTTGTCGAGTATGATGCCAGGGTCTTGGATAGCCGCCCTCCAGTGAGTGGGGAAGGGCCACCTCGCAGGGTTTCGGACTACGAAGTAGTCCTACTTCCAAGCTGGGATCTTGCTAGGAAGCTTGTGCATTAACTTAAACCTTGGGCGAGGGGACAAGTATTAAGCCCTCCGGTGCTCGGGGAGAATGCATGAAGCGCTCTTCTTAATGGTAAGGAGAGAACAAAATATGTCCAAGTTAAGGGGGAGGACATACTCGTAACAGAGGGAGATGGTCCCGACCACGTTACGGACCGAGCTTGGGTGAAACTGGTCTATCATAACGTTGAAGTGTTTTAGGACCTCCACTATGAGTGGGTGGAAGGGAAGGCGCAGCCCAGCTATGAGCTGGTCTTGGAAGATCACGACGTCATCAGGGTTGTGCTCGCATGGGAAGTTCCCCGCGGGTAAACAGTAGGTGTACTCCCTAGGCAAGTTATACTGCTGAATGAGTTGGCGGAGCCTCTCCAGGGTCATGGTGGAGGGTCCAAACCTGTTCGGCATCTGATCCCGGTGAGAGGTGGATGCCTGATTACCCAAGGCCACCTGCGCCTTGTTACCCGAGGCCTCCCGCACCTCGGGAGACTGGGCTCTGGTAGGGTTACTCTGAGCCGAAGTACCCACCCCGAGCACCTCGGGCTCGTCTAATAGGCTATCAAAGGAAGACATAACTGAAACTGAAGAAGAGCTAGGGTGACTTACCAAAGAGAAATAGACCAGACTGGGAGAGGACCGACCCGAGCTGGAGGCTTTGGACACGAGCTTAAAACTACAACTGAAGATTTGTGGCGAAGGAAAATGGCCAGGACCCCAACTATTTATAGCCACTATACGCAGGCATCAACGGTTGAGATCAAAACAATCTGACGGTCCTTATGAAAACTGACTATGCGACCTTCGAGGCGAAATTGGTTTAGCGTGTTTTTTGACATCCGCGGAGTCTATAACTCGGGTGACGTCTGCGCGTAGACTGTACGCGACCCGAGCTATGCCTGGCAGTACCGAGCAGAAAACAGGTCCAACCTATGAGCTGGCAGGCAAGAACGTTTGGACTCCAAGCCAAATCCACCCGGCAGACTGCAGACTCCCCGTGCTAGGTCAATACCCCTAGCACGGGGAGTGGGGGCAATTGATGTAGGGCGATTTGGCCCGACCTTGTAGCACAAGGACACGTGGACATGACCTGGCATAAGTGACAATTCAGCGTAACAGCCTGGCCACTACTCGGTGTAGTGGGCTCGCCGAGGCCCGACCAAACGACTCGGCGGGTGTGACAGCTTGTCGAGTAGCAAGGCCCAGTTCACCCCAAGCTTAAAGGCGGAGCTCCCCAAGCTTCACCGTGCAAGGGGACCCGAGCTCCTCCTAAGGGGCCCCGAGCTCTCCCTTCCTAAGAAGGGAGCACCCCGACTTTTGGCTAAGTGTCTCAAGGGAGAAATACCTCGAGGCAGCACCATTGAGACTCCTGTTCGAACTTGCTTAAGGCTCGCCTCCAGTGTGGGCACCTCGGTGTACCTCGACACCTCGGTGCAAGGCAAATCTGCCCTAGGTGGTTCGGTGTACGGTAGCTCAGCAGACTGCCGGGAGATCTACCTGACATCCCTATCCGCTGTCTCTGAAAAGCATGGTATGCCTGTCGAGTCCGTACCTTGCAGTAGCAGCCTGTAGCAACAGCCTGCACCTGCCACCCCTGCCCTGGCGGTAACGGCTAGGGCAGTGGCGGTTACGCCTGATGTGACCGAGCTCTGGTATAAAAGGACCTCAACCCTCACGAAGCTAAGGTATTGAAGCTAGCATTTTCAGCACTCTTTAACTCTCTGTGTCTTCTTTGAGTTTTCCTCAGAGTTCTAACTTAGCCACCGGAGTGTTCCCCCCGGGAAAGCTCCCTAGAAACCCTTCACCTTCTTCTTCCTCTCAGGTGCCATCCATCACTGCTAGGAGCCAACTCTCAGCCATCTAGGAGTGCCCAGATTGTGCTGCATCACTTTCATTGCAGGAAATAAGGCCATTACAAGAGTGAGTGTCGAAAACTCTAGAGAGACAACAAGAAATAAAGGAAATTAAAAAAAAAATAGGAAAATGACACCACTACAATTACAAGTGGAGATATTATTGTTCTCACAGGTTGTGAAGAGTCGTGCATTAATTTCGCATGTCATGACACAGATTGGATTGTTGATATAGGTGCTTCCTATCATGTTACTTCTCACAAGGAATATTTCATCTCTTACAGTACATGTGATTTTGGTGTTGTGAGAATGTGAAACAATGGAACTTCAAAAATTATGGGGATGGGTGGTATTTACCTTGAGACTGACATAGGTTGTAAATTAGTTCTCAAGGAGTCAGACATGTTCTAGATCTTCGCTTAAATCTGATTTCAACTGGAAATCCTAATGAAAAAGCTTTAATATTCAATTTGGTAATGGAAAATGAAAACTATCTAAGGGGTCTCTAGTGGTAGCCAAAGGCAACAAGTTTTGCACTTTCTACCGTACATAGGGACGTGTTTGCAAAGGTGAAATGAACATCATGGAAAAGGAAGTCTCTACCGAATTGTGGCATAGACAATTGGGTCACATGAGCGAGAAGGGAACACAAATTCTTGCCAAGAAAAATTTGTTAACTGGCATGAAAGGTATGCGTTTTAATACTTGCATTCGTTGCTTAGCTGGTAAACAAAATAGAGTTTCATTTCAAGACCCTCCTCCTCATAGAAAAAAAACATGTTTTAGAACTGATTCATTCTGCTGTTTGTGGGGCTATGAAAGTCAAAACTCTTGGTGGTGAATCTTACTTTGTTACTTTCATAGATGATGCTAGTAGAAAAGTATGGGGCTTATGCTTTGAAATCTAAAGACCAAGTACTAGATGTCTTTAAAATTTTTCATGCTATGGTTGAAAGAGAGACAGGTGGACCTCTCAAATGTATTCGTACTAACAATGGCGGTGAGTATGAAGGTCCATTTCAGAATTATTGTAAAAATAATGGCATTTGACATGGACAATCAGTCCCTAAGACCCCATAGCAAAATGGTGTAGCTAAGAGAATGAACCACACCATTTTAGAGAGAATTAGATGCATGCTATCACAAGAAAAGTTGTCAAGATGTTATTGGGGAGAAGCGATGCGTGCAACTGTGTACTGGATTAATTTTTCTTACATTCCTTTGAATGGTGATGTTGCTAAAAGGGTATGGATAGGAAAAGATATTTCCTATGATCATCTCAAGGTATTTGGTTGCAGGGTCTTTGTGCATATACCCAAGGATGAGTGGTCTAAACTTGATGACAAAATCAAATAGTGTGTTTTCTTGGGATATGCAGATGAAAAGTTTGGATATAGGCTATGGGATCCAGTGGGGAAGAAAATCATCAAAAGTAGAGATGTGGTATTTCTTGAAGACCAAACAATCAAAAACTTTGAAAAAATCGAGAAGCCTCAAATAGATGATGGTGAACTTGTAGACTTGGATCTAGTGTTTCCTCCCTTGGTGTACAGAAATGATAGGGGAAATGTGCAACAAGAAAATGTGAATTAAAAAAATAATGAAAATGTTCCTAATGAAGATGTCGACGGTGATGATGAACAGGGGGAGCAATTCCCTCAAGAGCTACCAATTGAGTTAAGAAAATCAATTAGGGAACATCAACCATCGAGAAAATATCCACCAAATGAGTACATAATGCTTTCAGATGCAAGTGAATCCAAAAGCTATCATGAGGCTCAAGAAAGAAATGTTCAAGGCTATGCAAGAGGAGATGGACTCTTTAAATAAGAATCATACCAATGATTTGGTGGAACTACCCAAGGGTAAAAAGGCACTCAAGAACAAATGGGTATATAGGTTGAAGCATGAAAATAGGAGCTCGCAACTAAGGTATAAGGAAAAATTGGTTGTGAAGGGATTTAGACAGAAAAAGGGCATTGATTTTGATAAAATTTTCTCTCCAATGGTAAAAATGTCATCAATACATATTGCATTGGGCTTGGTCGCAAGTATAAATTTGGAGGTTGAACAATTAGATGTCAAAATGGTTTTTCTTCATGGTGACTTGGAAGAAGACATTTACATGGAACAATCAAAAGGATTTGAAGTCAAAGGAAAAGAACAGATGGTTTGCAAGCTAAGGAAGAGTTTATATGGTTTGAAACAAGCTCTAAGGCAATGGTATCGAAAGTTTGAATCATTCATGACAGAGCATGGGTATGGTAAAACAACTTCAGATCATTGTGTTTTCACTAAATATTTTTCTAGTGATGATTTTATCATTCTTTTGTTATATGTTGATGACATATTGATTGTTGGGCAGGATAAGACAAATTTATAGGTTAAAGAAGCAATTAACCAAGTCTTTCTCCATGAAGGACTTAGGTCCAGCTCAACAAGTATTGGGTATGAAAATCTCACGTGATAAGAAATCCAAGAGATTGTGGTTGTCACAAGAAAGCTACATAGAAAAGGTGCTTAAGAAATTTTGCATGGATAAAGCAAAACCGGTTAGTACTCCATTGGCAAATCATTTTAATTTGTCTGGTGATCAAAGCCCAAAGAATGATAAAGAAATAGGATAAATGAAGAACATTCCCTATGCCTCTGCCATAGGAAGTCTCATGTATGCTATGGTTTGTACTAGGTTGGACATAACACATGCAGTTAGTGCAATTAGTAGATTTCTTGCCAATCCAAGCAAGAGCATTGGCTTGCAGTGAAATGGATCCTCAAGTATTTAAAAGGAACATCCAAAGTACGTTTATGTTTTGGTGGTGGTAAACCTATGCTTGAAGGGTTTACAAATGCTGATATGGCAGGTGATATTGACTTTAGAAAGTTTACATCAAGTTTCTAGTTTACTTTTGCTAGGGGAGCAGTGTCATGGCAGTCCAAGTTGCAAAAATGTGTAGCCTTGTCAACTATAGAGGTTAAATACGTAGTTGTCACAAAGGCCTGCAAAGAGATATTGTGGATGAAGAGGTTCTTAAATGAACTTGGTTTGAAGCAAGAAAGATTTACACTTCATTGTGATAGTCAGAGTGACATTCACTTGTGTAAGAATCCAAGTTCTCATTCTAAGTCTAAACATATTGATGTAAGGTATCACTGGATTCGGAATGTTCTTGAAAAAAATGAAGTACAACTTGAGAAGATTCACACTGACAAGAATGGGTCAGACATGATGATTAAGGCTTTATCGAAATAAAAGTTTGAATATTGTAGAAGCATTGCAGGTTTGGGCATGGTGCAACCCTCCTCATAAGTTGGGAAGAGGAGATTGTTGGGGTTCCCTTCTTATGAAGTGGGACCCACTAATGAAGGTAGAGAAAAGAAAAGAAGAAAAAAACAAAAAGAAATGAATGAAAAGTCTAAGACTTTTTGCACTGGCTTACAAGCCAATACGTCTTTAGCTAACCAACGAATTAGAGAGAGGTCACTCTCTACTCTCTCAACTTTAACAGCTCTGTAGAAAATATCAGAGAATAGAAAAGGGGTTTAGAGAAGGTTTTTGGGAAGAAGAAGAAGATTTACAAGAACTGAAAAGAAGAAGACAAATTCATTTTCAACATCTCCTCTTTCTTCCATTGTTGTGCTTCCACCTTTGGAAAGAGATTTTCTGTTTGTTATTTATTTTAATGATGTTTTCTGTTATTCGTATCCATGAGCTTTTTCGATGTTTATCATCTAGTTGTAACTAGATAGAAAAACATTGTATCCCATTACTATTGCTGATGGTGGATGATTTGGAATTTGGTCTCGTGGTTTTTACCCTTACATTGGGGGATTTTCCACATAAAAAGTTGGTGTCTACTATTGTTGTTTGCTTTGTTTTTGGTTATTTGTTTTATTATTATTGCATGCTTGATATTTGTGGTTAAGATCTCTATGATTTTTTTACAAGAAAAAAATATAAGGATTATTCCCAACATGAACCGTACACAACAAAAACCACCGTACACAACAAAAACCACCAGAGCTCTCTTTGTCGCCGTCGATGGAGGAAGGGTTCGATGGTAGTTTCAAGTTAACGCACGTTTGACCGTTAACATTTGAATAGTCAATGGGTCAAATCCAATTGCTAGTTTCACTCGTCTAGTGCACCGGTGGGTGCACAGAACGCGTACTCTTTAGAAACTGCTCCAGGTCGATGATTCGACCATCCAGTGGTCAGTTTCTGGGCTGAATGGTCCGACAATCCTTGGTCCATCAACTTCCAGTTCTAATGCAGCCAAATAATGCAGGTAGGAGCTAATATCAGTGTTGTAAAAACCAATCCAGACATCGAACCCAGAAGCGGAAATCTGCCTGGATGGTGAATGGTTTAACCGGATGGATTAATGAAATAGAATCATTCAAAACCTGCTCATAGAGTTGTTACTGGTTCAACCGCTTGGGTCAGCGATGGTTTCTAATGCAGCCAAATAATGCAGGGAGGAGCTAGTGTTAGTGTTGTAAAAACAAATCCAGACATCGAACCCAGAAGCGGAAAGCTGCCTGGATGGTGAACGATTTAACCGGATGGATTGTTGAAATAAAATCATTTAAAACCTGCTTATAGAGTTGTTACTGGTTCAACCGCTTGGGTCAGCGATGGCTTCTAATGCAGCCAAATAATGCAGGCAGGAGCTAATATCAGCGTTGTAAAACCCAATCCAGACATCGAACCAGGAAGCGGAAAGCTGCCTGGATGGTGAGTGGTTTAACCGGATGGATTATTGAAATAAAATCATTTAAAACCTGCTCACGGAGTTGTTACTGGTTCAACCGCTTGGGTCAGCGATGGCCGGATTGGAAACACAGAGATCAAAGACAAACTTTTAGTTAGCATATCCCATTAAGCAAATAGAGATCGCTTGGCGAGTTTTAGTACTTCAATTACGTAAGTGAAAATGACAGACAAACGACATTTCTGAGCAGATCAAGGAAACCCAAAACCCAATCACGAAAGCTTCTCCTTCTATAAATGTGGTAACAGAGGTGATGGTTTTCTGCCCATCAAAATCATGAATAGTGGCACCGAAGACTGCAAGCACTGTTAGGTAAGGTACCGAAAGGGAGCAACCGAGTAAGGCAGATCTAGGGATAACGTGGAAGAAAATGAGATAAAAACAAACCAAGCGGGTGATACATGTTTTCTTTGTGTTATTACTCATCAAAACTTAATAGGAGGGTTTTGATTAAGTCAAAGCCTTTCCAGTATCGTGTCTTTTCAATATTATAGGTTTTCACACAAGAATGGTAAATGCATGATTCAAAAGGGTGATAGGTATTCTTCAATTTTTTTTTTCTCGATAAAAATCTTTTTTTTTTTCAATTTAAACACAATATTACGAGTAGAGGGAATATGGCCTTTCATCTAATCTCAATATTAAGACCAAGGTTCAAAATATTAATACGTATCGGCGATATAGGTTGATGTGGATTGTTCTGAGGCCCTTCTGATATGACCCTACAGTGGGTGCATCAGGGATCTGACCGGTTCAGGGGGTGGAGGAGTCCTAAATCAGCCTCCTGAACAGGTTATAAAAAAAATAAAAACAACAAAAAGCAGTATCGATATGCCCCGTATCAATATTTTGAACCTTGATTAAGACTTTTAGTAGATTAAAAAATGATATATATTTTACAATGAATTCAAGCTGTAGAACCAATAATAATGCTCCACATAGGGCTGTAAACAGACCGAATCGGATTTGATAAGGTCATATTCGATCTGATCCGTCAAAAAATCCGACTGATTCAAATCCAATAAAGATTTATTGGATTTTCAAAAGCATGATTCGAATTTGAATGTATTATCAGATACCCGATTCGATTACAGTCATATTTATTTATATAATATAATAATATATTAAAATATATAATATTTTATAATTAAGAAATAGAATCGGCTAACAGATCAACTTTTCCGATCCTATTTATTAAGATCAGAAGGGATATCCAAATCTGCTCTCAACAAATCGTATCGTATCAATTCATTATAAAATAATTGGGACCCTAAGTGAGAGGGATTGAATATTTATGGGTCCCATATATTTTATAAGTGGTGTGGAGTATTGTTATTGCATTCAGCTAAACCTATGTCTATTACGATACAATCAACATCATCAAAATCCATATCCCGAATTTCGTGATCATACAATACAATCAACATCGTCAAGATCCATAGAGTTTGCTGCTCGAGACCAGCAGTGTAAGACAATACGTTATGATATTTTGAATCTTGTCTTAAGTAATTTATTTTTTCTTAAAAGGTTCTCTCATAATTAAATATATTTCTATTGTTTTCGCAATCTAAAAACAATGGAAACCCATCTCTTCCTTTTGTTTCTTTTGCCAAAAAAAAAAATAACAATAATACTTTTTGTTTGTTTTTTATTACTAGGAAATCCCATATCTTATATCAACGATAGATAAGCAAAATAAATAAATGGCAGACCCCAACTAAGATGGCAACTTGTTTCCAGATTTTGGACGTTTCTCAGACTTACAAAATCAGCTTAGTTTCCAAAACTTGAAATATAAAAAAAAAAAAAAAAGTCAGATCAAGCTACAAATGTTGCCTTCTAATTAAAGCTTGACGTTGTAATTTAATATATTGGATTAGATTATGCGAACTCTGAGTGTAAACACGAGGCCAGCTGGCAACATATGACCACAAAAATGGAACAAGGGAACTACAACTTATTGGGGGTGGTAGGAATCACAATTTGGTTTTAAAATTTCTCCATTTATACCAACTAACTAAAAATAGGGAAGTTGTTTAGCTTTGGGTTAGGGGAGCGTTGGGTACCTAAACAACTCATCCCTAAGCCTATGTTTGGTTTGAAGGAAAAAGTGGGGAAAGGAAAGGAAAGATAGAAAAATTCATACAAAGTTTATAAAGATTTCTCTTTCTTTCTTTTCTTTTCTTATTTTTACTTCAAACCAAATACAGCTTAAATGTATAGCTTAAATGTATGTATGTATGTGAGAGAGAAAGAGAGAGATGAGCAAAGTTTTAAGCGTAAAAAAGGCAGAATTTTGAGCAAAGAAGTATAGAAAAGGGTTTAAGAGGTAACAAGCAGCTGGTCTAGATGAAATGGGCCAAAAGATAATCAATTTGGGACATAACAAGCAACACTTAGTATTTAGAAGATTGGCCCAAGTATGGTTGGAAAGTGAGTGCTCTGGTCCTTGGGACTTGGGACTTGAGAGGATATGTTAGCAGTTAGCACATGTGATCAATGTTTTAAAAAACAATCATTCTGGCCACCGGTTTCTAGGTCGATGGCTCAACCGTCCGGTCTGAATGAATGACCTGTTTTAACAAAATTAATTAAAAAAATTTTAAAATGACCAAAATCGTTGAACAAGTCAATGATTTGACTGCTCGAATCAATAATCTATTGATCAATTCAGCGGTTTTTGGCCAAAGACTGAATTTAAAATAAAATGGAATCGATTGCCTGGACAGTTCCCGGTCCAACCGTCCAAGTCAACGGAAATTCGAAAACCATGCCTGTGATTGTAGGTGGATTTCAACCGTCTGATAGGCATAATTGTTAAGACCATCGTTAATCACTACATTATAATATTATTATCCTGGATAAAAAGGTGCAATATCTAGTGGGTCACATTTGGAGGTATCTCGACCCTCGAGCAGGAAGCACGTGGTTCGATCATAACCATCAGATCTCTTAAATATATTTGATCCATCTTTTGATATCTGATAGATTAGATATCCTCTCGGCTAGGTGACAATTTAAATGTATAAACCACCAACGATAACATATTGGACTTGGATCTATGTGTAAAAATATATCTTTGTATCCTGAACTTTGGTTGGGCCTCACAAGTAACATCAGCCCAGGATCAGGACCCTCCTTTTTATGGGTCCCATGTATTCACCTAATTAGATTTCAAATACCAAACACCACCTTGGTTGAATTATTTGTGGCAATTGATTTTTGGAGCAGAATAGGGGTAATGTTGGGCTCTTGAGCTGGAGAAGGTAACTGCCTACAACCACCTGTACCTTCTAACAGACAATTACACAACCACCCTACCAAAAGCCAGTATCTGCTGCTCACATGGCTGTGTATCACTTGCCGCGTAATCCATTACAAGTCAACACATTATTGTTCCATTTGTTGACATGTAGGCCTCATGGATACGTTACACTCATGCATTCACTCGTGATTGATTACGTAGCAAGCTATACACAGCCAAACGAGCAGCAGACGACTAGAAATGGCAACGGGGCGGGGATCATATTTCCCGTCCCCGATTCTATTTATGAAATTAACCCCATTTTTATCCTTGATTTCTATTGGGGATAGAATTTGTCTTCCATCTTCCATCCTTGATCTTCGATAGGGACGAATTTTCTGCTGGGACCCGAGTCCCCGATTCTTTTATATAATAATATTTATTTAAAAAATAAATTTATTTAAAATAAATAAAATTTTTAAATTATAAATAATTTTTTTAAAAATGTGTTGATATATAATATAAATAATATAATAATATATATACATACATATACATAATTGGGGTTGGGGCGGGACGAGGACCTCAATCCCTATCCCCAACCCCGATCATGGATTCCTATTAATCCTCGTCCCCGCCCCGCCAAAACAATCCCCATCCCCAACCCCATCAAGTCGAGAAAGTCAGGTCCCCGTTAGGGATGGGAAAAATTGACATCCCTAAGCAAATTCCAAGGGGCCAACTATGCATAGCAAAATTATAAATAAGGAAAAATCTATGATACCAGAAAGACATAATATCAGAAGAACTTCGATCAATCAAAGAACTCCCATCAATTGTGAAAAATATCATTGGATTCTGATTGATTACCTCTTTTATGATACCAATTGATTGTATCTAAGTTTTTCCTGTATCATATATATCTTTTTTGGTATTATAGTTAAACCCAATAAATAAACTTAAAAGTTGACAAATAAATAATGGGATGAATGCAAAAAGAAAATAAAAATCTAGTTCAAAGAACGCTTTTGCCCATGTAAATTTTGGTTATAAACAACGAAATGACCATGCAACGGATCCAGAAAGAAGATTTTAATGACAAGGATACGCAAAACAAGGACCGACAGAGATCCTAATAGAAGGGTAGAAGCCAATGCTGGTCATGAAGTTAGGCCATCTGCTCTTATGGCTGCATTTGGCATTCCTTATTTTAAGGATTTGTCTGCTTTTTGTAGTTAAACATTGAGTGTTCATAGAAACATTTTAATTACAAAAAGGAAAAAGGAGATAAATACTTAAAATAAGGAATGCCAAATACAACCTTATATATCACAGCCCAGCACCAGAACTTGCGTCTGAGTTTGCTCTCTTTCTCTTCATTAATGGCTTATAAGCTTCCCCTGCTTTGTGATCTCGTTATTCTTCTAAGCGTTGGCCTTACATGCAATGCAACTCAGTACGTAGTTGGGGATATCGCTGGTTGGGATTTAAGCGCTGATCTTGATACATGGGCCCAAGACAAAACCTTCTATGTGGGAGATGTTCTATGTAAGTAAACCTGAAAACTTACTCTACAATCAATATCTATCACCCTTATGTTATCTTGTATATGGGATACAAGTGCATCATACACCACACATCTAGAATATTGTATGAATTCATAACGGATTTATATTGGGTTGGATTGGATCTGATCCATCCATAACAGATTTATATTGGATTGGGTTGGATTGAACCAATATCCGGTCTATTGAAAGAAGATAAGAAAACAAGTGTCAATGGACCAGGTTTGGGTTGTCCGGACAATGAATTGGACTAGTCCAAAATGGTCTACAGTATATATTGAATTGGATTGGACCTGGTCCATCTGTAATGGACTCAAATTGGACTAAATCCAGTCCAATTGACACCCCCTAGCATGGTTTTTAAAATCGGACCAGACCGGACGGTCGGACTAGAAAAACTGGGAACCGATCCGTTTTTTCCCAAACCTGCTTTTTTCTCCAAAACCGTTGATTTTGGTCAGCAAACCGCTGAACTGGCTGGTTAACTGTTCGAACCATCTGAACTGTTCGAACGATTTTGACCATTTTTCAAAATTCTTTTAACTTTTTTGTCAGAATAGGCCAGCCGTTCAGATCGAATGGTTGGACGGTTCGCATCGGTAATCAACCCCTGACCGGATCGGTTTTAAAAACCATCCCCCCTAGTGGTATCTGATGCACTTATCCATTGATGGGGCTCTATAACTTGTGTTTGTTGCTCAGTGTTCCAGTACTCATACTACCACAGTGTGGTTGAGGTGAACAAAGAAGATTTCAGTGGATGTAATGTGACCAATATGCTTCAAACGAGTAGCAACGGCAACACTAGTTTTGTATTGACCAGCCCAGGAGAGAGATTCTTTGTCTGTGGAAACAAATTATATTGCCTCGGAGGGATGAAGCTTCAGGTTAACGTGCTTGAGAATCAGGCGGCCTCAGCAGTGGCTAAGGCACCTCAGGCCTCAGCGTTGGAACCAGGAGCTACCTCTACTCTTCCGCATCCCTCATCCAAGATCGACAACTCTTTACCCACTTTTCCTACTTCAGCTGGATCGTCACTTCATGGTGAAAAGGGTGCCCTTATTATAGCTTTTCTTAGTTACGTGGGAACTCACTTCTGCCATTAATGGTGATTAAATTGATCAGAAAAGAATCAGTATCTACCATTGCAAATTTGGAATCACTGATTCAATAGTCCAGTTATCCGAATAATTCTGAGTTTCAAGTTTTTGGGGTTGTTGCTAACACTATTATACAAGATACTGTCCGACCATTATTAATAATTGGGGAAGTGGCACTGGCAGGGACAAGGACAACTTTGATTGTCCATTTGTCGAGAGGGGATTTGGATCTCAGTATTTTGCAATCGTGTATTGGGAATATTTCTGTATTTGTATGTTTTATTCATAGAAAATGTTTTCGAACCGGGAAAGACTGTGAGGATGGTGTAAAGGTGGTTCTGTGAGGATTAAATTCGAATTTTCATTTGTCTTATCGAACAGATAGTATTAGGGATGTTCATTATACATTCAAACCATAAAGCCAAACTGAATTTGCAGTTTGGTTCGGTTTGATAGTTTTTTAAATTCAGTTTATGGTTTCGGGTTGATTTATTAGATTTCATAATCCAAATCAAACTGTAAATTGTAAATCGAAATTATATAATATACATAATATGAATATATGATGTATAAATATTATATATAATATAATATATGTAAATTGAATACATAAAATTATAAATATATAATAAACTCTTTATTTTATAATAAAATAATAAAATAAAAGGTTTAACTTTTAACTTTTAAGGAAGCTATTTAGATTTTCTAATTAGATTAAAACCCACCATTTATGTGCGGACACAAATCATGTTGGAACGTGAAACAATTTTTTTGTTGTGAGAATATCTGGCCCCTGAGTGGGATCCCTTTAACCTGATACTTTTGTACAGTTGGGTCTTGCAATAATGGATAAGGACCATTTCTGTTAATTTGCTACATATGGTCCAAAAGAGGGACATACAGGTGACTTGTCCATGTGGGACACTTGCAGGGTGAAAAATCGAGCCAGGATAGGTCGGGTAGAGGTCGGCTCTAGCCCTACCCGAACTGTTGAATCTTCAAACCTGATACGTTAACCCAAACCGAATTTCATCCAATTGTATTTGGGCTAACCCGGCCCATTTTGTATCTTTAAATTCACCATAAAAGTTAGAAAAGTCATGATTCACATTAGATTCGGCCTTTTATAAGTGGATAGTTCTAAAGCCATAAATTTAGAACATGAATTTTAATAAGAGTTCAATTACGTACGGTGCATTCATTAATATTGGCCATACGTTAATTTAGATCTCAATCAATCATGTTAAACTTTGTTTATCATTTACTAATTTATATTTCATAATTAAAATGTATTTTCGCGTTTAATAAGATATACTTATCATATATTTTACCTTTTTATTGGTTCACATTTCAACCATAGATTTTGTCGTTTAATATTGAAATAGTTTTATTTTTCAGAAAATTGATGAAAATAAAGGAAAAATATAACAAAAATAAAATAAAATAGATTATGAGGCGGTCCACATGCCTCGCACATGGAGGTCTTCACTAACTGCTGATAAGGTAGGCTGTATTTATTACAATAACTCATCAAATAATTGATTTTCTTTCAAATCAATTTGTGACTGGTTGGTCCAGTGAAGTCAACCGGTCAACTCCATAATTTCTTTATGTGCAAGAGCAGACAAAGTAGCGTGAATGGTCCCTGAACTAATAAAAACATACAGAATGGAGATAATATCTTAGTGTTGATTCAATAAATAAAATAGGCATTTTCGAATATCTCATGCAGGTTGAATCGATTAAAGAAAAAGAATTGCATGTTATCTTAGGATGTGTTTGGTTGGGTAGAAAATTAAGAGTGAAAGAGAATTTTTTTTTTAAAAGGGAAAGTTCTAGGAATTGTGATCAATAATTGCAACCTTATAATAAGGGAAGCTTTAAGAACTATTAGATGAGGACCAGAAAAGGGTATGTGTTAAAAATGGTGAGGAAATTTTGAGAAATCATTATTTAGAAGTTAGAAGACTATATAGAGTAGAATAGCAGAATGACTATATAAAGCTTAGCTAAATTGAATTACACCAAGATTCTTTAAATAGGGTAAGAATGAGAACTACCATTTCAGGGGCTTAGCTCCTTTCTATAACTGTTTTATTCACCGTTCATTCCAATCTGATGAGAGTTATGGCATTGATATAAGTTCTACAAGGAAAGGAATTTTGTTTGCTTGGACTCCTTTTCTGAGCATTTGATGTTTTGAGTGTGTTTGAAACATGGTTTGTTTCCATTTTTAAGGTGATTTGAAAACGGAAATCCCAATTTTTGTATTCGCTGAAGGAGTGTTTAGCCGTTTATGGTTCAAGGATAGGAAATGGGGACTGGTTACTCTTTCAAAAAACTATGCTACTTTCTAGACCTATAGGAAACGGTGTTTAGAAAAAGAAAGGAGTTTTTTTTTTCATGTTTGCTTACAGCAGGGATAAGGTTTCGGTTTAAGCTTCACACACTGAAGCCTCTATACACCCTTTTCTTACACATGATCAAAGAACAAAAACGTCTTGTTTTATTAAACACAATTTAGCAAACTGTTTTTCTTCTCATTTTTAAAGAATAAAAATCGACATTTTTTTAAAACTACTTCTGCTTTTAAACATTCACTTAAAAAAAACGAAAAAAATGAAATGAGGTATAATCCAATCCGATGTCTCTCTCTCTCTCTCTCTCTCTCTCTCTCTCTCTCTCTCTCTCTCTCTCTCTCTCTCATTTGAACAAATGGGTAAATGGGTACCTCTCCGGCCCTCATTCTAACAATTTAAACAAATGGGCAAATGGGTACTTCTCTCACTCTCTCTAATTTGAACAAATGGTACCTCTCCCTCATTCTAACCATTTGAACAAATGGGCAATTGGGTACCTCTCCCTCCCTTTTATAATTTGATCAAATGGCCAAATGCGTACATCTCTCTCTCCTTCCTTTTATAATTTAATCAAATGGCCAAATGGGTACCTCTCTCTCTCTAACATTTATAGACCAAGTGTGCAAATGGGTACCTCTCTCTCTCTCATAGATATATTTAATGATCTTGTGGCTCAAAACAGAACAGACCATGTGCACTTCACTTTCCTCCTCACGTTCCTCTGTCCTTAATTTACCCCACCAGGCCACCACTATCACCACTAACGAGTAACATCCATTCTCCACGGATGATTCCATCAGCATATAAACTATTCTTTCTTCTTTAAACGTTCCTCACAAACACTAGAAAAAAACAAAAGAGGTCTTGTCCCTCCCAAAAGCAACCTCACCCACCATGCCCATTTTCTTCCACATGATTCCAATTTACCAGCTAGCACCTAACTTTCTTTCTTCTTTTCCATCCACCCCTATCATCACCACCACCATCACCAATAACCTCAACAACATTTCCACCAACCCTTTGGCTCCTCCATCTACCTCCCCCCCCCCCCCCCCTTCCTTCAAGCTGCCACTCAATTTTTTCTTCATTTTTTCCTCATTTTGCTTACCTTGTGGTAATGAATTAATTAATGTACGTACCCACTACTCAAAAACATTAAATGATTTGTTGAAACTCAGCCCTGACTTCTATACCCAGAAGGAAAGGAAAAAGTAAGTGGGGAAATGGTTAATTAACTTGGGCCAACCATTTTACCTCCTTTTGAGTATAGATTTGCAAAATTCAGAAAATTTGACTGAAGCTCTATATACACTAATTAAATGCCTGAGAAAGGCTGAAACACAGACAAGAATCACAAATATTCTTATTCACCTAGAGCCAAAATGGTACAGAAGAGCAGTAATGTCTGATCAATCTCCAATCATCCTCATCTCCCCTCACAAATGAACCTCCAAAAATCAACAGAAGAAAAAAAAAAAGGAAAAGAATACACAAATAATTATCTTAATCTACATCAAATTAAGTAAAATCCCAAATCAAATATGACCACTTTTATCTCTAGATAAGGAGCGCAACTCCTCCAAGAAATGTTAGCAAGGCCATGCTGCTTCCGTGTACAATCGCGCCCGAAGTTGGTCCCCCTGGCGTAGTTGGCGCAGACACGGGCGTTGGGCTGGTACTACCTGAAGGCGGCGTTGAGGTGGCGGTGGGAGGAGTTGCCACGCTGGGAGCGGATGCAGGTGCCATGGGTGGTGAAGGTGGTGATGGTGGGTTTGCAGCCGGAGAAGACGCCGGAGGAGTTGTGATCGATGGCGGTGAAGCGGGCGGAGGAGTGCTGGTGGTAGGAGGAGGCGAAACGGTAGGTGGAGTTGCAACACTGGGTGGTGGAGATGATGCAGTAGGAGGTGGGGTCGAAGCGGGGGGCGGCGCTGCCGTGCTCGTGGGTGGAGTGGCGGAACCCGTAGGAGCAGCCGATGGGGCTTGAGCAATGCACGTAGCCACGAGAGCCAACGACACGGCAAGAGCGAGCATGGCACGAGAGAGGGCCATGACTCTCAAACTGTAACGAGAGAGAAAGAGAGTCTACAGAGAGTGGTTAGAGGAGAGAGAAGAGAGTTGAGTTCCAATGGCGAGGAGGAATAGAAGAAGAATAGCTTAGAGAGGAGGTCTTTCACTCTTTCTGAGGGAGAGAGGTGTGGTGATGTTAATATATAGAGTGATGAGAGGAAATCTTCCTTGTTTAAAGGAGAAGGGTGTTACTCTAATCTTCTAAAACTAAGAAAATCGTAGTGAGAGAGAGAGAAAGAGAGAGATGAATAAGAGCCAGCCAAGCAGGTGCATAATAATCAAATAATGGCGGATCCTGGACGGCTGGACCAAGATGTGTGGTGGTGATATGATTGACTCGTTTTTTCTTTCTTCATGTGCAAAAAAAAATCTATACTTAATTTATATATTTTTTATAACAATATCTATAATTAATATATGGGATTAAATAAAGGGGTCATCTATTAAATCATCCCCTGTAGTTTAATGATATTTAATGTATTAAATATGGGAAAATGACAATTTTAACCTTAGTGTCTGTCGGGTCGGGACCAATTTACTCTACAGAAAGTTTAAAATGAAAATATCATTATTACCCCTAGTAAAATATGAATAATAATTCTTTTCAATCAATTTATTTTCTATTTGTTGAAGGACAACATGTTGCAAATTAAAATAAAATACTATAAGCCGTAAAGTTATCATTTTCATATAGCAATATAAAAAACTATTGATAAAACGTCGATTAAAATAAATGGCTTGCAAATTATAGGGGGGGAGTTCTGATAAAACATAAAGTATAGAATAGGTTTTAGTAAACATGTGAAAGGGTGTTTTAATAAATAACCCTTAAATAAATTGTTTATTTAAATTTGTAATTTATTGAGCAAATTAATTTATTGAGCAAATTATCTGGTGACTATAATCGTTGTTTAATAATAATGATAACTTTTTTATAGAAATAATAACAATAATAATAAAATTTAAAATATTTTAGCTATTAAATGGTAAAAATAAAAAAGAAGTTAAATTATAAAAATAAAATAAATGGTTTGTATGGTACTACTTAACGGTCAAGATCATTAAAGAAAAAGACAAGTGGGTCCGCTGAAGATGCCGTAGCGACACGAGCATTTTCTGTGTTTGGTCATTTTCCCGGCGTATTCTGCGTAGATAGCTTTTTTTTTTTTTTTTCTTCTTCTTTTTTTTTAGACTTTCCAGTTTCAACTTTCGCTTACAAGTAGAAAAAATGAACGAGTGGCTGTGCCGGTGTGCCCCCACCAAACCCCGTGACCGGTGATTTGGTTCACGAGACCAACCGGTGAGGAATAAAGTTCTACAGTGCCATGGTAGGCTTGGTGGTCTCTTCCATATGTGCGTACTTTAGCATTGTCCAGTTTGTCTGCATCTCACCTTCCTGGTGGGGCCACCTAGGGACCTAGTCTTACAAATCGTAGTTACCGTGGACGATCATTACTGGTCCTACAAAGACGGGTGGGTGCCTGACTCGGGAGACACGCAACAGCCAAACGTTTTTAAGTTTGTAGATTACAATTAGCGTATATGAGAAGCACATATTTTTGGTCCTCTATCAACATTCACTGGATGCCTATGGCTAATGGCCCATGTTAGTCAAAACACGTAGTTTTCCACACCGGTTGGCTTTTTGGAAGTTTTCGGGAAAATAACCGAAGACCAGAAGCCGAGAAGGAGACTACCCACCTTACCCAATTACCATTGTTTGGCTTAGTCCGAGATTTGCGGGTCCGATGCCTGAGTGAACTCGTAATGTCAAGTATGTCACATAGGTGGGGATAATTTGGTCTTTGTACTGGATCTGTTTAATCCATGACTCCTTGAGTCTTTGCCACTTGGCAGTGAATAAGACACCAGATTGAACTTGCAGGTTCATTCCATGAACCTTCCAAGCTTCCTAATGATAGACACGTGTCCAGCATTGTGTAAGGTGATGCATACCTTGTTTACGTGTTCTTAAGCAAACCATATGGTGTGAGAAGCGCTTACCAGTAATTTGCTTCTTATAAAACGCTCCTCACGCCGGCTTCACAGTATATCCTGGCATACATTTGTATTAATTATTTAAGGGAGATATTCTTAATACACGATGGGATGAGACTGAGATTGCTGTAAAAAAGCTTGTGAGTAACAGATCTCAATTCAATTTGATGTATTGTCGTGACCCCACTTTGAAACAACATCAAGGTGGGATGCAGCAATATGTCAAAGGAAATATCGTCTGTCGTGACTTAAGGTTAAATTGCGTCAATCTAACAATAATTATTGTTACTAACATCTCCAAAAGAGATACTTACAAGCCCTAATCCATTGATTAATATGTTTATGATAGTAGTTGATTGGGACAATTTTAAAATATCATGTCACTCTAGCGTCATAGTCGAACCCTTTTTCTTATAATTTAAATTCAGGCTGATTTTTTAAAAAGCAAACAATACACGTTTTTGAAATTATTAAAATAAAAATAAATTTTAAAGTGTAGAAATTATATAATTTATAAAATATGATATTAGATAATAAATAAAACTGATGTAGCCCAATCCGGTGCTACTTGCTGGCGGGTAATTTGGACATCGGACTAAGTAGGTTGCTTGGTCGAACTGCAAGAGATAAGTAATCAGAGTGTCCAGGTTGCTTTAACCTTCATTTGTCCACCGTAAATGTGCCTCTCCTAGTGGTTGAGCCCTTCACAGTTCCTGTTGGGATTGATGGCCGCCAGTTTCACGAGCTGGTGTAGTTCATTCACAGGATAGACCTACAGATGAGAACATGGGAGGGTCATTTTGCGGCAATGAATGGGATACAGTAACAGCAGCAACAACACTAACAGCACGAGGCAGCTCGTCAAAACATGAACTAGAATCAGCAGCTCGATGATCAGAACTAGAACCAGGTATTGGATCCACCTTGCCGTCATGACGATCTGAGTCAGGTTCTTGTCAGAGGTTACCAGCACTTCACCATTGGCCGCTAAGATCCTTGTCGCTCTTGGGCCGAAGGCCCCTCCTCAATGAATAAGACAAGACAAAGGAAGGACGACTCACCTAAGAATGAATAAGACCAACCTCGTTGACGACACCAACTATTTCGACAACGCCAAGCTCCTCGACCTCAAAATGCACCAAAACTTCAAAGTTAGGGGCAAAGGAAATGGGCCCCCAAGGGTCCTATTTATAGATAGACAAACCAAGCTATGGACGGTTAAGATCGGTTGGATCTAACGATTCGCAGGATGTGATGGTTCGTATTTCGAGGCAAAATTAGTTTAGCACATTTTTTATGTCTGTAGGACTTAACGACAGCGTAGTGTTTGCGTGTGCCTAGAACACTACCTCATGGCTGAGCTGGGCCAATCGAGCCAATCCGATCTTGAGTCATTGGTCGGACCATGGTCTAAACCAGAACTCGAGCCAAATCACCTTGGGATTAATACACTCCCTCGCCAAGCTGATCACGCCGGACTCGGGAGTGGGGGCAATTGATGATGGGTGATTTGGTCATCCAATTATATCACGACACGTAACAGTACAGAACTATCCACCAACATCTTGGCACCATGCAAGCAGAACTCAGACACCTGGCATCTGTCTCAACCTCCTCAGCCCCACCTCAGCAGGACGACCTACGGGCATCTCGGGAGATATCAGGTCGGTGTAAAGAGGTGACCTATCTCCGCCAACCTAGCCCATATCCAATCAGCGACCTACCTGGTGTGACGAGCGACTTCCTTCTTGAGTAGGTAACCATCTCCGATTCCCCCAAGATCACAATGGCACGTCGGTGAGGCTGATCTTGATGCTGCCCGCTTCGGATGAGACTAAATAAGCATTATCAGCTTACGCAAAGTCCACTTTCGGGCGTGGAGCGACCTCCAAACCAAATAGGCCGAAGATCTCAGATGCATTTCGTGGAGCTCACGATAGTTAGCATATATAGAGGCATCCCCTTTCATAGAGGAGGTACGCGACTCTCTAGCTTTCTTGCTATCAAACATTTGTTTGTTGACTTAAGCATTAGATTCCCCACCCCGAGTAAAACAACCTTGACACTCTGATCACTTCTCTCTTGAAACATGGCCAAACAATCTACTCAATCCAACATCTAAACTGTCTGTTAATTAGCGGAGCACCAAATCGCACTACATCAAAAACAATATTATTTAAACTAGAAATTCAACAAGACTTTTTTTTTTGGTTCAACATCGGAAACAAAAACACACACACAAAATACTTCTTTGTTTTTTGTTTTGAAAATCAATTTGTTTCCTAATTAGTTGCTTTTCTTTTGTTTTTGAAACGTGTAATAATAAAAACAATTCACATTGGAGAAACATCCTCTAAGATGATAAAATTATTTTTCATGCCAATTGTCAAGTGGCAACACTATCCTTTATCATACATATCAGGCGAACACTAGACTGTGTCGAAGTACAAAACATTAGCCACATGTTTTATATGCAGGGTTCAGAAGTATCGGATTCATGTGGTTTAGGACCTAGTAATTAGAGATACCTTGTTTTTCTCTTATTTTCTGTCAGCCAAACACAGCCTTAATAAACCAATTTAGATTTTTGGGGCACCACCACTACTGCTCAATGAACCATGTTTAGATTAAGCATTATATACTAAAGAACTTATGTAATTAAGTCAAATAAAACCTCCAAAGAAGGGCTTACCTTTCTACATTTACAACTCTCTTTCATCTCTACAAGTATCTCCACTTTCTCACCATGTAATTCTCTTTCCACTTGCATCTCACATACCAAGTACTGTAAGAATTAATGCTCAAGTATCTTCTTTGATAGCAAGCTAGTGACCTACAACTCTTTTAGTTACAACTAATAATGGATTAGGGAATTGATTCTTTAATAGAAAAAAGGAATTATAATAATTCCTTCCCCTCATAGATAATAGTATGTCCAATTTGGAGTTTTCCATGGAGACAATGTAATCAATAGTTTGGCATTCATTGAATCTAGGTCCCCCTCCCAAAAGCTAATATGCCATTGTATTAAAGAATCTAAAACCTACCTGTTAAATACATCTTTTATATTTGTAGCAAAATAATAAAAAATACAAGTCTGCTTGTTATGTGTATTGTGTAATCTCTCTCTTTCTCTCCCTCATTTCAAATTAATAAATTATACAAGCCAATATATTTATTTTAAGGCAACCCATTTTACAGCAATGTTTATTGAGTATTCCAAGGTGTGGCGTGTTTTTCAATAAAATTTAAATTTCAAGACCCATTTTGCATGGTAGTGCAAAGGAAAAAAATGCAAATTCTCATTTAATTTTGTTTTAGGTTTTACTTTATTCTCTATCGCGTCTTAATTTACTTCATTTGTACTGCAATCAAACAAAATAAACTAAAATTTGAAATAAAAATATGTCAGAATTTACACTCAAATCATTTATACTGCCATGATTTTGCATCAGTATAAATTTATTTGCATTACAACCAAACACAGCCAAAGAGTCATTTTCTCTTAATAGTTTTTTCATCTAGAAAGAAGAACTGTGGAACTAATTGTTGATGGATTAATAAAAGTAGGAAACTACTGATAAATCTTTCCACCCCTTCTCAGAAAAGTTAGCACACTTTTGCAATAAGTGTGCCAAAAAAGAATTTGAGGACTCATGTTGGTGACCTAAAAGGAATTCCTCTTGATCCCTTTGCCGGTCTCCACCACTCACACAAAGGCAAGTATCCTTTTTCACCAAAAAGCACGCTTGCTTTTGGGCTGTCATTTAGCTCATACCACCAACCATGTCCTTTGCAAAGTATCTTCCATTATTATATTTCTCTAGAATATATATTTGGGTATTTCTCATCAATTATGGTTAGTTAGAAAGATAGATGGGAAAAAGGAAAAACTTTGAAACTAGGTCAATGATCATTTCCTTGCCAACTTTATATGCTTATGGGGGCTTCTATATACTTCATCTCTTTATGGGCTGTGATAGTTTTCAGTGGACAAATGAGGCGATCATTTGTGGTCCCCACCATGGACATGGGGGGCCAGTTCTATTCATCTATGAATGGTGCCATTTAGTGGGCCGGTCCAGGAAAATTAAGGACATCAGTAGGCCAGGTTAAGTGGTAAACCAGCACTGACCTAACTCTATCGGTTAAGGTCAGGTTGGCTATAATTGGGTTCGGATGAATCTGGTTGAGATAAAGGGTGAGCACTCAATTCATTTGATTAAATAGAAATTTAAATCAAATTTGTTATTGAAAAAACTGAACTAAACTAAAACTAAAATAGTCGAGCCAAATTGTTTTGTTCAAATTTTCAGTTAAAACCGAATTATATTATATTATGTTTAGATCTGTCACTGGCTGGGGCTTTCAGCTCAGTTGAGCTTTGGACTTTGGGTTAGGCCCATTAAAATTTTGGCAAAATCCAAGCCCATAAACAGATCTAATTATATTATATATAAAATTTAGCTTTTTTTTTTATTAACAAAAGTTTTAAATCTGAAAAATGACTAAATCAAAAATCGAAATAACTGAACCGATTTAACTGGGAAGTAAAATAACCAAACTAAAAAAAGGCAAAACTAAAATTTTTGATTTGGTTTTTATTGGTGCCTAAAATTCAAGTGATGATCATTAGGCTGGGACCTGAGCTAACACCAAGCTGCAACCAACTACAGTTGCATGGGGGCGGACCACGTTTTTGTTTAAAGCTAGACTTTAAGTCAAGGTTTTAAAAATTGGACCAGACATAGAACCGTTCTGGCCACTAGTTCTTGGGTTAAATGGTCTGATCGTTCAATCTGAACGAATTGCCTGTTTTTACCTAAATAAATTAAATAAACAGCCAAAACCAATGTGCAAATCAACAGTTCGATTGCCTGGGTCAATGGATTGCTGAACAAATCAATGGTTTTGGGGTGAAATAAAACTGATTACCTGACCAATTCTCGGGTTAATCGATCCACCTATCCAGTCTGATCCGATTTTCAAAATCATGATTTAAGTAATGAAACCATCCTGTGGTATGGGTGTGGACAAGTACAACGCAAAGAGAGCTGACTGCTGAGCACAAGACATCAGCTCAGTTGTAAGTTATAACAATTGGAGAATTATGGATTTGCCCAATACAGATTTCTGATTTATACTGTAGAGCTATAGACATTCAAAAGGACGGAAATCCACACTCTATGCATCAACACCCATCCATGAATTAACATCAATTCCGAGTCGGCACCTACCTGACTGTACTTTGAGTCTACAAATTCTGACCCTGGACTGATCCATCATTCTTCTTATAACAATCACATTCATGCATTTGTTTCTGAATCTCAATACAACGTTTTCTGAACCATCCAAACGTATGAAGCCAAAACAAAACATTGCTTTTATAATTGAGCCAACGCTTAGTCCAATTATTTTATTCTGCAAACAGTACCTTATACGGTACCTATCGGAACCTTGTAGGGCGGCTCCTGACTCAATGGGGACAGCTTTACCTGTTACGAGAGCGCTGCATAGTTCCTCTGTCTCCAGCACCAAAGCCAAGCTCCTAGGGCTGCAAATGGATCCAGTCGAATTCAATAAAAAATCCGAGAATCCATCGGATTTTCAAAATTATAATTCGAATCCAGTTAGATTTGGAATATAATAACCTGATGATTATTAGATAATTATTATTATATATAATATTAGTATTTTATAACTAATAGATCGGATCAGATAATAACAGATTAGGTTGAGGTATATTCGAATTCAATCTGTTAATTAAACAGAACGATTTTTCTGACGATCCATTTTATTAGAGTCAGGTAAAGCAACCAAATCCAATTCTTACGGGATCAAATTAGAATTCGAATTGCATCTCATCCAATTTATTTGTAGCCATATACAATGTTTTTTAACCATTGTTGATTCAGACGCTTGGACTGTTTTAGCTCAGAAATTATTCAGGCAACTTGTTCCGTTTTGTCGCAAACCCAATTCTTGGTCAAAAATCGGTAAATTGGTCAACGATCCATTTGCTCGGACAGTCGAACCGATAATCCATTTAATAATTTTTGACTATTTTTTATTTTAATTATTTTTAATCTTTTTATTTTTTCATTGGAACGGATTATTCATTTCAACCAGATGGTCAAATTGTCGATCAAAAACCAATGGCTAAAATTCTAAAACGGTTCCGATTCTGGGTCGATTTGTAAAACCTTAGCCCTACAAGCTCCTGGCCTTCGTCCTTGATATCTGCACAAAAATTGAACTACAAAATGAGTGGCTTGGGTCTGTCACTCTATGTGATGCAGTATCGATGGTTGCTTTGGCACATGGCATGCCACGTTATCGTAGAAAATCTTTGCCTTATAATGAGTGTGGTTAAAATAGTATTTACACTTAATATTTTTTTAGTTAACAGGACAAATGAGGACCTGAATTAACTAAGGTATCATGTGTAAAAACTCCTTTCCAAATTTCCAAATAGCCAAAGTGATCTCTCTTCTTGATTCAGCTAAGCTAGTTCAACTTCTTTGAATATTCAAAGAGGCTAATCGGTAATCCTAGGGGAGATGTTAATTCGAGTCCTGCTATCTGTTTCGAAGTTATTAATGTGTTGCATTAAAATACCAAAAAAAAAAAAAACAGGCGCTCCAAATAATCTTTGAAGACAACCCATTTAAGGGGTTTCTGGATTTTTCACCAAACATAACTTAAAGGCTGTCCATATAGAACCCATCTTGAATGCCAGAAGCTGCTGCCCTTTGAACCTCCCAAACGGGTGCCTTATAACTTCATGGTTCAGTACTTCACTCATTCAATTCAGTTCACGTCCTCAAGTCTTGCCCCGACCACACAGATCATGTTCAACCATTCCGCCCTATTCAGTGTCATATCAATCTGGCCCACATCTTCGTACAGGATTTGGTTTGTGGTGGTCGTTCAAAGTTTAACCCACACTCCATACTCCATAGACCATACAAAATATTTTCTAAATCAAAATTCAGAAATTTATTTTTATATATTTTTCAAAAAAAATATTTATAAACGCATTGCATGTTTAAATTATTTATATATTTACAGCTAAAGATGCAAAAGAATTGCAGAAGAAGAACAAGACCATAATTCATCTCAAACCACAATTAATACAAATGCATGGGAGTGCAAATGAAAATAATACAAATTCTGGTTTAATTTTGATGTATGTTTTACTTTATTCTGTTTCAGGTCTTATTTTACTTCGTTTGTACTGCAATTAAACAAAGCAAGATAAATTTCAAAATAAAAACAAATCATAATTTGCATTAAAATCAATTGCATTATCATAACTTTGCATCAGTACAAATAAATTTGCATTGCAATCAAACACATCTTAAAGTTGAATAAGTTGATGTTGATGCAAAACAGTTATAGTACAACCCTTCTAGCCAGCCCCTCTTACAAGCAAATATATACCTTTCACTTTCAGCGGGAAAAGGAGAAGACATGCTTTCAATCCACCACCACTCACGTTGTTCATTGATCACCACAGCTGAATGCTGACACTGAAAAAATGGGTAGAGCTCTCTGGTCCTCAGTTGAGGCCGGTACCCCTGAAATCCGAATTTGTTCCTCACACCATCCTCATAATACTTGCTGTACTGCATTGGGAGCGTCTTCCTACAAATAAAAACATACAAGTATGGAGATATGTCAAATGCATGCTGCAATTATTGTAAGGACAAATTTCTGAGGACCAAAGTTCAATCTTGTGCCCTGATATTACAAACCACCAAATAAGGAATTCACATCTGTATCTTACAAATGCCTTACAGTAAATCCCAACCGTTTATTAAGAATATCTCCCATTGACGAATTTGGGATTTGTTTCCAATGCATACTGAGATGTGCATATAGGGCGTAAAAACCATTCCAACGCTCAGCCCAATTATTGGAGTACTGGTTTTATAATTGAGCCAACGCTCAGCCCAATTATTTTATTCTCCAAACAGTACCTTATACGGTACCTATTCGAGCCTTGTAGGGTGGCTCCTGACTCAATGGGGACAGCTTTACCTGTTACGAGAGCGCCGCATAGTTCCTCTGCCTCCAGCACCAAAGCCAAGCTCCTAGGTCTGCAAATGGATCCAGTCTAATTCAATAAGAAATCCCAAGTGAGAATTCATCAGATTTTCAAAATTATGATTCTAATCCAGTTCGATTTGGAATAATTTGGAATATAATAACCTGATTATTGTTAGAATACATAATATATAATATATTATAATTAATAGATCAGATCAGATAATAACAGGTATATTCGAATTCAATCTATTAATTAAACAGAACGATCTTTCTGGTGTTGGAGAATAAAGGGTCACTGTAACTTTGGAGGAGAAGATTTGAGGCGCGTTTGAAAACACTGTCTTTAAAACGTTATTTGCCCCCACTCAGTTTTACTGAGTTTGCTGTTGGGTTACAGGCAAATTCGTTCCCATAATACAACAGAGCCTTGGGCGAGAATTTGCAGCCAGCAAAGTTGAAGAGCCTCCAGATAAACCTTCTGTGAGACTATAGCAGACCGGACAGAGAGAGAGAGTGTGTGAATTTCGAAATTGTGTGTTTTAGAATCTAATTCATACTTCTTAAATAATTTGTGAAGAGGTATGAAGAAAAGGTGGGTGTTGGTTTAGAGGATGCACCTTGAAAAGTCACAATTTCGAACATTGTGACTGTTTAAAAAGTAGTTAACAGTTGGTGATTGTTAACTTTGAATTGTGCCTCTTGATCACACCCGATCGAATCGTGACTGTTAATCTCATCAACGGTGACCAATGGTCATCAACGCACCAAAACCAGAGCCGTCCATCGTGAGCCACGCAGATGTGCTCCCGAGCATTTGGTGATCTCAGATGTGTCCATATCAATGGAACGGGTGACTCATTATTTCGATGAATCATTTCTTCGGACAGAAGAAGATTATGTAAACACTTACTCGAAATCTCACTTATCAGATTCCATTGTGGAAGACACCATTTTTTCTGAGGAATTGGCCATGATATATCTGATCCATGCATAATATCATGAAAAATGGATACAAATTTGTGACTGCTACTTAGTATCGGCAATAGGTCTGAAAAAGTATCTAAAAGGGTGAAATTTAGATATTTGCACCCTGTCGAAGTAAGGAACCATGGCATATATGTTTGGAACAGATTCCATTTTGAGAGATTTGAAAAAGCACTGAAAACTGGAAGCTGGAATTGTATTTTGAATCTCAATAAAGTGGGGGAATGCCATTATCAGTCCAAAAGGGATACCTCCAAAACCGCCCATGATATAAAGCCAAACCTTGATGCTACTGTCAAAAGGACCAAGGATGCTGCCATTGGACGCATAGCCAAGGACAGAATAGATAGATAGCCTATGATATGGGCATCCTTATCATAGGCAGAACAATTTAAAGGTTCAATACTGGTTTGGGAGGGCTGAATTGAAGATTCAATTAAGCTGGTTCAGCTGCTTTGAAGCACCTTAGATAAACTATTCAAAGAGGTCGAAGTGGACAACCCTTCAAGAACCACCTCGCTATGATGCCCCCCCATGCCAAATACAGTCTTATATGCCATCCACATAAGACCTACCTCAGAAGAGACCAAATCTGTTCCTCACACATGGCACCTCACAGGCACATCCCACTGGGAACATCTCCCATACTCATGTGTCATTATTTATGGGAGATGTTCCCAATGCACAGTGGGATGTACCTGTGAAGTCATTGTGAAATGCCCTATGTGAGGAGCAGATCCCACCTCACCTCAGAAAGCTAAAAGCAGTTGTGCTACAGCCATCCAAACAGGCACTAATCAAAAGTAATTTCTCTGATGACATGCGGGTTTACTACTCACAAATTGGTCCTCACACCCACCTCACAGCACTTGCAGCCGTGCATTAGTAACATCTCCCCCGGATTCGAATAATCAGGGAGTGCCTTCTTATGAGTATAAAGATATTGGGTATCCATAATTGAAGGTGACTCAAAATGTGCAGAACAAGAAGCTTACTTTGAGCAAAGTCGTCCCAAGAAATTAAGGGGGAAATTCCTTGCTTCAATGGCTCCACCCACCTGAATGAACCCTCTTTGTCTTTCTGTCTATGGTTTGGCTTCACAAATCCCAAGCTATAGAATGGGCAAGGCTTCACCAACATTATCTGACATAGCTTCCAGAGCATATAGCAGAAGAAGCCTCATGGCAGCTGGTTGATTTAATCCCCTTACATTGTCCCTGCAAAACGTCCTACGTTGAGATTTAATTGCAGTCTCAGAACTTTGACACACTGTTGGTAATTCGTACAGGACAAAATTGGCCATGGCTGATGACTCCTCTTGCCGTGGGGTCGTAGAGCTGTACGAGCTCCGACAGTTGAGGCCATCTTCACATGCCAAGTTTCAGCCCAGGGGCCTCTGTGACGATATGGGCGGCGACAGACCCCCCCCCCCCCCATCACTTCTCTGCTGCTGTCAAATATCAATTCATGGTAGTTATGGATCAAAATTTCATTAGACAAAGTCCTGAAATCAAATGGATGAAGTTAACATGGAGACACAGAGTCCTGAAAACATATCACACAATCTCAAAGTCCCAGACAACATTAATTGGCTCATTTAAAATCACACTTGGCTAGCAGAAGAGAAATTAGCAAATGTAATGGAAACACCCTGTATTTGTCTAAGAATAGACATGGACAAATGATGCACCGATATTGCAACTTTAAAGAATTTCAAAGTTTGTTTGGTCTGCCCAAAATGAAGCAGAAGTTAAAAGGCTTGAGCATTACTCAATGAGGGGATGAGGGTAAAAGAAATGCTCAATCCAACTGTTGCTTTCTCTTTTCCATTCTTACCCTTAAGTCAAAAGAAAAAGAAAAAGAAGGAAAGAAAGAAACTTATGGCATCCGAGCAAACAATCAAGGCCCCACCACCTCTTACCGATTACTATGAAGCAGGTTTTGCTTCAGTACATAGTGAACGAAGCCCAGATGAAAATATTAAATTGAAAATTTTCTGATCAAATTTCAAATTACTTACAAAAATTTGGCTAAATTTCAAATTTTAATATGAAGGTTGGAGAAGCTTGCTTCTGAAGTTTTGTTGTGACAATTTCAAATTTTACCAAGGCACTATATAGCTAAAGAGCCTGAAGCACAACTGCTTGAAAATCTGAACAAAAACAGAATCCTTTGCCCAATCCAACTCCAAAGTTATGTGAGGCCCACAACAACAAACCATGGCTTGAGATCAACTCGGTCTTAATAATAATCAACTGAGTTAGGAGGCAACAAAGCAAACAGAACCTAGATGGAAGATATATACACAATACAGTACAAGTGGCACAAAACGAGCAATTACAAATAAAGCATTCAAACTTTCTAAGTTCAAATGGAAATGATTTGTGTTGGCATTGTTCCATGCATCTGTGATCACACTGATACTCTTTTCTTGCTTGGTCTTGATTTCCAAGGCCCAGTTTTGTGGTCCCATGTTACCTCCTATCCCTTAACAAAGGTTGAGTTGCAGTTCCTACAAAAAAAAAAGAGAGAGAAATAAGAAAAAAGAAATAAAAAACACAAATATGACAAATAATCCCTAATTGATGCAATGAACTGATTTTTTGAATGTAAAAAACAAGGACAATTGCAAATGTATCTCCTGACTCAAATTCTACAGTTGAAGAAATACCCATTCTAATGATTTCGATAACAGAAATCTCTTCAATGGCCCACAATATGGAAAAAAAATCAATTACAAGTTTACAAGATTTTTTATCTGTTTTATTCAGTAAGGATATGCTAACTGGTTCATGTATACTTTTTTTGAGGTGCATCTCCCGTTCAAAAGCTTGCACACCCATGGAAAGAAACCAGCAGGTGTGGATATGTACTATTGGTGCAAGGTAGGTTGGTTCCCACCACCTAAACTTCACACCAACCACTACCATATTTCCCCTATAGCATGTGCTGAATAAACTGTTATGGAGACTAAACTTTTTTTCTTTAGGAAATTTCAAGAATAGATAGAAAAAAGAATGTAGATATTAAGGACATCCCTAAATTACCTTCAACTACTTGCTGTCCTAATTTCTTTCCAGTTTTCTCCCGAATTTCTGCCATGACCAAGCGAGATAAAAGAAGACCAGCAATAAATGCCCCAAGAATAAGCATCATGAAAACTGCATTCCATCCCTTCTTTGAAATAAACCCTGTGAAAAGAGGTCCAAGTGCAGCACCAACTGATCCTGTTCCATCAATAATGGCAGTCACCGTTGCCAATGCTCTAGAATCCCCCTTGAGAGAGCTGTGTGTCCCAAGATCCGCAGAAACTGCAGTAGTGATCAGTGCATAGGGTCCATTGACAAATAGCCCAGCAATCATCATCAATATGATGTTCATTGACTTAGAATTACTCCCATAAAAGCGATATAGGAGCATTGAAGGAATTGCAGCGTACATGAAGCTTGCTGCTGTAATGGCCCGAGCATTAAGTCTATCGGAAATATAGCCAGCAAGGATTCCACCAACAATTCCCCCAACATCAAAAAGAGTAGAAAGATTGCCAGCAGACTTTACAGATACATACTCTCCACCAATTGCTGAAAAAGGATAATAATGGTTTATATTAGAAACATACTAACCAGATTTACCATGAAGTTCAGGTGATGCTCAAGGCCCCTTGAAAGCAGTTTTTTGTCTTTTACAAAAGCATGTAAACATTTATGACAAGTACAGGAATATTCCTTGGCGGAATTAAATATATTGTTTATTTTCTCTGTGGGATGCTTCTAATGCCTATTCTCTTTAATTTTTAATAAATTCTTAATTTACTTATCAAAAAAATATCAATAACAATTAACAACTAATGTCTTCATGCAGTCAGTAAAGGGCAGACTAAGGTAATGGCAATTGACAAGTTTGTGCTTACAAAAGGAATAAAAGAACCATGGCACAGAAGCAAAAGGGGGTTGAAGCTCACCATAATGGCCTAAATGATGGATCTCTTGGATCAAAAATCATTTTTTCTTATAAACAGAGGACCCAATGTAAATATAAGAGCAAAATCTGACAAACGCTCCAATAAAGTATATACATGAAGTGGCCAACAGTCACCTAAGATTTATTTGAACCTAAGATTTCATAAAAAAAGGGCATACTAAGGTAAATATCACACATACGCCCTGAGAAGTTTAAACAATGACTATCATATGCAAAGATAATTGTAAGTCAATCGTATTCAATTCAGACCTGAAGTATGATGAGAAGAAGAAGAAGAAGAAGAAGAAGAGAAAGGGAAGAAGGGTTCAGCTATGGTGGGAAAGTCTTACTCACCTAGCTGACCCACTTGTATTTATATTGTATATAATCTAAAATGCAAAAGACTGAATTGCCCCTCATTAAGTATGGGACACAACTTAAACAGAACAGACTATTCACTCTCAACTAGATAGACAAATGACTAAAATGCCCTTGTACTGTTGACTCTAGCACTCCCCCTCAAGCTGCAGAATATATATCATATAGTCCAGCTTGTCACACATGTAATCTACTCTGCCCCGAGACAACCCCTTTATAAAAAGATCTGCCCACTGGTTTCCTGAACTGACATGAGTTGTAGTTATTACTCCATCGATCACTTTTTCTCTTACAAAGTGGCAGTCGACTTCAATATGCTTTGTTCTCTCATGGAAGACAGGATTAGAAGAAATGTGTACAGCAACCTGATTATCATATTATAACCTCATGGGTCTATCAATTGGAAATCCCATTTCTTGTAACAAATTCTTTAGCCAGACTAGTTCACGTGTAGTATGAGCCATAGCCCTATACTCAGCTTTCACACTGCTCCTTGCCACTATTGTTTGTTTCTTGCTCTTCCAAGTTACCAGATTGCCACCAAGGAAGGTACAATACCCTGTGGTTGTGTTATGGGCCCGGGCGTAGGATCACGTCACAAGTCGTTCATGGGGAAAAGCTCATGTTTTCCCTTGTTCCTCCCCTTCCTAACCGAACCTATCTTGGCGTCCCAGAGGGTGATTTGTCCAGAGATCACCACTCTCCTTTTACTCTCTTTCTTGACTGGAAATTTGATACCTTTATTCAATAATTTCAGCTCCTTAAATAGGAGATTACAAGAGGTAAGAGTCCTCCTTGTAGGAAGACTCCTTGATAACTAAACTGCTTACAGATAAGATATATAAGACTCCTAGATAAGACTAACTAAACTGCTTACAGATAAGATAGATAAGACTCCTAGATAAGACTAACTAAACTGCTTACAGATAAGATAGATAAGACTCCTAGATAAGACTCCCTACTCAAGAAGGATAAAAACTCCCTAAGATAAATCATACTCTATACTAATCCAGATAAGATAAGAGTAAGAAAGCAGATAAGATAAAGACAAGGTAAGATGAACTGTGGCTAGCTAGATAATCTGATGAGGGTCCCACATTACTGCTGCTGCCGGCGGTGGTACTTCTTCCCCACGAATGCGTCCATAACATTACTCCCCTCCTGGACTACGAGCTTGTCCTCAAGCTCGAAATCTGGATATGTGTCTTGGAGTTCAATCAAGGGAATCCAGGATAGGTGGAATGATTTAGCCCTCCTAGATCGGGTTCCAATGAAGGGGGTTCATCCTCATTGTCCTCTTGTTCCACCAGGAGGCAGAAAAGTCTCTTGCACTTGTGCCCTACTGAGTAGAGTTCATCACAATTAAAACATTGTCCCCTCGCCCTGTGTTCCGCCATCTCAGCCCTGGACAAGTGCTTAATAGGGGGTGCAACAACGCTGCTCCCCTCACTGGATGCTGATCTGGAATTGTGGCTCGTCTGTGGTTTCCGTTCTTGGCTGGCTACTGAAGATGGAGCCATTCCGAGTGGTTCCAGGGATGCCCATGCGGTTGGAGGCCACCCCATACTGAAGGTTCCGCGGCTGAGCCGCATCTTCCGTTCGAAGGCGCGAGCTAGATTCATGGTTGTAACCAAGTTGGGGGAGTGTTGCATCTCCACATCCACCCTCGAGGGTTCTACTAACCCTGCGGTGAACATGTCTACCTGCTGGTCCGGTCATACCGAAGTTGCTCTGGCAAGGAGGGTCTGGAATTGGCGCTGGTATTCAGCCACCGTTCCCGTCTATTTGAGGTTGATCAGTTCACCCAACGGGTTGCTCGTCAATGGGGGCCCAAACCTGAGGAGGCAATAGGATTTGAATTGGGTCCAACTGAGCCCGGGTTCCTCCTGTTCCAATTTATAAAACCAGAGTTGTGCCTCCTTCGTCATGTGGAATGCGGCCAAGCTTACCTTGTCGTTGTCCCCTATCCGTTGGTTGCGGAAGAACTGCTCGCATCTGTACAGCCATCCCAAAGAATCTCCAGCGCCGCTGTATGAAGGGAACTCCAGCCTACTGTACTTGGGAACGACTGCGGCTACCGGGGGGACGACCTGCTGTTCGCCGGACGACTCCGTCAAGTCTGGTCGGCGGTTGTTTGTGGTTACAGCCCCTTCTGGATTCCTCTCCTTGTTAGAGAAATACGATTCCAGCAAGCGTCGCAGCTCCCGAACATCGTCTTTGACCTCACGAACCTCCATACTGGTTTCCACGAGCCTATGCTCCAATTCGTGGACCCTAGATGATAGCTGCTCCAGATCTCCCATAACTGTAGGCTCTGATACCAAGATGTTATGGGCCCGGGTGTAGGATCGCGTCACAGGTCGGTCCACGGGGAAAATCTCTTGTTTTCCCTTGTTCCTCCCCTTCCTAACCAAACCTATCTTGGCGTCCTAGAGGGTGATTTGTCCAAGAGATCACCGAACTCTCCTTTTACTCTCTTTCTTGACTGGAAATTTGATACCTTTATTCAATAATTTCAGCTCCTTAAATAGGAGATTACAAGAGGTAAGAGTCCTCCTTGTAGGAAGACTCCTTGATAACTAAACTGCTTACAGATAAGATAGATAAGACTCCTACATAAGACCCCCTACTCAAGAAGGATAAAAACTCCCTAAGATAAATCAAACTCTATACTAATCCAGATAAGATAAGAGTAAGAAAGTAGATAAGATAAAGATAAGGTAAGATGAACTGTGGCTAGCTAGATAATCTGATGAGGGTCCCACGTTATTGTTGCTGCCGGAAGTGGTACTTCTTCCCCATGAATGCGTCCATAACAGGTTGACCTTCTGTCTAAGATAGGTCTGGCCCAATCAGCATTTGTATATCCTTTTATCTCAAGAGTTCCTCCACTCTTGTATAACAGACCACGATCTGGAGCACCCTTCAAATACCTAACTATACTTGGGACTGCTTCCCAATGTGGGACTCGAGGATGTTGCATAAATTGACTCACCATACTTACAGCAAATGATATATCTGGTCGTGTGATTGTCAGATAGTTCAATTTTCCCACCAACCTCTTATACCTTCCAGGATCATCAAACTCTTCACCTCCATCAATACTCAACTTACCATTCGATTCCATAAGTGTTTCGACTGATTTGGCACCTAAGAGCCCTGTTTCTTCAAGTAAATCAAGGACACGTTTCCTTTGATACAAGTTAACTCCATGCCTTGACCTTGCAACTTCTACTCCTAGGAAGTATTTTAGCTTACCAAGATCCTTCATGTGGAAGTGATCCTATAGGTAGTTTTTCAATCTATCAATCTCATTGTTGTCACTGCTAGTTAGGACAATATCATCTACGCACACTATTAGCAAGATTTTTCCATCTTTTGAGTCACGGCTAAACATAGAATGAACTATTTGACACTGTTTCATCCCAAAGTTCTTCACTACTTCGCTAAATCTGCCAAACCACGCGTGTGGAGATTGTTTTAGCCCATAGATAGCCTTTTTAAGTCTACAGACCTTACCATCCTCCCCCTGAGCAACAAACCCTGGTGGTTGCTCCATATATACTTCCTCAATCAAATCACCATGTAGGAAGGCATTCTTAATGTCTAGTTGCAAGAGAGGTCAATCATACATTGCTGCCAATGAAATTGATACCCGAATAGAGCCGATTTTAGCTACAGGAAAGAAAGTCTCCATATAGTCAACACCATATAACTGAGAATAGCCCTTGGCCACTAACATGGCATCCAATCATTTCACACAGTCATCTGGAAGATACTTCACTGTGTAGAGCCACTTACACCCAACAACATGCTTACCGGGAGGGAGAGTAGTAAGTTCCCACATGTGATTCTATTGTAAAGTAGACAATTCCTCTTCCATTGCTTGTCGCCACCCTGGAGAGGTAAGGGTTTCCTAGACATTCTTGGGAGTGGAAACATAGGATAGCAGGGATACAAAATGGCGATGGGAAGCAGAAAGATGAGCAACTGAAACATAATGAGAAATAGGATGAGATGTACAACTATGTTTAGCTTTCCATAATGCAATAGGAAGATCAAGGTCAGAAAGATGAGGTGCAACCATAGGATCTATCAATGAGGACTTAACTGGAGGAGGGGCCGGTTCTTTTCTATGAGTATACTTGTCTGATTGGTGGCCTCTCAGTATTAACCTGCATGGGTGAAAGTGGGGATGAAACAGAGACCACAGGAATGGGGTCCTCTACTGGAACAGGAAGTGGAACCATAGGAGCGGGAGAAGGAGTCTCAGAACTCGAGAAAAAAGGAACTAACTCAAAGAAGGTGACATCCGAACACACAAAGGACCGACGAGAGCTAAGGTTATAACACTTATACCCTTGTTGGGTCCTGGAATATCCAAAGAAGATGCATTTGGAAGCACATGCATCTAACTTGTCTAAACCAGGTCCTAAATTCTGAACAAAGACACAACCAAAGACTCTAGGAGTAAGAGAGAATAGAGAAAGAGTAAGGAACATGATTGAAAAAGGTGATTGACTTCCAAGGATGGACATGGGCATCTAATTGATAAGGAAACATGATGTTAGGACAGCATCACTCCAAAAATGCTTTGGGACATTCATTTCAAGTATAATGGACCTTGTGGTTTCAAGTGTCGATTTTTCCGTTCAGCATTCCATTCTGTTGTGGGGTATAAGAACAAGAAGTTTAATGAATGATCCCATGGTTCTCTAAGTATTCCTGAAATGGTGTTGGAGGTGTATTCTTTTGCATTATTTGAGCAAAGAATTTTAACATGAACTCCAAATTGGGTATGTATTTCAGCATAAAATTTTTGGAAAATAGTGAAGGGGATGAGAGATCCATCATATGGATGGCCGACCCTGCAGGAAGGTAAGGCAAATTTTCAAAAATTTCTCTCTCTCCCATCTGGGAATCACATTCCCTGTTTTAGAAAACCTACATTTTCAATGATCAATCTTGAACCAAGAACTAAACCAGATCTGAAACCAAAAGGTAGGAGAGGAGATACCTGATACGAAGAAACAATATCTCCCAATATAGGTGTTCACACCCAAGGAAAACTCCAAAGACTCCTACTAAAGATGACACAGCGTAGGGTGGAGCAGAATCAGCAGATTCTTCACAAGAACCGAATCCTTCAGCAAGAATTCGATGGAGGGTATGTGAGTGCGACTTCGGATCAATCTTTCTCAAAAAAATTGATATCAATAACCCTTCTTGATCACTCCTACAGAGGAGAACGAACTGGCAATTGCGACAGCAAGAGGAGGGCGCAAGAGCAGAAGATGCCGCAATCTTACTGTAGTTGTCTTCTCTCTTTCTGTGATCTGAGATCTATTGTGATGAGATGAATGGAGGTTCGCCCTCCTCCTTTTATAGCCTTAAACAGAGCTCATAATCTCATTAGGAATTTCCTAATCCAATTCTGTATTTGGATCAGGACTTCTCTTTACTGTAGATTAGATCAGCCCTCCTAAGCTTATTAGGAGTTACCAAATCCAAATCTGTATTTGGATCTGGACTCTCTGAGTGAATAGGGATAACTCCCTATCCTATCTACTGATCCAAATCCCAGATCCACCCCCTTCTTTAACTAATCAAATTAGACCAGTTCAAATTGGGCTTTAGACCCATTAAGTCTATGTGCTCATTAACCTTCCAAATTGCTACCCAGTTGGGTTTCCTTGTATGGCGTGAGACCCAAACATTGATCTACACATCAGTCACATGGGTTCAACCTAGCCTCTGTTACAAGGCCTGGCCGAATTCACTGTTATGGGCAATGAACCCCTGAGCCCATCACCATGGGCTCTTAACGGGCCCAACATTTACACTAAGTGATCCCTGGGCCAAGCCACCTTATAAAAATCCAAGGACTATGGGCAGATGCAAGATTAGCCCATCAGGTACTACCCTTAATGGTCTTACACTTAACCGCCAGCCCATAATGATCAAGCACTGCCCGACAAGAGAGGACCGCTCCCTCGGCTGCAAGGAACAGTGTTGCACTCTCTACTCACATGGATCCCAGGAATTAAAACATTTTGCAAACATTTTGAAACTATAATATATATATATCTTTATATAAATATATTTGCAAAAACAAATTTCAACGATTGAAATCGGCTGCCGGCAGCTTTGGTTTCCATCAGAGAGAGTGCATCCCCGATCATTACCTTTGTCCGACAAAGGGGCTGATCCTGTCACTATGATCGCCCACTCAAATGAATTCTCAAACTGTCCCAACATACCCAGGTTTTGACCCCCTCTAAGGATCTCACTGATTGACATATCAAAGACAGCCCAATCTGACACCCAGTGCAGTATCATAATCGAGTCTAAGGGTCATGTGTAACATTCCAGTTTTGCCCACTAATCACCAAGGTCTAGGGCAATACTATAATTCTAGTCTGATTCAGGGTTTCAAGTAAACCTACACTACATGTACCTCGGGTCTTACCCTGGCAACTGAGACAGGCTACCCCAACCAACTTGGCGGCACATTAGTGTCAGCCTTATTAGGATAGATCTCCCCAGATCGATCCATCGACTGCGAACATTCTAAACTAACACGAATCTCATAAGTGTCCAGTTTAAGGGTATTACACAGAAACACACCATAATAACATGAATCAAATATGTACTTTATTCATTTACAATTAATATCATAATGTACATCATTCCGATTGGAGCTAAGGGCATACACTGTCTAACAAATAGAAAACAATTCACTGCGATCTTTAATAAGATAAAGCCATGTCATCCTTGAAAAGTCATCAACAAAAATTACAAAATATTTATAACCATTGTATGACACCACTTTGTTTGGACCCCAAACATCTGAATGAACTAAATAAAATGGAATCAAAATATGACTATCAACTCTTGGAATAAAGGAGACTCTATGGTGTTTCCCAAGCTAACACGACTCACAATCCAACGATGAAAGATGACTTTAAGGACGGAATCAACAACTTCAGAGCTTTGAGAGATGGATGACCAAGTCTGTAATGCCATTAGAGAGGAGTAAGAGATGACTGAAAGGCTACTAGCAGGCCACTACCATCAAGATAATACAATCCACCTGCTTCATATCCTCCACCAATCTTCATCCCCGTATTGAGAGCATAAAACACACAAGATGAGGAACAAAAGGTTGTAGAACAATTAAGTGACTTTGTTAGTCCACTAATAGACATAAGATTAAAGGGAAACTTAGATACATATAAAACAGAGGATAAAGATAAGGAGTTCAGATCAACATCACCAACACCACAAATGGGAGAGGTAGAACCATTAGCAAATGTAACTGTTTGGGATGTAGAAGATGGGGAAAAAGAAGAAAATATATCTGAAGTCCCATATATATGATCTGAGGCTCCAGTGTCAATGATCCAGGATGAGGGTTTGGAAGCCAAGCAAACCATACCTGAATGGGCAAGAGTAGTTGTATTTTGCTGAGAAAATGTCTAAAGGAACTTCTCATATACCTCACGTGGTACATTCACCATCTCCTTCCCAGAAGCACCGATAGATGTGGAGGGAGTCTGATCAGTTTGTTGATTTTTATTAACTGATCACAGCATGGTTAGCCTAAGTGTTGGGTGGACCATGTAAACCATAGCAGAAATTAACAATGTGCCCCTCTAATCCACAGTATGTGCATTTCCTAGTTGCTCCTTCCTCTACCACGACCTCCCCCTGACTCTCGACCACCACTACGACCACCAAATTGATGAAACATAGAACCACCCCAGTTTCCTAGAAACCCATGGCCACCACCTCCACCTCTATTTCCATGACCTCCCCATCTAGTTACCACAAAACCAAATCTGTCCGAGAGAGAAGAAGACTCTGTAGACTCAATAAATATCCTTCGAAGACAGGCAAACACTTCTTCAAGGGAGTGAAGATTTGAAACCCCCCCCCCCAATATTTGTGCCTGAACAGGTTCATATTCAGCCTTCAAACCCACTAGGAACCTTGTCACATCAAGTTGCTCCCGCTGTTGTTACTGAACCTAAACATCTGGAGTCAAAGGATGATATACATTAAGCTCATTTCTGATATTCCTCATGCTTGCATAGTATTCCTCTAGGCTTTGGTTACCTTGCTTTAGATTAAAGTACTCTTGGTACAGCTGATATACCCTATTAGTATTATCTTGGTCGGAGTAAAGTTTCTTACCATGCTATTCCACAACCAGGTCATGATTTGTACATCCTCTTGTTCCCAATCATTGAACCCTAGAGAGTTAAAGGATGATATACATTAAGCTCATTTCTGATATTCCTCATGCTTGCATAGTATTCCTCCAAGCTTTGGTTACCTTACTTCAGATTAAAGTACTCTTGGTACAGCTGATATACCCTACTAGTATTATCTTGGTCGGAGTAAAGTTTCTTACCATGCTATTCCACAACTAGGCAATGATTTGTACATCCTCTTGTTCTCAATCATTGAACCCTAGAGAATCAAAGGAGGGCTTCTCCTCTCTCACATGTTTTACCTTTTTCTTGGCTTTTAAAAACACCTCCACAGATTTTACCCACGGCACATAGTTCTCACCATTCAACTTAATAGATGTCATTTGAACATTTAAGTAATATGGAGAGATCATAGCTCCTATTTTATTGTCATTCCCATCTCCAGTCAATGCCATCTTAACTAATTCACCCTACTTCACAAAGAAATTGTTGTTATAAACAAAGTATTCACCTTCGAATATTCAGCACAACTTTACACACCACTACAAAACCCAAACTCACTTTCAGCACCACCAACTTCTCCAAATACACATCACACATCTACCCCAACTCACTTTCAGCACCACCGACTTCTTCAAATACACACCACACACCTAATAAATCAAACACCTGTACTGCACGTTGTAATCACTCAACCATTAAATCAAACACCTGCACTGCACATTGCAGAACCAACCTGTACTCAACAGAACACTGTTCCACCTGAACCTGCTCTCTTCATACCATCGAATAGAGAACTTCCTACCAATCACCACAAACAACCACTGCACCACACACTGGAGGCATGAAGGCCTCCTACAGAGAAAAACGATCACTCCTTTGCAGCCTTTCCCTTAACCTCCCAGTGATTCTTGAGAAATCTGTAAAACCCTAGAAAAAAGGGCGACAAAAAAAAACTGGGTAAACCAGAAAAAAAAAAGGCGAGCAGCTCTGAGCTTGCTACATTCGCTCTGATACCATGTAAGTCAATCTTATTCAGTTCAAACCTAAAGTATGATGAGAAGAAGAAGATAAAGGGAAGAAGGGTTCAACTATAGTGGAAAAGTTTTACTCACCTAGCCGACCCACTTGTATTTATATTGTATATAATCTAAAATACAAAAGACTGAATTGTCAAGTATGGGACACAACTTAAACTTAAACAGAACAGACTATTCACTCTCAACTAGATAGACAAATGACTAAAATGCTCTATACTGTCGGCTCTAACAATAATAAAAAAGACCACGGTATAAACATGACACAGAAAGGGGTTGGAACTAGGGGTGATCATTTCCAGCCCAGCCAAGGCCTAACCCAGCCATAACATAAATTGTATACATATATTTTATTTATATGATATACCACACACAAACAAATATATATAATTAAACTCATAGGCCCAAAACCCATTCAAGGTCTAGCCCATGATCATCCCTCATTGAAACTCACCAAAATGGACCTCTTTGATCAAAAGTCAACGTTATCGTATAACCAGAGGGACAAGTATATATCAAACTAATGTAAACAAACGAGAAAAATCTAGCAAATACTCCAGAGAAGTTTATGCATAAAGTGGTCAATATTCACTTAAGATTAATTTGAACCTAATATTTCATAATCATAGGGATCAGTTAACGGTATAAGCATATGGGAGTGGGGCATCCCCAGTAATAGTGTTTATAAACAATAATTACAATGTAAATCAGAAATAGGGATTTGAAGTTTTACCTAGAATTTCACAATTGTCTCAATATCATGAAGTCTCAAATCTAAATCAGTTTGTCTGTGGAAAGTTCATAGTAAAACCTGTTCTTTCATTGTGAAATCAGAAATTGTAAAGATGCTTACTACAAATACAATAGAGTCATGGATGCTCTTGCAAATTTGCTTGTGATTCTCAGCCTGAGTCCAACTTCGCTTGCATGGGAACCTTTCCTTAAAGATAGCATGGTTCAATGCTATAGGAAGGGATTTTAATTGAAGCTTGATATGTCTAATCTTGTAAAAAGGTTTTTGAATGTCAGTTTTTGGTTTTAGTAAAACTGTATTGAGCTTTAATGTACTTTGTCTGTGTCTTGTTTTAAGAGGAAAAAGAAAAGGAATAAGGAGAGGTGAGTCTCCCTACCCCTTTCAACTTCAAGATTTGAGTTCACAAATCTTAAGGAGACTATGGTGTCTCACAACTGTCTGCAAGGTGTCTCTCCTCACATGAAAGCAAGAATATTGCAGACTCAAGACTAGGTTCTTCACCATTAGTTGGCAAAAGATAAGCAATGAAATCATTCAAAAGAAAGAGGCACTGCTTGATGAAAAAACAAACTCTAACTCGCAAAGCCAGTTTTTTTTACTAAAACAAATTATGAAAGGACAAAGTTCAAAATATCTTCTCAGTAATTTCACTAGGATATTTCCCTTCTAATCACTTCCATAACGGACCTACTAGATGGACTTCATACCTGGATCATGGATCAGGACTAGACCTAGAGGCAAATTTGGGTTTTAGTTTGGGTTCCATTGGAGATGGCTAAAGTGTCATCTTGATTTCTATAAGAAGCAGCTGATGCCTTATCATCCTTAATAAAGAACTATAAACTATACCTTTTTTATAAGTACTATAAACTATACCTTAGATTCATGATAATTGGATTCCGTTGGGGGTGGCTAATTTCCCTTGAGACACTGCTTGTTTCACCATAAATAACTAAAACTCTACGTGTTTCATGATTTCATTATAAGAATTATCCAAAAGATGAAACTACTTATCACCTAAGCTATACATAGGAACATTAAGAAAATTACGCCCATGAAAAGAACAGCATCTAAAACCTAGACACATTGACTGGATTAAACCAAACAGGTTTTGAATCCTTTCATAGATAAGAGACAAAGCCAACCTGCATTGGATGATATCTTCCATTTGGGTTGGTACAGAATTGAAAATCAAGACATAAATTTTAGTAATATGTATTTAGTTATTGGCCTCCTGCATTCTTCTGTTGCTCAATTCCTAAATACATGCAGACACTATTTATGAAAAAAATGGCCAATCACATGCAACCTTAAACCAAGTAATTAGATATTAATTAATCGAGCAAAATGTTTAGCTTCATCAAGAAACTTATTTCCACTACATTGAATTAGAATTACACAATGTCACCATCATATCCAGTCTTCGTTTTTATTATCACTTCAATTAATAAATAGTGAATTTCAGTTAAAAATAATAATAAAAAGAGAAACAGAAAGGGGAGTAGGGAATTCCATTAAGAAGTCATATCAAAATTATTAGGATATCCCTTATTCCAACTCCTTGAAATTTTTCTTTTTTACCTCAACCTTAACCAAGGTCCCGAGCTATGATAAAACTTCATGCTACCAAATAACATCAAGAATTCAGCCAATGCCAAAAATGACCAACTTCAAGAACTTAGAAGAATCAAAGTTAATTAATCAGAAAACATATACAATTCCGCAAAGATAACAGATAAAACTGGAAGGGCAGAAAATACCAGTTTGGCTGAGATAAAAAGGCAACCAATAGAGGAATGTGTACGCCACAAGCTTTGAGAAGAATAGGCACAACGCAAAAGGTATCACTCCAGGTATGAAACAAGCTTCAAGAAGCCCAACTGCACTACCTCTACTCATTGACCCAGCACGTTGGGTTCTCTCTCCATCCCCTTTCCGTATTTGAGCCTCTTCATCTTTGGGCATTGTCTCTACCTTCGTATGGGAGTCCAATCCATACGGACAAGGAAACCCAACATCTTCTGGATATGCAGCCAAAAACAAGCAAATCATTATCCCTCCCAAAAAGATCAATGCACCAGGAAGTATAAAAGACCAGCCCCAGCCATACTCCAGAACACTAGCGGCAAGAAGGGATCCAGTGGTATTACCAATAGATGTATGAGCATTCCAAATACCCATTATCAAACCCCTCTTTCTCTTCCCAAACCAATTACCAATAACAGCCACAACAGAAGGCCACCCAGTAGCCTGAAACAATCCGGCAACCATTTGCATTAACAGATAAAACCAGAAGGCATGGATATTCCAAAAGTAACCCAAACCAAACAACCCAATAAAAATCCCACTTCCAATCATCCCCGTCGTCAAGAAGAGACGCAGGTCGAGAGTGTCTCCTAGGTGCCCTGCCACATACATTCCCATGGAATAACAAGCAAGAAATGCAACATCAATCTCTCCCAACTTGACAGTGCCATCTTTTTTATTGAAAGGGGCCCATCCCTTTGGATACACTTTTGAGACATTAGCAATCACAAATTTCTCCTTGATAAAAAACTCAGAAAGAGGCCAGGGATTAATTGGCTGGCCAAGCCTGACAGGCTGCGGATCTAAAACACTCTTAACAATACTGGTGGGTTTCCTGGAAGCATGGTAGCAAGCATATGCTATAAAAGTAAGAAGCAGAACCGCATACCTGTACGTAGTGAGGCTCCAATCCCTGCCTCTTAGGCTCCTTAAGAGCAGGATTCCGGGCGGAATCCCCCGCCTTGTATTCAAACCTTCCGACATCTTAACAAGTAGAACCCTGAAACGGGTTACTTCTGGTTTTACACCAAAAGTCTAGAAGCAACAAATTAAGCCCCCAAGCACCAGCTGAAAAGCTGAAAACTTCTTCAAAGGAAACGAAAGCCCCTAAATTAGCGTGAAATACTCTTCGCTACTAGGTTTTGATTGTCAAAACCAAATTTTGATTCCAGTGAAAGCTCCTTCTCCTAAATCATGTATTATGTGGAAACAAACAACCAAAGAAAGCAATTCTAGATAATCTAATCCACACACTTCAAGAACATAAATAAGCTAACAATCGAAGACAAGCAGACGGGAAATATTTCGATCATCTCAATCTACAAACGTCGTTCTACCAGACAAGACAAAGTATGCAAAATTAGGCAAGCGAAGAAATTTATGATAGAATTACATTACATTTTCGGTGATTTCGTCATTCTCTTCAAGGGTGAAACGGAGGAAAATGGCGAGGAATGTTGATAATTGCTTGAAAAAGGAGGAAAACGGTAATGGAACAATAAATGATGAGCGACGTGGGCGAAGGAGAGAGAAACTGAGCGTAGTGCGTAGACACTCGAGAGGCTACCGACTCGTTGCAATGGACGAGAGAGAGAGAGAGAGAAGTAGGTATCAGTTTTCATCAAATGGTGGCAGGCCAACGTGGCTGTCTCCGGGGATTTGAAGTTCTTAGGGTTGCAATTCGCGCCACGAAGTCGCTATCCCTCCTTTCTTTCTTTAATTTTGTTTTTGGGAAAGTTACTCAAACCCGACCTGGGCCTCAGCGAGCGCTCCTCACACCCACATTCCACCGTTTATTGAGAATATCTCTCATTGATAACAAATAAATCCGATAAATGTTTTCGATATACGCTGTAACAAGGTCGGTGTAAATGTAAATGGTGTTAGAAGATCCCGAGATCCGGACTCAAACCCTTGCATGCATAGCGCCACACAGTCGCTATCCCCTTCCTTTCTTTCGAATTGGGCTCTGCACACAGGGCGCCTCATATCCCATCGTGCATTAGAAATATTTCACTTAAATAATAGGGTAAAATCATAAAAACCTTTACAATAGTTTTATTTTAATAAATATTTATTCTATATCATTTTTATAAATTATTTTATATACAAAATTATTGAAATAATTTCATTTTAATTGAATAAAAACCTTTTTTAACGATCATTTCACTAGTTTTACATACAAAATTATTGAAATATATTTTTTTATGAGTTAAAATAGGATTATTTCAGTAATTTTGTATGTAAAATAATTTATAAAAGGGTAGAATGGATATTTAGAAAAAAAATGATTTCAGTAATGACAAAAGGGAGGTTTTTGTTGAGTTTTTCAAAATTCAGAGAAGATTGTCAAAAACTTTAAGAAAGTTTTTTATATTTTATCCTAAATGATAATATATAAATATTAAAAATGTTTCCAATACACAATGAGAAAGACTGGATCTGCTCCTCACACTTGGGCGTCTACAATGTATGGTAAATCTGGTCTCCAAGTGTGAGGAATTGATCCCGTTCCACAATGAGATGTACCTATCAAGTTGGTGTGAGGCACTATGTGTAAGGTATATTCATAAATCATAATTTTAATTTTTAACGTCTCTATTATAACGATAATTATGGAAAAATGTGCATTTACATAATGGAGTTTTTTTTTAATAGGTTAACGTTAGGGTAAATTATAAAGACCCTCCTGAGACAAAGACTCTCTACCGTTAGTTTTTAGTTGAAATTCACTGTTTTAATCTCCAACACTAGTCATCGTCTGCTTTTTATTTCTCTCTGCGGAAACTGAAGTTCTTGTTGTATTTTATGAGAACTAGGCACTGACCGTCTGTGAGGAGATAATGAGAGACCAACTGCTCAGAAACCCACTTGTTGCAATCTCCGTGATCTCATAGATCTACGAGATACAATGCCCCTTCTTTGTTGCATCTAGATTCCCCCTTTTGGTTAGGTACTGACAGTCTGTGAGGAGATCAAGCACTGTTCATCTTCTCCGTGATCTCATCCAGATTCCCCCTTTTGGTTAGTCTATTTAAGGCGGCATTCCTGGGCCTTTCCTTGCATGCGTTGATCTTGATCGGACTCGGCTCTTCGTTTTCTGTCTATATACACCTATTTCATCTCTTCATTCTTTTTTGTGCGCGTGTTGTACTAACTTGGATCTCCACATCCCATGGCCCCTAGTTTGATCAAAGGATCCACAGACCTTATTGGTCACCGACGATGGCCGGTCATCGTTGGTTACTCTCAATGGTTTGGATTTCATTGCCAACGGGCACCCCATCCTCACCGGTGTCTCTTTGGATATTGCAGCGACTCCATCTACGGACAAGGCAACAAACACGGTCGGTTGTTATGTGGACTTTGATGCCTAAGAATCGAAGAGTAGGCACGTCGTCTCTCTAGGCAAGCTCACGGGAATTAAGTTCATGAGAATCTTTAAATTCAAAGTCTGGTGGACGACGCATTGGGTGGGAGACAAAGGCATCGACGTCGAACACGAGACCTAGATCATGATTCTTGATGAGGGCAGATTTGGCCTTCCAGTAAAATTGTGACACGTGGTACCTCGCGACAACTAGGAAAACACCCAGCCAACAAACTTATGAAGTTGGTGACCCACCTGGGCACCTGTCTGGCCGGCCTGGCGCGACTTGCGCGCGGCCTGACACGCGCCTGCGCGACCTGCGCACGGTCTGACGTGCGCTTGCGCGGCGCGCACGAACTGCACGGCGCGCGCGCGGCCTAGCACGCAGCCTACGCGAACTGCGTGTGGCCTGCGCGAACTGTGCACGGCCTGCGCGACCTGGCCGACCAGGACTAGCCTAGCGCATGATCCGGCCAAGGCGCCAGCTTGACGACCTGATCTAGACACTGACCCGCCAACTGACACAGGCGCCAGCTTGATGACCTGATCTAGGCACTGTCCCGCCGACTGACACAGGCGCCGACCTGACGACCTGGCCTAAACACTGACCCGCCGACTGACGCAGGCACCCCTCTGACAACCCGGCCCAGGCGCCGACCTGGCCACCTAACACAAGCGCCAGCCTGACGACCTCGAGGAGTTCACCGCCGTACCCCGGTTCTGACCGGATGCGACGAGTCTTACCGTTTGGAGGCTTTTCACCCACCTAACCCGCGAAGACTCCGGTATATAAAGACCTCACCCCCCAAAGGGGAAGGGGAGGGAAAGGAAAGGGAAGTAACCCTGCTCTCTAGCTCTCTCATATTATCTTCAAAGCTCTCTACAATAAGAGTGCTAACTTAAGCATCGGAGAGCCCCCACCGGGAAAGTACCCCCGGGACCTCTGATTCAGTTCTCGCAGGTCCTTCAGCTCCCGCCGTCTACGAAGAGGAGGAAAAGATGCAGTTCTCGGAAGTCCCTCAGCTCCCCCCACCTAAAAGGAGGAAGAGATAGAGTTCCCGGAGGTCCCTCAACTCCCGCCACCTACAAGGAGGAGAAAAAGATGGAGTTCTCAGAGGTCCCTTAGCTCCCGCCACCTACAAAGAGGAGGAAAAGATGGAGTTCTCGCAGGTCTCTCAGCTCCCGCCACCTACAAAGAGGAGGAAAAGATGAAGTTCTCGCAGGTCCCTCATCTCCCGCAGCCTACAAAGGAAAGAAGACCGCCTCATGCTGAGGGCAGTCGGATTGCGCCGCACCAGGGAGCTCCAACATTCTCTAAGGCATCGACCGCCTAGTAGGGAGTTCGCCACCAAGGCAGTTTGCCCCCAGGCAGTTCGCCACCAGGGAGTTAGCCTCCAAGGCAGTTCGCCCCCAGGCAGTTCGCCACCAGGGAGTTAGCCTCCAAGGCAGTTCGCCCCCAGGGAGTTAGCCTCCAAGGCAGTTCGCCCCCAGGCAGTTCGCCACCAAGGCAGTTCGCCACCAGGGAGTTCGCTCCCAGGCAGTTCGCCCCCAGGCAGTTCGCCACCAAGGCAGTTCGCCCCAAGGCAGTTCGCCCCCAGGCAGTTTGCCACCAGGGAGTTAGCCTCCCAAGCAGTTCCCCCCCAGGCAGTTCGCCCCTAGGCAGTTCGACCCCAGGCAGTTCGCCACCAAGCAGTTCGCCCCCAGGCAGTTCGCCACCAAGGCAGTTCGCCACCAAGGCAGTTCGCCCCCAGGTAGTTCGCCACCAGGGAGTTCGCCACCAGGTAGTTCGCCACCAAGTAGCTCATCACTAAGGTACACCACCACCGGGTCAAATAACGAGGTACTTTGCCAAAAAATTTTACATCACAAAACATTGGTACGTGGCCGAAAACGGTTACATCAATTGGCGCCGTCTGTGGGAACCCGCTATAAAAAGCTAAGTTCTCATCCTACCAAAGCTAAGTTTCATCTTGCCAAAACTAAGTCCTCACTTTTTAGAAATTGAAGCTATCGCTTTATAGTTTACATTTTTTATGAACTCAGAGACTATGCAGGGAGCTAACGGACTAAGTAGCTCTACCAACCTTACTTTCAATTCAGATAATGCCACATCAGTCCTCTCCGCAAGGTCCCCCCTACAAAGATGAGCTCTTCGTGGCTTCCGCGGAAGTTGGCGGCCAACTGACTACATAGGCGCCCTTACCGGTTGAGCCTTCCAGCTCCCGTGTGAGCTGGCAACCTAAAGTTAGTGGTGTTGCCCCCGAAAGTCGAGCCCCTAGTAGCTTTTTGTAGGAGTAGGTGACCGGCATTACGAAGCTGATGCAGGCCAAGCCTATGGGCCACCTCACTACTTAAGACTCGGTTGCCTCTCCGGCACGGGCAAAGTCAAAAAAGAGTAGACTACGAGTCGCTCCCAAAAGCCTACGGGCCACATTACTGCTTAAGACCCGGTCACCTCTCCGGCACGGGCAAAAGTAAAAAAAGAGTAGATTACGAGTCATTCCCAAAAGCCTACGGGCCACATTACTGCTTAAGACCCGGTCGCCTCTCTGGCACGGGCAAAAGTCAAAAAAGAGTAGACTACGAGTCGCTCCCAAAAGCCTACGGGCCACATTACTGCTCAAGAACCGGTCGCCTCTCCGGCACGGGCAAAGTCAAAAAAGAATAGACTACGAGTCACTCCCAAAGTCTACGGGCCATACTAGTAATTGGATCAGCACTTACTAGCTCATCGACTTACGGGCCAAAAGAAATCTACTCCCTTCGTTGAGTTACTATCAGCTCGGGAGTGGGGGGCTATTGATGAGGGCAGATTTGGCCCTCCAGTAAAATTGTGACACGTGGCACCTCGTGACAACTAGGAAAACACCCAGCCAACAAACTTACGAAGTTGGTGACCCACCTGGGCACCTGTCTGGCCGGCCTGGCGCGACCTGCGCGCGGCCTGACACGCGCCTGCGTGGCCTGACGTGCGCCTGCGCGGCGCGCACGAACTGCACGACGCGCGCGCGGCCTGCGCGACCTGGCCGACCTGGACCAGCCTAGCGCATGATCCGGCTAAGGCGCCAGCTTGACGACCTAATCTAGACACTGACCCGCCGACTGACACAGGCGCCAGCTTGACGACCTGATCTAGGCACTGTCCCGCCGACTGACACAGGCGCCGACCTGACGACCTGGCCTAAACACTGACCCGCCGACTGACGCAGGCACCCTTCTGACAACCCGGCCCAGGCGCCGACCTGGCCGCCTAACACAAGCGCCAGCCTGACGACCTCGAGGAGTTCACCACTGTACCCCGGTTCTGACCGGATGCGACGAGTCTTACCGTTTGGAGGCTTTTCACCCACCTAACCCACGAAGACTCCGGTATATAAAGACCTCACCCCCCAAAGGGGAAGGGGAGGGAAAGGAAAGGGAAGTAACCCTGCTCTCTAGCTCTCTCATATTATCTTCAAAGCTCTCTACAATAAGAGTGCTAACTTAAGCATCGGAGAGCACCCACCGGGAAAGTACCCCCGGGACCTCTGATTCAGTTCTCGCAGGTCCTTCAGCTCCCGCCGCCTACGAAGAGGAGGAAAAGATGCAGTTCTCGGAAGTCCCTCAGCTCCCCCCACCTACAAGGAGGAAGAGATGGAGTTCTCGGATGTCCCTCAACTCCCGCCACCTACAAGGAGGAGGAAAAGATGGAGTTCTCGCAGGTCTCTCAGCTCCCGCCACCTACAAAGAGGAGGAAAAGATGAAGTTCTCGCAGGTCCCTCATCTCCCGCAGCCTACAAAGTAAAGAAGACTGCCTCATGCTGAGGGCAGTCGGATTGCGCCGCACCAGGGAGCTCCAACATTCTCTAAGGCATCGACCGCCTAGTAGGGAGTTCGCCACCAAGGCAGTTTGCCACCAGGGAGTTAGCCTCCAAGGCAGTTCGCCCCCAGGGAGTTAGCCTCCAAGGCAGTTCGCCCCCAGGCAGTTCGCCACCAAGGAGTTCGCCACCAGGGAGTTCGCCCCCAGGCAGTTCGCCCCCAGGCAGTTCGCCACCAAGGCAGTTCGCCCCCAGGCAGTTCGCCCCCAGGCAGTTCGCCACCAAGGCAGTTCGCCCCAAGGCAGTTCGCCCCCAAGCAGTTCGCCACCAGGGAGTTAGCCTCCAAGGCAGTTCGCCCCCAGGCAGTTCACCCCCAGGCAGTTCGCCACCAAGGAGTTCGCCACCAGGCAGTTCGCCACCAAGTAGCTCGTCACTAAGGTACGCCACCACCGGGTCGAATAACGAGGTACTTTGCCAAAAAATTTTACATCACAAAACATTGGTACGTGGTCGAAAACGGTTACATCAATTCTAGACAAGTCAGACTTCGGTCGTCTTTATGTTCTGCTGCTTCCCCTCATTGAAGGGTCATTCCGTGCTTCTCTCCACCCAGGCGACGACGACAACTTGGACATTTCTGTAGAGAGCGGGTCGGCATAAGTGACAAGCTCAAGCTTCAGGAGCTCACTGTACATGCATGTCGGAGATGATCCATATAGTCTTGTTCAAGACGCAATGAAGGTGGTGAGGGTACCTAGGAACCTTCGGACTCCTGGACGAGAAGACTCCACCAGGAATAGTAGACAAGTTTGGTTGGTGCATCTGGGACGCCTTTTATCTTAAAGTAGATCTGATGGAGTGTGGGAGGGGGTGAAGGGTCTGGTGGAGGGCGGTTGCCCGCCGGGGCTGGTGCTCATCGACGACGGATGGCAATCCATTTGCCACGATGATGACCCATATTTGTCGCCGCTGTTGTTCCCTTCGAATAATTTTATAAAAACGGTAGATCTAAACAGAAAATTAACGAAAGAGGGTCTTTTGTCTCACGGTCTCTTTATCGCAAAACAAAGTAGGGGACTTTGTCAGAGACCCCATAGTACAGGGGTGTTTTTATAATTTACCCATAAATTTAATATTTGTAAAGAGGCACTTTTTTTTTTTTTGTTCATTCAAAGGACAACACAAGGGGAGTAGAACTTCGACGTACAACTTTTCATAACTTATAGTATTGGGTGGGTCCTGATTGACGACCAATAAACAAAGTCACCGTACGCCATTCATAGCATCTACGGCTGAAAATGGGCCTAGGGAATGATGATAAACATGTGACCATCTTTATTGATGGGTTTTAAATTGTGAGATCATATGCCAAAGTATGTAGACAGGGAAAAATTTTGCCACGTGCTAATTATCAAAAAGAGTAATCTAACTGTAATACTGAAGGCATTATGATACTTAGACAACCGAAACCCAATTCACCTCTAGCATATTCACAAATCTGTTTAGTATATTCCAATGAGAGAAGAAGTCTGCCAGAAAAGAAAAATGTGAGAGGAAAAAGCATCTCATTCCCTTAACCATTTATGGGATATGAGGAAGAGGTTTTTTATTGATAACCTACATTTTAAGATTTATAAGACCCCATTTGGTTCGCAGGAATAGGGGTACATTCCTATTCCTGATTATTTCAATTCTCATTTTCATTCTTATCTAATTCTAAAGGATCTCCATATTAATTCTAATTTTAACTGTAAACCAAACAGACCCTAAAACTGAACTTGTGGTACAATTTGAGGTCAGATTAAGCTTTAATTGAATGCAAAACGTGTTCTGTAATCAATGATGACAACACATGGAATTTGATGATTTTTTACAAGTTGCATGACCAATCATTATACCCCTGAAAAGCATTTTTATATTTTCATCACACCAAAATCTCGTGTTCTTTTACATCGGCGTGGACGTAATGATTGGTCGCACAGCCTCTAACATATTTATCAAGTCCAACTAATTTGCTCTCTACCAACATGTGGAGTCTATGAATCACTTGTTTCTGTCAAGGGTTGTTTTGTTTGGAAGTTCTTGGGGTTTTATATTATTGATCCATTTAGGGATTGTTCTATCATGTTGTTTGATGCAATAAAATCTTTGCTAAATAATATCTTTTTCTTAATTGGTTGGCCATTGCTCTTTACAATATTTGGATTGTCAAGGGCAATAGGACATATGTTGTACCAATTAAGCCACGTGGTTCCACTCGCTTACACACTAGGGCTATACATCAAAGTAGGCATCCTCGTACCCATAAGCCATGTCATAGGTGGGGTTTTGCAAAAATTAAAAAAATAATAAAAAAAAAATACAAGGTGGTACTAACCATTTTTCTGTCATTTACTAAAATACGTCATATAGTTTAATGGATTTACTAAAATTTATCCTATATTTTGTATTTTATTAAAACACCCCTATAGTTCACAACCCATTTACTTAATCGACCTTCTATTAGATTTAAGTGGAAAATGATAATTTTGGCCTTAGCATATATTTAGACCAATTTAATTTAGATAAAAATATAAATGGAAATGTCACTTTTGTCACTAATAAAATATGGGCTACAACTTTTTTCAATCAATTTTATTATCTATTTGAGGAAGGAAGACATTAGGGTTGTACACAAGGTTCGGTTTCACTTACATTTGCCAACTAAACCGGTACTGTCAGTTTGTATATTTCATTAACTGAAACCGATCAATATGTATATAAAACAGTTAAACCGATTTTGAATGCGTTTTGGTCGGTTTAATTGGTTAACTAAACTAAAACCAATCTCTTTTTTCTCGAGGGAACTCCTTCATTTTCAACAACTCAGTCGCCTTCATCCTTGCCAACATCCCACCATGGCTATGATAGGGGGTAAAGGAAGAAGAGAAATGGAGGGCATGTGGCAATAGCAAAAAGAAATGATGATGATGATGATGATAATGAACAAAATAGGAAAGGAGAAAAGGGGAATAAATGATATGGAAAAAAAATAAAAACTATCGTGTAGAAACAGAATAAGAAAATAACTAAATAAAGAGACCGATGGCAACTGTCCAACTGATCTAAGGTAGAGAGAAGAGGAAGAAAATGAATGGGATGGGGGAAGAGCCGAAGAGGAAAAGAAGAAGAATAAAAGAAAACAAAGGAGAGAGGAAAGAAGAAAAAACAACAGAAAATGCTCTTAAACGGAACTCTGCTAGTGTCGACTACAAGGAAATGTGATTGTCCAATAATATATTTTTTAAATGAAATAAATTTAATAAAAATACAAATTTTCTATATTTAATAATCTAATAATACAATTGTAAGTTTTGGGGTAAAACCTGACTTGATGCCCTGATGGGATCTAGTGGGACCCGACACCATAATTAACACTGGGAAACACAGCAGACAAAATGTAAAGAAGCAGATATATTCCACCGAGCATTGGGAGAAAAAACTCATGAACCCTCTGCATGCGACGTCAACAACTGAGGAACACCAAAAACGGAGGGCATCTGCCTCCAATAGAGAACGTTGAATTGAGAAAGTTTTCCACAAGTAGGGGTGTTCATGAAAAATTGAATCTAATTGAGAAAAATTGAATCATAAAATGCGGTTAATTGAATTGATCATTTCGGTTTTGGTTTGAGATTTTTTAAAAATTAAAGGACCAGTTCGGTTTTCGGTTAACCTACAAAAAAATGACGGTTAACTGAACCAACTGGTATATATATTTTTATATTATATATATATATATATATATTTATAATATATATTATAAATATAAAAAACCAAAACTGGTGGACTGATTAACCGGTGGTATCGGTTTGGAGAATTGGAAAAACTGGTACCACCGGTTTGGTTTACAAAAAAAGTGCCATGATTCGTACAGAAATTAACTATCAATCCCAATATAATTAAAATTAAAAGGAATAGGATTGCCAAAATCACCCCAACCTTGACAATACAAAGATAATATCAAAAATGGCATGAATTAAGGGGAGGGCAAGGGTTTATCCATGAAATAGCGTATGAAACATCAAAAAAAATTGGCAATAAGGGGAGCAGAAAAGTAACAAGAAGCCAATTTAACGATAATCCACTACAAATAGCTTTCTGCAAAAGGTGCCCATATTGAAATGAAAATCACCGCCAACTATGCCTCTAACAAATGAGAGAACCGGATGAATTGATTCGTCGAAAAACCATGAACTCCGGCCCCATCAAGCATATGAATTCTTAGAAGAGTATCAACATGAAATGAAGTGATCGGAGGTCATCAAAAGAAATCATAGTGGGTAGTGTGTTATGGGTAGAGGTGGGCAGAGTTCCGGTGGACAGGAGATCCGGAGTCTGACTAGAATGAGTCTCTAGAACACATGCAACACAAGAATCAATTCAGACAAGAAAGAAATTGGCACTAAGCCCCTTAATGCGCGATCTGAGTTGAAATCACCACACCATAGAATCAGAGTCTTCTTCAATCCAATCCTCTATCAATTCATTCTACAGAGTAGTAGGATCTTGATTATGCTCCACTCTCTTAACCAAAGAAAAGATACCAAGGCTCAAATAATAATCCTACGCCATCATCTTAACCAAAGGAGAGATGCCAAAGAAAGTCGTAATAGGAAAAAAAGAAAAACGAGAAACTAGGAAGGGGAAAGGAGAAAATCTCGCACAATGGCAAGAGAGAAACTCGCCCATTGCGCCCACTAGAGAGAGAGAGTGAGAGAGATGTGCCAAAGACACGGGAAAATCTATGATATGGAAAGATATCTTTTCCATGAATAAGGGTATCGCAGGTAACCAGTTTCAACAATAATTAAAATCACATTTCAAAAAAAGAAATTCATTTCAAATAATAAAGACGTTAACGTCTTTCCGTTCGTTCTTCCTCCTCGGATGAATCTCTCCCACAATCGTCTCTTTCTCTCTCTTACTCAAACTTCACATCACCGGCGAGGACGGAACTAGCGGCGGCATCTAACCACCGGTAAATCTCTATCTCCTCTTTCTTTGTCTCTCTCCTTCACTCTCTGTATTCATTATCATATTTGATTTTCTTTATGTTCTCCATGGATGACACCAACCGGCAACGGCAAATACATTTCTAGGTTTGTTATCTCATTCGCTAGACAGTGTTATTAGATCCCTCTTCTCTAAATTTGTGTATATGTTGGAGTGGGAATGACGGGTCTTGTCCTGTTGTAGCTAGACAATGTTATTAGATCCCTCTTCTCTAAACTTGCAACAGGGACCTACACAACGAGATATGGATGGAATTAATGAAAAAGAAACTTGAAATACATGTACATTTGTAGGTTGATTCTTGATTTTTAGGGTTGATTTTTGGCAGCTTGGAAATGAATTCCATTGCTCATACGTCAATTTCATGCGGTTATCAAACTTCAATTCATAGTGCAGTAAGTTTACAGAACAGAAATTCATTAGTACCTATACCCTTCAGGGTGAAACTTGTCATAATCAAATATTGAATAATTTAAGTGCCCATTTATTCAGCTAAAAATGTTTGAATCTGATATCAAAGGGCAAAACTTCTTAAGAATGAATTAGACACTGATCTTTAGGCCAAAAAACGTATTGTAAATTTTTTCAGAGCAAATTTGCTCCCTTGAAGTTCGACCAGAAGAGGGAACTCGAAGGATATAAGAGTGGGTAACGGAACAAGATTACAAGGTACGAAAATTTGTAAATATTAATATATATATATATATATATATATATATATATACATACATATACTTGTAATATATATATATTACAGTACACAGAGAGAATAGAAGAAAGAAAATCATATGGAAAAGACCAAGTAACAAGACGAGTGAGCAAAAGTACTCGTTTAGCCAGAATATGTGTTGCCTGATTAGCAGAACAAGCAACCCACCGAACTGAGCAATGAGGGAGACTTGACAAAAGAGTGAGCAACCCATCGGATTGAACATGTGCCCCCTCCTATATTAGATTCATCCAGCCGTTGATCCTTGAAATTTCTGGAAGTTGGTAAGTTTTGGTATTAATAGATATGTTTTTCTTTATTTTCTCAAGGCAAACAAATAGGATTTAAATTAACAAAAGCCCTAAATTGAGTTATGGTTACTTGGATTTCCAGTCTGCCACTTACACTCCACAAACTACTTATTGGGGATATTTGAAATTCTTTTATTTTAGATTATCTTTTGCATGTGCATTTTGTGGCTGATACTTGTTTCCAATGTTTTACAAATACCATCTTCTACAATAACATTTTCAACTTGCAATTACTACGCAAATTCTAATCATCCTTTCACACTACAAAAGTAGGGGATATTTGCAAGACAAACACAAATGGAACAAGTAACCAAAATTTAAAGAAGTTATTATATATCAAAATTATCTACATACAAGTTTTTGAATTTTCAAGTAAACTATCAATTAATTTTTTTTTTATAATTTTTTATATTTTTTATACCCTTGTGTGTTTTCATCTTTTTTTTTATCATTGTTAAATAAAAAAGTTGAATTGTTGACTCACCACCAAACAGAAAAAACAACTCCATATTTTGGTTGGTTTTAAATGTGTATTTTATTTTTTATCATCGATAAAACAATTATTCTTTGTTACACTTATTTTCTCTTAATATAGTTAATTAATATAATATTCAATGAAATAATGAGAACTAATACTTTAAATATAAGACTTAATGAACGGGGATTGAATGAGGAGAAATGTAATAATGCAAATTACATTTTCTGCTATCATAATTAAAGGGGACCAAATTCATAAATAGGGACATTCTAGTTAAGAATATGATTTAGTAAATGTTAATGAGAATTAACAACTTAAATATAAGACTTAATGAGAGGGATTTGAATGAGGAGAAAATACATTGTTTAAATAACACTTATGTCCTTACAATTAGAGAGGGACCAAATTCAAAAATTGGAGTATTTTAGTTAAACAAAAGTTCAAGACTATCATTCACACTTTTAATAATAGTATACATAGATATAGATATTTTTTCTTTGGTTCATGGAGCTACACAACAAGGTAGCCCATCCCCCTCCTCTTAACCCCCAACCCTAGTGACAATGGAATTTGATCCCAAGTCTCCACTCTAATGTCTTATCCCAACTATATGGGGTCAGCCATGAATCCTCCTATTCATGAAAAGATGATTCAGACTTAGGGGTGCAAATGGATCATTCATGATTAGATATGATCCAAAGTCTGATCCTATTTTGTCAGATTTGGATATCACCATTTCAGATATTTTGAATCAGATTGGATTTAGATCTCGCATTCAATCTGAAAGGATCCGATCTGATTCACACACACACACACACACACATACACACATATATATACATATATAATCAAAATATTGTTTTTTTTTTGTTTTTTGTTTAACTATTATATTTTCTTTTTAATAATTTATTAATTTAAAAAAAAAATAAATCGGATCATATCAAATTCAAATATCAAACATCCTGGTCAATTTTGAATTTGAATCAATATTTATGAGATCTGATTGGATCCTCAAATTAGAACGAATTCAACTTTAACATTGATTTGAATTATGTGTGGTCCATTTGCATTTAATAACTTAAATGCATCGTAAATTAGAAATGGGTTCTAACAAATTGGAGTGGTTATTTATTGGGGACTGTAATAAGAGTCATAAGTGGATTAAATAGATTATGGAATGCATCTTAATCCCCATCTTTCAAAATTATCAAAAATGTTATCATGAGGCCATTTATGATTTTTTTTCCTTAATGCTATGAAAAAGAACAAAAAGGCAAATCTTAGGATATGAAGGATCATTAGTTCAAAGAACTATCCAATAAGCACTAGAAATTATTTGTTAATATTTTGGGTATCCTTAGTTCACTAAAAAAAAGGGAAAATATATGGGGCTACCTATCGTCCAAAACTTAAAGGATATGAAGGAACTTAATAATATTATTCTTATGGGCCAAAATAAGTTGGGATGGAATATTCTTATGGTCCAAAATAATATTTGGACCTTTGGGCCAAGGATACCAAAAATGCTAGTTTCTACGATATTAAGCCAACAAAGGGGGCTCACTCAATTGGAAGTCTACAACCTTATGCAAAATGATTTAATAATGTTTGGGCAAGGAGAAAATTATATCTTTTTTTAGTAGGAATGGCAAATTTTCTCATTTTAGGGAGAGATGGAGATGAAGAAATTTTTATCTTAGTTGGAGGGGATGGGAGAGTACTCCTCTGATCCCTACACCATGGGGATTCCTGCATATACTGTATGCATGCATGCATGTATGTATGTATGTATGTATGTATATATGTATGTATGTATGTATGTATGTATGTATGTATGTATGTATCTAATAAAGGAAAATTTGGCCCGACCTCTTTATTATGAGACACGTGGCAGAAATGACAGCTCGGCAAAAGGGGTCAAGCCTAGGCGGCAACAAGGGCACACTCCGCCGAACTAACCCACCTTGTAACAGCTCGGGGTAGACTTCGCCCAACTGCGCCTTGTAACAGCTCGGGATAGACTTCGCCGAACTGCCACCTTGTAACAGCTCGGGGTAGACTTTGCCGAACTGACCGCCTTGTAACAGCTCGGGATAGACTTCGCCGAACTACCACCTTGTAACAGCTCGGGATAGACTTCGCCGAACCGCCACCTTGTAACAGCTCGGGGTAGACTTCGCCGAACTGCCACATTGTAACAGCTTGGGACACACTTCGCCGAATTGACCCACCTTGTTACAGTTCAGGATACCTCCGAGCTCAAGACCACCTCGCTCAGCACTTCGCATCATCTTCTAGGCACCAAAGCCAAACAAGTCGTACCATGCCTGGCACCAGGGAATTCCGTGCCCGAGGGCGCCACGCCTGACTGACTTGGGATCTGACGTTTTGGCAGCAGCACTCTAAACGACCACTTGCCACCGCCACTGACACCGCCATCTCCAGTTAGACGGTTAGGCGGTGACGGTTAGGCAGTGACGGTTCTGTCTTAGCAGAAGGGACGACAGCCGAGTTGACAAGCGCCAGAGTAATCATACCCGATCTGACAAGGGCCTCGGGACGAGTACGCGAAGCGACTATAAGAGCTCCCTGCCCCCCGATAAGAGAGGTATGCAAAAACTTTGCGCTATCTGGTATTACCTTGCTTTTGAAAGATTCTAACTTGAGATTCGGAGCCTCTACACCGGGTTCCCCCCGGAGCTTTCCCATCTCTCCCGTTTCAGGATCCCTGCTACCTCGTTCGAAAGCAAGGCAGCGGACAGCTAAGACCAACCGGATCACGCTCCATCAGTATCTATATGAATATTTTTAAAAATATGGTAAAATATGTCTAGATATACTTAGAACTTTTTTAATAGGTGTAAATTTTGATTAATTTATTAAATTGTAAATTAGTATACCCTGTACTCTCGAAACATCACAGTTTATTCACTATTGTTAGCAATCCATCAGCTATCTATATCACATGATGACATGTGTGACTTAAAACTTCTGAAAATATCAAAATTACCCTTCAAAATAAGACATTGTTTGTCATTTTCTTCCTTAAAAATCAAGGTTGAACTTAAAGCAATGGTGAACAACCTGAAGGACATTTAGTTTTGGGCATTTGGATGGTTGATAAAGAAAATTAGGTGACAACTGAAGGGCATTTGCAACCTTTCACATGCCACTTAATGGCAATTCACGATTTTGAACTAAACTGTGATGTTTTGGAAGTTCAGGTACTAGACTATTAGCACATTTTGAAATTTGGTTACCAAAGTGACACTAGGCCCAAAGGTACAAGGTACTAATTTACAATTTACCCTCTTTTAAATGACATGAAAAACAAAAACAAAAAAAAAAAGCAAAATGATAGACATCATAAAAAACATGGGGAGTGGGAATCCTCATGGGGATGGGAATAGGGATAACCTTGTCCCCGCTAGCAAGGACGGGGATAGGGATGGAAATAGGGATTTTCGCAACAATAGATATGAGGAGTGGCTCCCAGTCCCCACCCTACCCCATTGCCATGGATAGATAACTGAACCAAAATGGTCCAATACTGAATTTCCTCAATAACAATAGTGAAAATAACTATGATCTAAGCCTTACTATGAAGGAACTACTTATCAAAGAGACTCAAAGTTGGGATATTTGTGGCATCTTAACTGTAGACCTTCTTCAAATGGTAACCAATTCTTATATTATGGGAATCGGGTCAATTTGATAAAATGGGGTCGTGTGGCAGTCCTAATGGAAAATTCACCATCAAACTTGCTTACGTTGTTATTATATTCTCAAACCATAAGTCTCCTTGGAAAGCTAAAAAGTCATCTTAAAGTCAAAATCTCACCATTAATGTGACATAGATATAGTTTGCCTAGTCTATTGAGAATCCACTGAATCGATTGATCATGTATTCGTTGATTGTAGATTTGCTAAACAAGTGTGGCAACTTGTGAACCATCTTGATTTTATGCCAAGGCTTAATGAATGAATGGATAATTGGTTCAAAACAATTGGATCTTAATGGGTCTCTCTCGTTTGGAGTATTTGGAACTTGGAAGCATAAAAACGATGTTGTTTTTCAACCACAACACCCCAAATCCTAGAGGTCATATTGGTGGGAGAAATTGCTATTAACCTTCCTTCATATCGTGATAGTCTATAAGTTTTGTTTCTCATGCTCATTCTCATGTAGTTCAATTCATCAGGTTGAAGCCTACAAGAAGATCTCAAGTCAAAATCAACCTTGATGTGTTTCATTGATTTGTCACACTCTTGGGTGGTTTGACATTAGACCTTCTCATTGGCATGTGTTCAGGTTCAGGGTGGGCCATTCAAATTTTGGCAAAAAAAGTTAAGCGTCTAATCCAATCCGACCAATTCAACATGGGTCCATTATAAATGGATCCGGTCCAATCCAATTTAATGTTTGGACTGTCAAATCTGTTCAAATATATTTTAATTAGATTGATTCCAAATTCCAATCCAAACATGGACCATTGACATCTATATTCTTATCTTTTATCAATGGTTTGGATATTAGTTCAATCTGACCCAATCCAATATAAATCCATTGTGGATGGACTAGATCAAATCCGATCTAATAAATACTTTGAACCACTATATCTAGACTGGTTGAATTCATTATGTCTTATTGGTTCACCCAATCCATCCAAATTGAAGTCAATTTCGATAGGATCCAACCCAAAACCAATCCACACCCCGAAAGCTCAAGCCCATAGATCTATTCAACATCACATTGGGAATGTGATATCTTGCAAAGCAACACATACTTACATTTTGCACTCTACTTATTTGCATTTGTAACCACTTCTAAACTTGCCTTAGTATTAAAATTGTATCTATTGAAATATGGATTCACACCTATCCGATCCAATAAAATCCGACTTATTCCAATTAAATGAATATGATTATATTTTCTTAAAATTTATATTATTGTTGTGTTTTTACCAAGGAGTCGTTGGTACTCCATAAAAATTATTTTTAACATATTCTTTTCATCATATAATATGAAAGGTCATTTTTTAGTTTATTTTATTAATAATATATAATATTTTGACTATTTTAATTAATTTATTAATGATTATCCGATTGCAATGTATCCATTAGACCGCTATAAACAATCCGTAAGAATTGGCCGAATCAGAATCTGAGTATAAACAAAGCAAATTTGTTTGGATGTATCCAATATCCCATTCGACCTGATCCGCTTTCAACCCTAATTATCATAAATCGTAATATATCATAATAGTGCTTCTCCCCACTTCAACCGAATGATATCATTATTATTTACTAGTAAAAGTGCATGTGTGTTACACATGGCAATATCAAATGATGATGATGATAATAGTCAGCAACCAAATGACCTTACCGATTGAACCATTAACCTATTTAATCAGAAAAATGGATTATGATTAAGACATTAATTTATTTTTTTCTTTCTATTTTAGTCATTTCTATCTTTACTAACAATAATTCTTATTTTTTAAACATATTTTTGTTTAATACGAAGAATATGTGATATTAATGCTTGTTCGAATTTTTCTATAAAATTTATAAAAAATTTTATATTTATATTTTTTATTGTTTAATTTATGAGATAATAAAAATTATTTATTTACCAAGAGAAATCATCTTATGGATATTTATGATAGTTAAAGGTTGAATAATATGGTCTTATTGATAAAAAAGTTTTTGCAAAACTTTGTATTCTAATTTGGAGAGAAAGAAATTCAAAGTTCATATTCCTCGTTACTTAGAATATTTCTTTCATGTTGCTAACCATCATCAACTAAGTCTTATCCCAATTATATGAGTTGGCTTTCATATCTATTGTTAAAATTATTCATGTTGCTATATCCAAGATATGTGTCAGTCCAGTATTATTTAGCTTATTTTTTATTAGATTTTGGTTCTTCCATATATTGAAGAAATTGACAGATTATAGAAACTAGTTAGAAGACACTTTTAGAATGTTCTATGTTATCAATGTACTATTTGTATTGTTTCCTTCAGTTTGGTCTCAATACTACGTTTTTATTCTATTGTGGTATGTTCTTCTTCTTTTTTCCTTTCAATAAACTTTTTCTTTTTATGATAACATTACAGGTGCATCTCATCTTAATTCAAGTAAACTTTGGTCTGTAAAGCTCAATACTTTAGGGCACCAAAAAAGGGTGGCATTTCCTAGGAAATCAAATCAGTTGGGACCTAACTGCAAATTATCTGTTCATGCATAATACAAGTATAACATTCATAACTTTGATATATGATATCTATTCTTCCATTTCTCATAAAGGCTATTAATATCATTGTAGCCCTACCAAATATTTTTGATACTTTGTGGTTGAATCACTGTCACTTGTTCAATAATTCTTTTGAGGAGAGTTAAGTGTGTTTACCTCTCCTCTTTTCTTTGCCTTTTATGTCCTCTGTCTTTAAATTTTTAATGAAATTTGCAGTTATTGGTCAAAAAGACAGAAAAAATTCAGTAATTCTTTGACATTGATGAACAAGGAGGAAGGACTGAATTTCCTTCGGTGTCAATTGCTTGCCTTTAATGTTTTTCAAATAATTAATAATATGTAATAGCTTTAAATAAATAAAATTCAAATAACAAAAAATAATTATAACACAATATTAAAATTAATAATAATTTAATATATTACAAAATTAATAATGAAACTATGTAATAATAGTATAAATTATGATTTTATGAATAATTAAATTCAATAAATAATTAATATTTTACATATTATTTAAGTAATTAAATAACTAAATATTTAACATAACTAGATTTTAAATAGTTAGAATAAAGAAATTATGTAATAAATTAAAAAAATCTAAACACTATAAAAATAATTATAACATAATATTGAAATTAAGAATAATTTAATATTTTTACATAATATTGTAAATAACTAATTTCACTTATATCAAGTAATAATTCAAGAAAATAACTCTAAATTTTTAATATTTATTAATAATAATTTTAAACTCTAAATCTGTATTTAATATATAATTATATATACAAAAATTAATATTTATTGTATTTCAATAATTATTTATTTTTTTGTGATAAATGTATTTTCAATGATTATGTATAAATTTATTTTGTTTTGTTATTTAACAGAAAGTTTTCAATAGTTATTGGAGACTAAACTACTATTATTGAAAATTTTAAATTTAATTTATTGTACTTATTGCATTTATTGTATTGTTGTTATAACTTATTTATTAATATTTATTAAGATTAAATTATTATTTGATATTATACTATTTGTTGACTAAGTTAATATATTTTTAGTACTTATTATATTTTTATAATTATTTTAATTATTGTATTTTTCAATATCAATATATTTTCAATAATTGTGTATTTTTTGCTATAATTTTTCAATAATTGTTGGAGATTAAACTATTATTATTTATCATAGATGAAACTATTAACTTAGCTAAAATTTTGATTTTTCATGAGTTGATTCGGTTCGGTTGTAGGCTATTTGGCCAACCAAATTGACTTGGTTTGGTTGGGGAGTTGGCCAACTGAAACTGACTGACCTTTTGTGAAAATCGACCCACTCAAGTTGTATTGGTTTGAGTTGATTTTTTTTATTTGGTCATTCAGTTCAAAAGATTTAAACTTAAAAATTAAATTAAACTTTAAAAATTAGATTGATGGTATAAAACGTTTTAGGCTAAGAAATATGGGAAATTTCCCACTTTTCCATAATAAAAATTATATTAAAATATATAAAATATTAATGTATATCCATGGGGTCATTTGATTTTGGTCAGTTTACAAGTGACCAAAGTGAAACTAATCCGACTTGGTTGAATTGGGAATTTTTTGAACCAAAGACGACCCAAAATACTAGAAAACCAACCAACTTGGGTTGAGTTAATCGAGTTGGTCGGCTTCATCAATTTGATGAATAAACTTAACTGAAATTAATTTTTGTTATTTTTGTATTATAAAAAAATTATTAAAAATAGTATATAAAATATGAATAATTATTAATTATTTATAAAGTTGAAAATATAAAACAATTATATACTCTTATGTGTTTCTACTAGGGTCATTTACTACAACACATCTTATAGTTTTATATATTTATTAAACCTACCTTACAGTTTTCATTTTACTAAAATATTCTACATATTTTATAACTTATTTACTTAATCAATCTTTCATTAAGGAGTGTTGTTTTCCCATTAGGCCCATGATTTTTTATTCTAAAAATACCCTTAACATTTTTTTTGTACATAAAACAAAATTAACTAAATATAACCAATAGAGTGGTTGTCTGTTTCTTATTAAGGTAAAAAATGGTAAAAATGCTATCCCAATATATTGTTTGAAAACTGGTTTTTAATATTATGGTCAAATTAATTATTTATATATAATATTTAATATATGTATTATTTATTATGTATTTATAAATATGTTATTTATATTGCATTTTTGTAAAACTTTTTATATGATGAAAATAATTAAAAAAATACTTATATTTTTTGTTTGTTTATTTCAACTATTATATTTTCTTTTTCTTCTAATAATTTATTATTTTAAAAAGTTAAATTGGAATGTATCATATTTGAATATCCGACATCTTGATCAGATTCAGATTCAAATCAATATTTATGAGATCTAGTCAAATCTTTGGATCAAATCTATTCGAATTTGATCTAATCTGTTTGCATCCTACCAAACCACTTTCTTACGTTGACCTACCTAATTAAATTATTAAACCATTTGACATGGTTAGTCAGGTTATGTGTTAGACATTAATGCCTTTTATTTTTTTATCCTAATTTTATCCCATTAATATTGTTAATGAAAACAATTCTCATTAATCACACTTTTTTATATGATAATATATAATATTATAGAATGTACCCAAAATTATCGACAACCAAATTTGAAAATTATTTTGACTATTATCATATGATGAATATATGATATTGTATATGACTATTATATATGATGAATATATGATATTGTATATGACAATTATATATGATTTATATATGATATTGTATATGACTATTATATATGATGAATATATAATATTGTTGACTATTATCATCATCATTATTTGACATATAATAATTTGAAATTTTTCTATACAACTATTGGGTATACAAAAAATATTGACTTCATCATTTTCTCATATTGTTCTTAACATTGATCATTTGCTTTAGGTAAAACATCAGGTGTAGTGTCATGCCCTCCTTTGTCTTATAATCTATCTCCAACATCCAGCCAATCTTTAAAGCATATGCACATCCCTAGACTTTCACCATTCATACAATTTCCCTTGTCGTCCAACACCCTATCACATACACTAAAACAAGACTTCGATGGAATTGTAGACCCAGAGGGCTTAGTAGATCACGTTCCATGGTGGTGAGAACTAAATAATTTTTTGCATATTCACTCCACCATGATAAAATATCAAAATTATTTGCTCCCTCCAAGGTAAAGGAAGAATCACCTAAAGTATAAAAATTTGCTTGTAAATAAAAATTAAATTCAGTAAATGAACTTGTTGTCGAGGCAGTGGATTTCTGCCTCTTACTTATTAAATAAAAAAGTTTTTCTCTTCCACTATTAGACTCAAGTTCAGAAGTGGAAGATGCAGTTGTACAAGTTGTAGAATTTTTATTATTCCTTGTTACTTTATATTTATTTTGTAAAACAATCACTAATTAATCATGCATTATCCCAATAATTCATTAATTGCATCGTAAAAACATATTAAAAAATCTCTTATACAAATTGTCATTTTCAAGTCTTCCTTAATTATAATATCAGTAGGCATTTTTATATTAGAAAAATCACCAAGATTTTGTTTGTGAAAAATACAACTTTCTAACATAGCATAGGTAGAATTACATCTATGTTTAACATATAATATAAAATGTTTATATTTTAAACCATAATTTTGACATATGTATTTAAATTCTTATTTTCTTGCTCCAAAACTTTTAATATATATAATACAATTTCTAATTTTAGAAATATGAGTAGAAATAATATTTAAAGCATCCTAAATACATAATTTTAAGATGTGACATACACATCTGATATGAAATAATTTACCATTTAAACATGGTTTTAATTGAGATTTTAAAATATTTATTGCTGAATCATTATTACTAGCATTGTCAAAACTATTAGAAAATAATTTATTATCAATTCTATAAGCATGTAAAGTATTTAAAATACTTGCAACAATGACAGGTAACACAAATACAACTTATGTTAAATTTAGAAGTCCAAATATCAAAAGTAATTACAACTTTAGAATTAAGATTTGATAACATATAAATTAAAGTGTCAACACAAATTTTGCACTAAATTTGGAACACAAAAATTAATGTGGACAAATTCAAAGAAATTTATTTTTTTTTCAGAAATTTAAGTGGGATACAAACTCTCTTTTTCTTGGCAAAGAAAACCCTCTGATTCTCTTGTCTTGGACAAAATCCGAAACCGCGACTAGAACTTGCAATTATGAGAAGCAAGTAATGCCCAACCTTGTATGAGCGAAAATTTACTCACGCTCAATCAATGATTAGAACGTGAATAACTAAAAGCAATATCCTCGCTTGTAGAATTAATAGAAGCCTTTTGAATCACGGGAATTTGAAGATTGAAATTTCCCCGGTTGATGCAGTATGAAGTTGTAGCAATTTTGGTGCTTCGGCAGTTGAAGAGTTCGAGTATTTTTTCTTCTTCCTTCCTTGATCTTAGTGCAACCCGTTTCCTCTCCTTTATTTTCAAAAGCAACGAAAGCAGTCAGAAACAAACGGAAGCGGTCGGAGACGAAGTCGGTGGTTAAAAGGGGATAGCTGAATGGGAGAAAGACCATCCGATGAAGCTCTCTCCTCCTTCTTCTTCTTCTTCTTGGAAGAAATGTTTGTAATAAAGAGCCGAGTGCAGGACCCCTTTCTCTCCTTCTTCTATTTATAATGTCCTCTCTTTAGACAAGTTCAGCCAAAAACTTGATTATGGTTTGGTGATCAATTAAAAGCAAATTAGGAAGATGGGTTGGATTTTTCTCCCACTTATTTAAAGAGGCTGGGCCCATACTTGACCGGCCATGACTTCCAAACTTGGTTGATCAATCAACCCCCCTTGTGTGCTGATTTCCTTTTAAATGGGATTTTGTTAATTATAATTTGTATCGTTTTGGAAAGTTAGTTGGTTTGAGATCTCTAATTAACAAATCTGTGATCAATCTTTGATTCCCATTTAAATGTAATTGAATGCATACAATGTCTCTCTACATGGTACTTGGCAAAGGGGCTGGGCCCATGCATCATTTTGGTCATTGGTCAACCATCATTTTTCCTTTTTTTTTGGATCAATTAAGTCTTGAAAGCTGCTCGTGGGATTCACCAAACCCCAAGTCAAATTTTAGCTAATCTGTCCAAATTTGATTAAGGATTTTCTCCTTTTTTTTTGTTATGAGATCATTCTACCGAAAATTGAAGGTTAAGTCCAATTCTCATTGGACTCACTAGTGTCCTTTTTGGCTAATGGATTAAATACATTGGGTTCCACCTAAAAAAATCTTTCCTCTTAGTGGGCCCAACAATCCCTTTCGATTTTATTTCATATTGGGCCCTATTTAACTTCTTGGGCCAAAAAATTATATTCCAACAATATGAATAAAAAAATTTAAAACATCAAATTTAATAGTATTCCTATAAACTTTTTTAAATTGTGGATTACATAACCATTTTTCAAGTTTAGTATCTTCAACTAACAAAAATGGTTGTTCACCATGTACAATGTATTTTGCTAATTCTTGTCTCATTTTTCTTGAGAATATTTAAAAGTACCAATCCCTCCCAATTTGTGTTTGTTTTGTTTGTCTCACTTTCTTCTTCGTCTTCTTCTTCTTCTTCTTCTGCTTTCTCATGGATGAGCAGATGTCTACCCAAATGGCCATTACCACCCTTTGTACAATAACTAAAGTCTTTCTTATATTTTTGGCAAATAACTCTTTTTTCCTTTCCTTAAATCTACTTTATTTTAAATATTTTCCAAATCGGGCTAATCAACTTAGTGGGCTTCTTTTTCTTTCCCCTAATATCAATACTAGGGGTGAAAGTTCCATCAATATCAATAGCATCCATATCAATGTTAATACTACCATGCTGCGATTGAATATTGTTAACATTGAACATGTTAGGGAATCGATTTTATGAGAAGCGGGCATTTTTTTAAGTTAAAAATAACTTATTTAATTGCACATACTCGGATTGCCGATTCGGAATCCCAACTTAATTTCAATGGTTAAAACCTTTCAAGACCAAGAATCCAAGCCTCCCCAATTGCTAACTTGAGAGTTGAGATACTTGAGCTGTTGAGCAAGCCTTCTTCTTGTTGAAGCTTCAATAAAGTTGAGAATTGGAGAATCAGAGAATGTATGAAAGATTGAGAGATTGAGACTTGAGAGAGTATGAGAACTAGAGAAGAGATTAAGAGAATTATTGAGATGGTGTGATGGGAATGGTGGAGGATAGAGTTATTTATAGGAATTGAAAATAATTTAATTGTCCAAAATACCCTAAAAATTAGTTGTTTTTTGTTGTTAGGAGGGGTATTTTGGTCATTGTAAAGTTATTTATCACTTACCCAAAACGCCCCCCAAACTAGTTGTTATATAACTGTTAGGGGGCATTTTTGTCACTCTTTCTCCCCCCACCCAAAACCAAAATACATAAATACCCCCTATATAGCTGTTAGGAGGGTATTTTTATAAAAAAAAACCCAAAAAGCCGAAACTAGTTGTTGGGGACCCCCCAATGGCTAGTTCATTGGATGGGTCATGCTGGCACGTGGACTTGGAACCCTAGGCCCAACACGGCCCAGACCATCATACTGGGTGTCGTGTGCCTTGTCGGGCCGCAAGTGGCACGACTCGATTTACACCTCTAAGAGAGAGAGAGAGAGAATGGTGGGGGGGTGGAGGGAATACTAATTCAACATAATACCATAAAGATCTATTTGGCTCCCTCAAATAGATGCCTAGAATCTGAATTAGAATTGCAAACTATTTGTTTCACAAGAACGGAAGAATAAGATTCCGATTCCCATTCTTAGGGGTAGGAATTGCAATGGGGCGGGGCGGGGCGGGGCGGGCTCTCCCCGTCCCCGTCCCAACAAAAATCCCCATCCCCATCCCCATCCCATCCCCGTCTCCACGGGGATCCCCATTCCTCGTGATTTTTTATAATGTTAACCATTTTGATTTGTTTTTTATTTTATCTAAAAAATAAAAATAAAATAATTAAAATTTACAATCCTATTAGAAACGATTCAAACATATTCAACCATATTTTAAAAAATATCAATATATAGATGTATGTGTACATATATACATATATAATGTATGCATACATACATACATATATATTAGTGGGGATCTCACGGACGGGGATCGGGACCCTGCGGGGTGGGGAATGCTCTCCCCGTCTCCGCTAACGGGAATTAGACCTGTTCATGGGCCGGGTGGCTCGACGGTCCGGCCCGACCTGGCTCGACCCCCGGACGGGCTTGAACAGGCTTTTTGGTCTACGGGCTTAACCTCGAGCCAAAAAGCCTGGCCGCATAAAATTCGAGCCGAGCTCGGGCTTTGCCAAAATAGCCCGACCTGGCCTATAGTTAAACCTAAGTAAACCCAGCCCGACCTATAGTTAAACCTAAGTAAAAACCCTATGTGATGTCCATTTGAATAAATTTTTTTATTTGAAAAGGTTGTTGATTCACTTGTAGGCCCATTGTTCATTTAAATAGGGGAAAAAACATATGAATTTAAATAGATAATGTCTATTTGAATAGAAAAAATTTTGAAATTCTTTTATTAGGTCGGGCTAGGCTCGGGCTCAGGCTCGGTTCTAACATTTTTTTGTTAATAAAGAGTCAAGCCCGACCCGACCCATTAACAAGTCTAATGGGAATGAAAATTTCCCCATCCCCGTCATCGTGGGGGAAAATCATCCCCATCTCTGCCCCATTCGGGCCAGATCTCCACGGAGATCGGGGAAATGGGAAAAATTGTCATCCCTACTTGGGGGAATGAAATTCCCATTCCAGAGTTTGTTGTTAACGAGTAAAGAACTCAAGACAAAAAATTCCCCAAATCCTAATGTTAATAAACTATTAACAAATATTAGTAAAATAGTAATAGAATCATAATACTATAATAAATTATTCATACAATATTAAAATAACAATAATAATAATAATAATAACAATAATAATTAAATACAAATAAAATAATGGCATATTAATAAAATATAAGAAAATAAAGTAATACATTATTAATAAAATATATAAAAATTGTTTACTCCGATTCTAGCTCCAAATGAATCGAATAATAGTAATTGGAATCTGTTTTCAATTTTATCTAGTAACTATTAACAATTAAGAAATTAATAAAAATTAGTATTAATAGATAGCCTAACCCAATTAGACCTATAAATTTTTAGGTTCAATCAACTATTTTCTTCTAAGCTAGGTCTAGCTTGGATTTGCACCAAGACCACACATAATGTGGTCATTAGGGCTATAAGCGAATTTGATTTAGATCATATCCAACTACATCTACATCAACATTCGATTATGAAATCTCTAGATCTGCATCCATACATGATTATTATTATGTTGGATTTTGAATTTTAAAGTATAAATGCGTATATGTATACTTACACATAATATCTATGTGTATACAATAATTATACTATATACAAAATAATAATTTTTTATTAGATGTGGATTTTAATCAATTTGGGTAGGGTTAAATTCACATCCAATTGAATGATTAACCACATGCAAATTCTAACATCCAAATATGGGATAATCAGATTTGAAGTTAAATTGGGTGTCAAACTTTCGAAATCCAATGATGGCCCTAGCAGATAGGGCCCAAGGTAAGCAACCCCTAACAGGATCAACTTGGAAATTATATGCATATATGGTATATAATATTTAGATAACAAATTTTATACTAATAAATATATGTTATATATATTTTATATTAGACTATAATTAAATAAAAAATTTAATTTGTAAAAAAATCATAGTTCTATAATTAACACGGGAAACCCTTTAGGCTTAGATAAATATTATTACACTTAAGGTGTGGGCTAGGCTAGGTGAGGCAATTCATAGCTCATTTGGCTTCAATATTATATAAAAATAGTTAAAAAACCCATAAATTATGTATCCATGGGTTGCACTTAATTTGGTTCAGTCCAATTATATGAATGTTACAATGCATGCAACTTGGATGGGTTGGGTCACGATTAGGATCAATCCAAGCCTAATCCAAAGTCTTAAAACTCTAACTTTGGACTTAGATTAATTTAATTATTGACTAAAAAATTAACTATAGATTAATTTAATTATGACTATAGCCTAATTTTTTATATTTATTGATCTTTAAGTATTTTAAACATTTAAGTGATATTTGCAAAAAATTGAAACGTTTAATCATTAATATAGTAAAATAAATAAAATAGAACACTTACAAATAATAAGGAAAAAATAATTAACAATAATTTATTATTTTATTAAAATATTAATATAATTAATTAAAATTACTAAATTATTAAATTAGTAAAATATTTTTATAACAAATTATTAAAATAAAATTTTAATTATTTTAAACAACATTGATTCTTTCTTTAATTATAAGTTTTGGATTATTTCACTTTTCTCAATAAACCCGTGCACCGCACGGGTTCCCGTTGGTTCTGCATAAAAACCCCGGTGAGGCGGTGACAACAGGATTTTCAATCAGCCGAATCCAGAGAGCGTACCCACACTTCACAACAAATACCCAGAAGGGAAAAACGAATAACAGCAATCGAAGCAGGAAGGGAGAAGAAATGGCAGGGGAAGATAACGCAGAGTTCTATCTTCGATACTACGTAGGCCACAAAGGAAAGTTCGGCCACGAGTTCTTAGAGTTCGAATTTCGTCCCGATGGAAAGCTTCGCTACGCCAACAACTCCAACTATAAGAACGACACCATGATCCGCAAAGAAGTCTTCCTCACCCCCGCTGTACTCAAAGAATGCCGTAGAATCATTGCGGAGAGCGAGGTTTTGTTTTCTCTTTATCTTCTCCTTTGTTTTAGACTTTTTTTTTTTTTTACTCTGGAATTTGGTAGGGGGTTAGGGTTTCTTCTCTTTTCCTTCTCTGTTGGTTGTTCTTCTTTGTTCTTCTTGGTTGAATTTGTGGAGATTTTCAGATAATGAAGGAAGATGATAACAACTGGCCGGAACCCGACCGCGTTGGGCGTCAGGAGCTTGAGATTGTGATGGGGAATGAGCATATTTCATTTACCACTTCGAAGATTGGGTCGCTTGTTGATGTCCAAAGCAGCAAAGATCCCGAAGGGCTTCGCATTTTTTATTATCTTGTTCAGGTATGTTGAATGGATCCTAACAAGACAGAGCAAACTAGAGACTGTTTTGCACTAGTTTGTTTGCTTAGATGTTTAGGTTTGTTTCTGCATTGATCATTACTCTTCTGTATCGTTAACTGCATTAATTAAATGTTGGAGAGAAAAAGTGTGGCGCAAATGCTGAAATCATGATTAACCATTACGGCTGACGTTGGAACAGTAAGCAGCGTGGGAACACTTTGGTGGGGAGGCGAGTGGTTTGTAGTTACAAATTTACAATAGATTGAATTGAAGATATGGGCAGGTGTTGAGCTTGTCTCATGATTATGAATGAATTTGGTAGGGATTATAGATGGAGGGTGTCTTGTTCGCTAACGTAGTTTGGATGATTGGTTTAGAATCAAAAGGTTCCATGAGTTTTTTGCCCTATGGAATGAAGAGTCTCTCAACCACTTACTGATTCCTCTGGTTTGACGAGGAGGGGTGATTGGATTTCTTGTATTTATTTGGGTTACTTTTTTATTTATTTTGCATAGAAGCTGATAGACATCATCGCTTGGGTTTCTTTTGATGGTTCTGAAGCCTATGAAAGGAGTTCTACTGAGAATGCTTTTGTGATTCCTTGGAATTCTTGGAAAGATGAGAATAGAAATTTTTGATGATGATGCATACCTTGACACTGATTTGATACAGGATGAATCCAAATAAGTCACTGAAGTATGCTTTACTGGATCTTATCTGGATGTAGAATTGTAGATTCATGTGTTGCACTTGGGATAATTTTGGTTATTTCAAAATGGAAAGTATTAGATTGATTGATTAAGTGGGATTCTAGAACAAAGGATTCATGGATACTATTTTGAGAACCGAATTCACAAAGTAAGATAAGATGTGTCTTGGGTGCATCATGTGTTATCATATGTTCAGAAAGTTAACAATGTATATCTTTTTTCTTGGAAATTGGGGGAAGAGAAGGGCTGACCAAAATCATGACTGGGAAATCCAAAAGTTGAAAGATTTGGAAGAGGCTTGAAATTTTGGAGAAGGTTGTTCTATGAGAAGGCAATGGAGTTGGAAGCAAATATTACCTAGAAATTCTTTTATGGCCCCTTTTCTTCTTAAGCTGATATCTTTAGAAAGTGATTGTATATATTTTGAGTTCAGTATTAAACTTGGATGATATAAGTAGCAGTGTGGTCAAAACCAAGCATGGGTTAGAAACATCGGATGATACAGCAATGGAGTGTCCTGTCTTTATGGATTTAACCTATAAAAAACCGTTACTGAACACATGGACCCTTCAGGAGGGGCATGGAATCCATCTTGGAACAAGAGTTGGAACATGTTCATGCGTAGGCAGTCCTCTTGGCTTCATCATGATTGATTGCTTAATTTGGTATTGGGTTCAAGTCTGAGAGTGGCCACTCTGCAGTAAAATGCCAAAGGTTAGAGGACTGTATACAGTTCACCTTTCCAAGACCCCAGATACTGGGGCCAATACTTGGATAATGACATTTTTTCGATGATCAACATGATTGAATCCCAATAAAAGTGGCTCAGTAGCTGCAGCTTCATAAAAAAATGGTGATCTGCAATGATCCAAAAAGACTTTAGTTGTCCATAAAATTAACAGGCATGACATTGATGTGGACGCGTATCGGGAGCAGCAGCAGCAATGATCCGGTGTTCTCATCCTATCCAATTCGGCAGTAACAGTCTTATCCATTCAGCATATTAGATTAGACTATCTTGTTATTCTTATCTTATTAAGTTAGTAGATTAGATTATCTTATCTTATTAGATTAGGATTAAGAGAGATTATCTTATCTTATTAGATTAGGATTGAGAGAGACTTATCTTATCTTATCAGTCTTATCTTATCAAGATAGAGTTGGAGGTCTCCCTATTCAGCAAGGAGTCTCCCTAAGAGCAGGACTTTTGTAATCTTCTATTTAAGGAGCCACTATTATTGAATAAAGGCATCCATAATTTCAGTCAAAGAGAAAAGTAAAGGAGAGTTAGGGTGATCTCTTGGACAAATCACCCCTTAGGGGCAAGGGGAAACTAGAGGCCTTCACCGTGGACCGACCCGTGACGAGATCCTACGCCCGGGCCCATAACAGACATGGCATGCATAGACGAAACATCAACTAGTTCCCTAGGGCACTCTGCATGTATACATACACCTCATTCATGGTTGTGCAAGATCAAAGGATAAAGTGAGCGGTAAATTTAGCCTCCTATTGACAAATACAAACTGATACAAAAGCTCCTACTAACTGAAATGTACTTTTTGAAGTTAAAATAAACAGAGGGAATTAAAATTTTGAAACCATACAGTTCCAAACAAACAATTTGAAGATAGTATTTATATTCTCTCAGGTAGGTGAACCTGTCACATCACATTTAGCCCCTCATTGCATTCTCCTTAATCCCATTGTGCTCTCATCACACTGCCCATCGCATTCAGATTTTCATTGCAATGAAAGGACCATAGCTACCCATGCCTTTATATGCACATGTTGAGAAAGGGCGGGAGCCCAAGTACCGAGGTAACCACATGCCACATGGACATGTGGCAAAGCCCTAACTGGTCCAGATGGCACAATCTGAACTACTTTTTACGAACCCAAAAACAAACTTTCTAGAAAATGGCACAAATTAAAATAGTTGGTAGCAAATTCGGAAAGGAACTTTCTAGAAGAGGGAAGTTCCCCCTAGGAAATCTATAAATAGGGATCTCCCAAGGAGATCTAGACACCCTTTTGCCTACAAGCCTTCTAGAGTTCTTGTGAGCACTTACCTCATTCTTTAGAGACTCCCTCTTGCCCATTCAGGTTTCAGATCTGAGATCTGGAACCATCTCGATCTCCTCTCTCTGCCATCTGCTGTCTTTCAGGCAGACCACTTCTATGTTTGATTCCATAGTACTACAAAAGGTATGGATTTGATTTTTCAGAAACGAGATGATTTTGGATGGAGAAAAGATGGATATTGAAAGGATAGTGAGGATGCAAGATGTTTGTGAGGTTGGTGTTATTTTATTAGTTTCCGGTCTAGCTGCTTTGTTGTTGAAATGTTTATTGGGAGGTCGGTTGGCTGGGATATTGAGTTGAATGTTGCCGTTTTTTTTTTTTAATGAGTACTGAACAGTGTTGTTTGTAGTGTGGTATTGTTCAAGAGGTGGTATTCTTTTCTTAGAGAGTGGTGGTTTAAATTATATCCTCTCTTTCTATGTGGTGACCCCTTGTCACTTATGATGTACTGAATTATTGAAATTTTGTAAAATGCATATGAATAATGTTGGGAAAATGGGGGGCTTGGGATCAGGAGGGTGCGGTTATTTAACAAAGCTTTGTTGGGTTGGCTTTGGAGGTTTGGGGAGGAAAGGGAGTCTCTTTGGAGAAAGGTGATTGCTTACAAATATGGTGTGGTTGATTTTGGGTGGGATTTAAGGAAGGTAAAGGCAGTGCATGGAGTTTGTATGTGGAAAGGTATCATGAATTTTCATTCAGCCTTAAAGTTGGGGATGGTGCAAGAATTAAGTTTCGGGAAGATGATTGGATTAGAGCTGGAAAGTTGCGTGATTTGTGCATGTCTATAATTTAAGTAAGAAGAATATCTCAGTTCACTGTTTCCAAGTGAATCAAGGAAGGGATGTGTGGCACCAATCTTTTCGAATACCTTTGTTCGATTAGGAGTTGTAGGAATGTTTGAGACTGTTGTCTAAATTACAAATGGTGGAAGTGGAGGTTGATAGAGAAGACTCAAGATGGTGGAAGATGTGCAGAAATGGGGTGTTCACAGTAAAATCCTACTACAACTGTCTTACTAGGAATCAAGTGGAAAAAGTCAATTTGAAAGGAATTTGGGGGAATCTAGTTCCTCCGAGGGTGGAAGCATTTGCTTGGTTAATTGCTTTGGAGAGTATCCTGACTCAAGATCAGTTGAAAAGAGGAGGTCTACATTTTGTGAACAGGTGTCGTTTGTGTGCTGAAGTGGAGGAAAACATTCTTCATCTCTTGGTGCGTTGCAGATTTTCCTCTCGTATTTGAGGATTCTTCTTCAAGCTTTTTGGTGTGGTTAGAGGAATTCCCAACTGTCCAAAGGATGTTTTTGAATGCTGGCCTGTTCTAAATGGAATCAAAAGGGAAAAGATAGATTGGTCTGTTCCTTATGTGATTTGCTGGGATATTTGGAAGAAGAGAAACAAAAGACTATCTGAAGGCAAGGCAAAATCCAAGGAGGTATTATTTCCAATTGTAGGGACTGGATTGGATTTTAATCCTTACTGAATTTTATGGGATTTCTAGAGTCTCTTTAGGTATTGGCTTTTGGGAGGGAAATTTCTTGATGTATTTCTTGCTTTTCATGTACTTTCTATTTTGGGTGATTACTCGTCACCTCTTTTTTCTTGTAGCTTTTCTTTAAGATTAATGAATTTTCTTTTGTTATTTATCTTCAAAAAATGTTGGAATAATTTGACCTCATTTTTTGGTTTTGAGGTGAGTGACAAAGCTGAAAAGCTGGTAGAATAGATTTATGAAAATAAATGATTGGAGTCAATATTTAAATTGATTCATTTCAAAACTTTCGTAAAATAATCTATTTTTAGATTTTTTTTTATGAATGAATAATCTATTCTTAGATGTTCATTGATAGTTTCCACATTAATTCGGATGATGACTAGGAAAAATGAGTCTAAGGGGGTGTTTCTTACAGTGGGGTTGCATTGCTGTTGCATTTTGGGTTGATCAATACAAATTTGTGAGAAATATGTGTTGCCACATCATATATGAATGTCATTTTGTTGAGACTCAAACACTCCCTCCGGAACCCACTAGGGGAGTGGAGCAGGCCACCACCTATCAGCCATTCACAAGAAGACAGAGGAGACAAGCGACAGAGCCCCATAATTAGTTACACTCAGAGTTGGTTACTCTGCCGCCTGAAGATATTTCACCCATGTTATCTGCCAAAGTTAGTTATCTAGAAATCAGAGGATATTCCCTCTGATATACACCTGTAGACCAGCTATATAAGGCCATCATCATATAATGAAAGCATTAAATGATTCTCCCTTAATTTTCTTCTCCCCGAGTCCAGCTTATTCCTTCCCTCCCTTCCCTCTTTTCTCTCCATCTTCTGTTTTAGGAGGTCAAGCCTCCCTCAAAGAGGTTTCCGAGGTGAGCGGAAACTCACCAAGTTGGTATCAGAGCCAAATTGCAGACCAACTATGTCGCAGACAAGATCCTCTACCATGGAAGATAGAGTCGACCAACTTGAGATTGGGTTCCACTAGGTACTGAACGAACACAGGGATCTCAAGGTGGTCATCTCTAACCTCATCTCCCAACAACAATCCGGCGAGACCAGTCATCCAGTAGGGGCTGACGCCTCTGTTTCCGGTAGCCAAGGAATTGGGAGTTACCCCGCCGGAAAGGTTACTAAAATCAATTTTCCCAACTATTCCGGTGGAGATCCCATTCCTTGGATTTTCAGAGCAGAGAGATTCTTCGAGTACCATGAAACCCCTGCACACCAGCACGTCGCCATCGCCTCCATTCACCTAGAAGGAGACGCTATTCTCTGGCTCCAATGGTATCGACAAACCCATCCTCAGGTAACTTGGGCGGAGTTCACGGAAGCCCCGTGCATCCGTTTTGGGCTGACGACATTCGTGGATTACGATGAACTCCTCACTCGACTAAAACAGGCTGGGACGGTAGCAGGCTACCAGCTCGAGTTCGAAAGAATGGCAACCATGGTACATGGATGGGCGGAGAAGGCTTTGGTAGGGTGTTTCGTGGGAGGTCTCAGATAAGACATCCGCTTGGAAGTGAGAGCTCTTCGACCAGCGACAGTCATGGCGGCGGTGGGTATGGCTCGCCTGCAAAAAGAGAAGATTGATAGTATGCGCTGAACCAGCAAACCATCCTACCCGAATGTGAGGGCTCCTCTGCGGGCCGAACATCAACCCATGAAACAAGTTGGGGATTCTCAGAAGCCCATTTTGCCCAGGCCCACTGTGCACTTCAAGCGCCTCTCGTGGGCTAAGATGCAGGCCCGACGCGAGAAGGGCCCCTGTTAAAATTGTGATGACAAGTTTGGACCGGGCCATAAGTGCAGAGTCCAACGAGTGTTTCTCCTTCAAATAGAGGAAGAACCGAAAGAAAACGTAGAAGATTGTGAACTGATCTCAGTTGAACCTGAACTTGTTGGAGCCGAGATCTCCTTACACGCCCTCATGGGCCTCAACCCTCTTCAGTCCATGCGAGTAGAAGGAAGGTTGGTGGGCCGATCTGTGATGATCTTGATTGATAGTGGCTCTACCTTGAATTTCATCACTTGCCGATTAGCAAGGCAACTATGTATGTCTATACAATCCACTCCACTCTTTTCAATCTATGTGGCTAATGGAAGTCAGATGTCATGTGATGGTGTGTGCAAGAAGGAAAAGATCCTTATACAAGGCCACTATTTTGTGGTAGATCACCCATTGGATTTCTTAGGGGCTGATATTATTCTGGGAATTCATTGGTTATGTGGCCTAGGGCCTGCACTATGTGATTGGGCCAAAATGATGATGGACTTTTATTAGGATGGTCAGACTTGCCATCTACAAGGGGTGCGGCCTCCGAGTCCCCAAGGTGATACTGTAGCTTCCATGTTACGGGCCTCCAAGGATAGCCCTTATTTATGCACTTAGGCATGCAGCCTACAGTTCCAACTTTAAACAGTCAAGGCTGTGACCAACCCACGGAATCCCAACACGAGGCACTACGATCAATACTCGATCAATTTGGTGACGTGTTCAAGGAACCAAGCCAATTACCTCCACCCCAGGCCCATGACCATCAGATACCCCTCTTACCAGATTCTAAACCGGCCAATGTGAGGCCATATAGATACCCCTATTTTCAGAAGCTAGAAATTGAGAAGGCGGTAAGAGAGCTAATGAACAAAGGGCATATACAGACCAACACCAGCCCATTTTCATCCCTTGTACTCCTAGTAAAAAAGAAGGATGGTAGTTGGTGGTTTTCTGTAGATTACCGGGCCCTGAATCAGATTACAATGAAGGACAAGTTCCCGATACCCCTCATTGATGAACTGCTGGATGAGTTAGGAGAAGCACATGTGTTCTCCAAACTGGACCTGCGATCCCGGGTATCATCAGATCCGAGTTCACCAGGCCGACATCCATAAGACAGCCTTCAGAACCCATGATGGCCATTATGAGTTTCTGGTTATGTCGTTTGGGCTCACAAACGCCCCCTCCACCTTCCAAGCCCTCATTAATGACATTTTCAGGCCTTTCTTAAGGTAATTTGTTTTAGTATTCTTCGATGACATTCTGGTTTACAGCAAGGATTGGGTTACCCAAAATGACCAAGTGTTCTTTTGGACAAAAACATATACAATACTTAGGCCATGTGGTTGCAGCAGGGTGGGTCATGGCAGACCCAGAAAAGATAGATGCCATCCAAAAATGGCCCAAGCCCACTACTGTAAAGGCTCTTAGGGGTTTCCTTGGGCTTATCGGGTATTATAGGCGTTTCATTAAGGGGTATGGGCTCATGGCCGCCCCTCTAACGTGTCTGTTGAAGAAGGATTCTTTCAGCTGGGCTGATGAGGCCCAACGGGCCTTTGAAGACTTGAAGACAACAGTTTCGAGCCCTCTAGTCCTTACTCTTCCAGATTTCACCCAGCCCTTTGAGATTGAGTGTGATGCCTCAGGTGCAGGGGTGGGGGGGCCATCCTGATGCAGAAGGGACAGCCCATTGCTTACTTCAGCAAGGCCTTATCAGCCGCCCACCAGAATCAGTCCACTTATGTCAAGGAGATGATGGCAGTCCAGAAATGGCGTACATACCTATTGGGACGCCAATATATCATAAGGTCAGACCAATGAAGTCTGAAGTATATAGCAGAACAAAGAGTGCACACCCCGGAGCAGCAAAAGTGGCTTAGTAAACTGATGGGCTTCGACTATCGAATAGAGTATAAGCCTGGGCCCGCCAACAGGGTAGCTGATGCCTTATCGCGGGTAGAGGAGCTGGCCCAACTAACCTACTCTCAGCCCAGTTTTCCCTTGTTTGAAGCCATATGGCAAGAAGCAAGGTCTGATCCGCAGGTGCAGGACATTAGGGAAAAATTGAGGCAGAACCCTTCCCAGGTTGTAGGGTACCAAATTGTGGGACCAGACCTCTTCTTTAAGGGCCGGCTCGTGATTGCTCCGAATTCCAGCCACAAAACTGAACTATTGATGTTGTTTCATGATTCCTCTTTGGGAGGACATTCAGGAGTGCTAAGGACTCTAAAGAGGCTCAACAACCACTACCATTGGGTAGAAATGCACAAGGACGTGTTACACTATGTATCCAAATGCCAGACCTATCAACAACAGAAATACTCCTCACAGTCTCCTGTGGGCCTCCTACAACCCCTCAAGATTCCAGAGCAAGTATGGGAAGACCTCTCCATGGACTTCATGACCGGACCTCCCCGTTCTTTAGGGAAAGAAGTTATCATGGTAGTAGTTGACCGTCTCACCAAGTATAGCCATTTCTCTACCCTGCCTCACCCTTACACCGCAGCAACAATGGCTGACATCTTCATACGGGACGTCGCAAAATTGCATGGGACACCAAGATCCGTTGTCTTGGATCGTGACCCTCCCTTCCTGAGTTCATTCTGGAAGGAGTACTTCTGATTGCAAGGAACCCAACTGCACCCATCCACAAGTTACCACCCCCAGGCGGATGGATAGACTGAAGTTCTTAATCGGTGCTTAGAAGCCTACCTAAGGTGCTTCATAGGGGAGAAGCCCAACAATGGGCTCACTGGCTTCCGTGGGCAGAATACTGGTACAACACAACTTATCAGTCAGCAGCAGGAATGACACCCTTCAAGGCTCTATATGGCAGAGAACCTCCTCCCATATTACCTTATGAATTTGGGTCAGCTAAGGTGGCAGAAGTAGAGACTCGCCTACTGGCAAGAGATGAGATCCTTAGACTGCTCAAGGCCAATTTGACTAAAGCCCAGCAAAAGATGAAGGCCTACTATGACTCTCACCACCGCCCACTAGAGTTTCAGGTAGGTGATTCTGTCTGCCTTAAGCTCCAACCTACCCGCCAGGTCTCAATGATGAGACGGGCTTGGCACAAGCTAGCCCCCAGATATTCTGGGCCCTATAAGGTGCTGGAGAGAGTGGGCCTTGTTGCTTACAGATTGGACCTCCCTGCTACCTCGAAGCTACACCCGGTGTTTCACATCTCACTTCTTAGGAAAGCTGTGGGGAATCATACCCCTATCTCACCCAACTTACCCCAATTTACAGATGAAGGGGACATTTACACGGAGCCTATCAAGATTGTGGATTTCAGATGGGTTCAACGAGGAGGGCAGGTTGTGCCAGAAGCCAAGATTGAATTGGCCGGACTGCCTCCAGAAGAGGCCACATGGGAACCTTATCTAAGGCTGAATGAGAGGTTTCCCAACCTAGACCTTAAGGGCAAGGTCAGTGCTAAGGGGGGAGGAACTGTTGAGACCCAAACACTCCCTCCAGAACCCACTAGGGGAGTGGAGCAGGCCACCACCTATCAGCCATTCACAAGAAGACAGAGGAGACAGGCGACAGAGCTCCAGAATTAGTTACACTCAGAGTTAGTTACTTTGCCGCCTGAAGATATTCCACCCATGTTATCTGGCAGAGTTAGTTATCCAGAAATCAGAGGATATTCCCTCTGATATTGCACCTGTAGGCCAGCTATATAAGGCCATCATCATATAATGAAAGCAATAAATGATTCTCCTTTAATTTTCTTCTCCCTGAGTCCAGCTTATTCCTTCCCTCCCTTCCCTCTTTTCTCTCCATCTTCTGTTTCAGGAGGTCAAGTCTCTCTCGAAGAGGTTTCCGAGGTGAGCGGAAACTCACCACATTTCAATTACAAAAATGCATTTATATAAGAAACATCAAATTTGGTGTTTTAGGTAGAATAGCAATTTGTATTGATCAACTCAAAACATTTCAGGTGGAAAAATCTTTCTCATACAAATTTGTATTTCATCAACCCAAAACGTAACTGCAACATAACACCACCGTACTAAACACCCTTTAAATCATTTTAAACTAGATTGTTGCTTGATGGTGATGCAAGTCATGCAGTTGCGTTGATGTAATATAATAAATCGAATTACAGGCATACTGGTTAAGCTATTCCATGTAGCATATTCTCATAGTGGTACCTTTCTATTATTGCAGGACTTGAAGTGTTTCGTTTTCTCTCTTATTTCACTTCATTTTAAGATCAAGCCCATCTAGTCGAGGATCATTGCTTTTATTTGTCATAATGCGGGCAGGAGGCAACTCGTTTTTGATAATTGAGAGGCAACAGTAACCATTATTTTGATGTTTCCGGGGTTCTGCTTTCTGGTTTCTGGCTGCAAGTGTCTTTGATGTTGGATTTTGGATTTTGGATTGTTTGGGTAGTAATTGGGTGGAACCCGTTCTGGTTTCTGGCTGTAACTATAAGGTTTTTTTTATCATACACAGTTTGTAGAAATATTGACTGGTATTGTACCAAGTACTCCCTTATTAGAAGCATGATAAAGGACCTTGGTCTACTAGTTTTCTTGATGTGAACTAAAGTTGAAACTATGGAAGACATTAAGCTGGTGGCTCTGATGACTTAAAAAGTCTTTGGTGGGGAACATGGTTTGCTTCTTGAATATCTTCAATCACAGCCTATTTTGACCAAGGGGAACTATTCTCATTTGGGAGTTGGAACTGCAACTCTTGTTGATGTTCGTGATCAATGGTGTGTGGAACATTCTTTTTTGGGGTAAGGAGACCTACCCTGTACTTTGGGTGGTAGTGTCACTTGGGTCATTGATGCAATACTCTGCCCTTGTTGTGAACATCAGTTTTGAATTTCCACCGTTCTCCTTTATGATATCTCCAAAAAAAAAGTTTTGAAAAGAAATAGAAGAGTAAAATGAGGTAGAACATCCATCAACAAGTTCAAAGCTTGGTTTCGGAGATGTAATAAAGTGGGCAAAATGATACCATAAAAATTCAAAACTGATGAATTCAAAGAATCACTACCCCAAAAACAGTGTAGCTCTCTGCTCCAAATAAAAATTTGGGCACCTAAACATCATTACCCCAAAATACAAGATAGTGTGGTCTGTATTTTGCCCCTCTTTTTCGGTAAAACTTGGCGGAACAATAAGCTACTTTCTTTTTTTTTTTTTTCATTATTTGGCTTTTGACATGGTTGGTCTACTTGGCATTTTGGGTGTTCCAAACACTTGTAATTTTGGGTGCGGAACAAGGACTTGATGTCCTTGAGTTTAATGTTTTTAGCCTGAGTATCTGGGGTGATGCGGGGAAAAAACTATTTGGGTGAAATGTCCTAAGCGTCGAAGTCACTTTGGTGCTCCTAGAAGTGTTGATCGGTCAGTGGCCATTTCTGTATTGTTGCTGGAGATGGGATGGGTCAAATTCTATATGTTTCTAACAGGATCTGTTTGATAATAGTTTCTTTTAGATCTTACTCCATTGTGGGGGAGGGCTACCCCGGGGAATTCAGATTAGCTGAAAGAGATGGCTGTTCCCTGTTCAGCCGGCTGTGCAACTAATGATAAATGTTCAACGCCAGTGATAAACTCACGGGCCCTTTTTTTTATTGTCGTTGGTTCCACAACACACTTAACAGCCATCACGTTCAATAATCCGTAACAACGTTTTAAAAAATGATTCGGAAACGAAATCGTTATGGCCATCGATTTCTGGGTCAAGGCTTCAATCATTCAATTCAAACGGGCAATCTGTTTTGACAAATAAATTAAAAAAATAAATAAATTGGTAAAAAATCGTTGAATGGGTCGATGGTTCGACTGCCTGGGTCAATGGGTTGTTGATTTTTTAATGGTTTTTTACCAAAAACTGGGTTTTGGGTAAAATAGAATCAGTTGCTTGGATGGTTCCTAGGCCAAACAGTCTGATCGTATGGATCAACGACGGTTCAAAAACCTTGATTCGTATAACCTTTTTTTTTCCTTTCTACCAAAAATATAATAATGCTTCCAAAATGTAATTATGTGGGTTTATTGAAATCTTTCCATTTAAGTTTTCTTTCTTGCTATTTTTTAGGGGGATGTTTAGAACCATGTCCGTTTTTCAAAAAAAATGGTGCCACATCGGGTCTACATAGGCGTTTCAACGAATGCCCATGTATCTCATTGTTTGGTTCAACCGGTTATTAAAAAATCGGGCATGCCTTGAAAATCAGGACCTCACTGATACATGAAACGCCAATTTCATGCATTGGTGAATTGTTCCCCCCAACGGTTGACTAATGTGTATCCTATGCAGTGCTTACCAATGTTCAAAATATCAATATGCCCGATACGTTGATAGGGGTGTATTGGGTGAATCGATACACATTTTCAAGCCCTTTTTTTTTTCCCAACTAGTATAAGGGGGGGGGCAATTTAGGTCTCCTCTACCCCCTGAACCGGTCAGACCTCTGATACACCAATTGTAGGGGAGTATCAAAGGAGTCCCAGAATGATACATATCGACCAATATGGGCTGATACGTGTCAATACTTTGAACCTTGGTGCTTACCTATCAGCACATACATGAAAAACGATGACGAAAATCACCTTACCAAACAGCATAGTGTTGCTCACTGCCTACGTGGCACAAGTATTTTTCTTTTGTGAAAAACGGGTCTTGGAAGCATAGGCATTTTTTCTTGAAAATCGGTCCCAAAAACCGCCCACACTTCCAAACACCATGTAGGTGTGGTATTCTCAGATTGTGTTTTGGGATGTTTGATCCTCATTTCGATTCTCTATGTGTATATTGTATGCATATAAGCATGTATATAAAAGGTCAAATTTTTAAACTACCTTATGATTTAGCTAATAACTAATTCTATCTTTACTTTTTAACTATTGTCTTTCATCACCCTTATTGTTTTTTACAATTACCTAAAACCTTACTTATAGTTAACTCTCTATCATAAACTATTCACATGTTACATTACGTAATTTATATTTTTCAAAAATCTCTAATTTACCCCTATTTTTTCAAAAATCCTAACTTACCTTCAACGCTTCGTTCCAACGGCTTCTTCCATTGCCAAGGGTTTGCCTCTCCATTTCAAACATAGAAGATAGATCCGTGCAGCACTAGCACTTTCAATGAAGGTAGGGAATAGGACGGTAGAAGGACAATTGGTGGTAGGTGAAACTAGGCACTGAGGCACTCAATGAAGTCAGAGCCAAAAGTGTCCATGCACGTGTAAATTTCATACATCTGATAGTAACCGGGTGTGTTGACATTGCATATGATTGTAGGGGTGTATCCGGTTGCTTCTTCAATAGCTGTGGTGATTGTGTCCAAGCTGTAGAACTCACCATTGGGTTTGATTTCGATCCGACATCCTCAACGACTTGGAGCATTCCAGTCTCATTGTTTCAATGTCCAGCTTTTTCAGAACTTGCAACTACTTTCTAAAACCTGCAAGACATCGGTCATCCATTCTCACTCACCTCAAGACCCTTTTCCTATTTCTCTCGTGGAATTTTATGTATCGGAGCTCACCTTCCCAATGCCATATCAACGGGCTCGGACAAAGAAGACATAAGATTCTGCAAGCATCTTTCTCAAAAAAAGGGGAGAACTGTGGCAGCAGTAATAGAAGTGATTCATATAGAATAGTTCATTGGCTGAAAACCTTGGATTTGTTTGCAGCATTTTCAATTAATGATCTTATTAGAATCTGGAAGGAAATTGCAGATTCATTAAAAACTATGGAATTTGTTGGTAGGGGACAGAATTAATGTGGATCCAGCACCATAAATGGCATCAAAAGAGCAACTTGGTAGGGGACATCGGCATCGCATGCCCTTATATATATATATATATATATATATATAATTTCCTACTCCTGAATTTAGGAGATTCTGTTTCAGTAGGAAATTGCTAATTACAAGTTCTACTAACTGCAAGTTCCCCAAGAAATCTGGGAAACTACTATCCAAATACATCTAGGAAACGTGGGGATTAGGTTTCCCAATACTCCCCCTCAAATTGGCCCATGCATATTCCGAATGCCCAATTTGCCAAGAAAATATACAAATTTCTCTTTTACCAGAGCCTTCGTCAAGATATCAGCCAACTGCTCTATGGTTCGAACATGGCAAGTGACAATGTTCTCACGCTGTATCTCATCACGAACAAAGTGATAGTCAACCTCAATATGCTTTGTCCGCTCTTGGAGCACTGGATTCGCAACTATGTGCAAAGCTGCCTGATTGTCATAGTACAATCGCGCTGGTTCATCATGCGCCACCCCAAAAGACATAAGAAGTTTCTTTATCCACTTCATCTCACAGCTTGTCACAGCCATCAAACGATATTCGGCTTCTGCAAAGGAGCGCGACACAGTATGTTGTTTTTTCGTTTTCCAAGAAACCAACGATTGCCCCAATAGAACAAAGTAGCCAATCAATGACCGTCATGTCAGTGGGCAGTTTGCCCAATCAAAGTTGCAATAAGCATATAAACGCAGATCGCTATCAGAACGGAACAGTATACCTTGTCCTGGATATCCTTTCATATAACGCACTACGCGTAGAGCTGCCTCCCAATGTTCTTGTCGTGGGCTTTGCATGAACTGAGCTAGGATATGAACACAATAACACAGCTCAGGACATGTAATGGTCAAGTAGATCAACCATCCCACTAATCGTCAATACTGATTCGAATTTTCCATAAGAGCGCCCTTTTTCCAGTGCAAGATGATGAGCCAGTGACTCAAGCCCGCTCGGATGAGCTTCTCCTCAGAAGTGAAGTCTTTATAATGCAACCCGAGCTGAGCCAGTGACTGGAGCTCCTTCTTGGTCTTCCCGTCCAGGATGACACCAGGGTCTTGAACGGCTATCCTCCAATCGGTGGGGAAGGGCCACCCCGTATTGCTCCGGACTACGAAGTAGTCCCGCTTCCAAGCTGGGACTTTGCTCGGGAGCTTGTGTATGAGTTTGAAACCCGGGCGGGGGGACAGAAAGTAGGACCGCCTATGCCCGGGGAGAGCACCCGAAGTGCTCTTCTTTATAGCCAAAATTGTACTGAGAACATCTAAATCTATGGAGAGAGAACGGTCAAAGCAAAGAGAAATGGATCCCACCACATTCTGTATGGAATTCGGGTGGAGTTGGTCCAGGGTGATGTTAAAGTGTACCAACACCTCAACAATCAAAGGGTGAAGTGGAAGTCTGAGCCCGGCTATCAGTTGCTCCCTGAAGATCACGATCTCGTTGGGACCGTGCTCCCATGGGAAGTTGCCGATGGGAAGACTATACAAGTACTCATTAAGGGGGCGGAACCTCTGTATGAGGTCCTGAAGCCTCTCTGAGGTCATTATGGAAGGCCCGAACTGATCAGGTTCCTGACCTCGGTGGGAAGTGGACGTCAGATGACCCGAGGCCACCCGTACTTCGGACGACTGGGCAGTAGAGGGGACACCCTGAGCCAAGGTACCTACCTCAGGCTCGTCGATGAGATTGTCCACACTAGACGACATACCGAACTAAAAGAAAGAAACAAACTATAAGGGAAAAGGAAGCTCAAGAGGAGTCACTAAAGAAACGCAACCGGACTGGAAGAATAAAATGAACTGGAGGACCCGAGCTAAGAGACCCCTGGCGCAAGTTCAAACGCTAACAACGAAAGCTTTGTGGTGAAGAAAATGGCCAAGGGATCCCCTATTTATAGCTGCGACCGCGGGTTCTTCGAGGCGAAAATGATTTAGTGTGTTTTTTACGTCCGCGAAGTCCAAGTCGCGTGAAGTCCATGCGTAATCTGGACATGACTCGAATCTCTTTTCGGTCGAACTGGGCGCTAGACCAGTATAGCTAGACAGAACGTGCAACAACGCAGCTTAAATACCAACACCAAATCCACCTGGCGCGGCATGACCTCCATGCACTAGGTCACCGCCGCTAGCGCAGGGAGTGGGGGCAATTGATGGAGGGTGATTTGGCCCGACCTTGTAGCTCAGGTATACGTCGATGTGACCTTGCTCAAAGAGTGACTTAGCATGACAGTGCAACGGATGTGAGCACAACTCGGAGGGAAAGTCCCGTCGAGTTCAGTACGGCAACTCGGCAGGTAAACTACTCGCCGAAAGCCGCCTTGCCTACACCTCCTCCCCGGGGTTAAGGCACTTCGGGGGGTCCCGAGTTCGGGGCACCCTGACCCTTTTTGAGACCCGAGCTCCTCCCAATGGACCTCAGGCCACTCCCAAGCAAGAACACATTGATTCTTCTCCGAACGCCCCAAGGCACAAAGACCTCATGTTGGCTAGCTCGACATAACCAGCTACAGGCAGCCCGTCACTCAAAGGACAACCCAGCTCAGGGTAATTCGCAGGAGAACAGTTCGGTATACCATAGGAGGGTTTCCTGCCCGACCGCCGTATCCGACAAACCTGTGGACAGCAGGCATATCCCCCTCGCCGCGCCTGCCACCTTTAGAAAGGCGTCCCACACCTGACAAACACGCAACCTGCACGACGGCCCCGCGCATGCCACCTCAAACCTGTCTGTAATGGTTGTGGTAGACTGACAATGGCGGTTATACCTGCCCTATCAGAGGTCAGAGGGGCTGAAGCAACGAAATTCAGTTATAAGGGGCTTATTCTCAAGGAACAATGTATCTTCGAATCACATGCGTAACTTGCACTCTTAGCCTTTGTTCTCCTTTTGCTTCCTGCACCCAATACTAACTTAAGCATCAGAGCGTTCTCGCCGTAAAACCCCCCGGAAGTTCTTCCTCTTTCCTCTCGTCTCAGGTACCTCTCAAGAGCCACACGAGCGCCAATTAAGAGTGACCTGATTGCGCTACATCAAGTACATTTAGTCAATTATTGTTAGAAACAGTAAGAGTAGGGGTGAGCATAATTGGATTAAAACCGAAAAATCAAACTGAAATTCGATTTCGGATTAATCGGTTTTCGTTTTGTTATTCAGTTCTTTTGTATTTCGATTTTCGGTTTCGGTTATTATATCTAATAAATCGGTTAACTAAAAAACCGATTTAATTTTATAATTACACATTTTAAATATTATTTATATCAATATATATCGTATTTGGCTATTTACCAAATTTACAAAGTAAGTAAAAAGGTAAAAGTTAAAAGAATTCACTCTTCGTATTAAACAAGTACACTGTACCTGCGCAGGCGTCTAAGCGTCTTCCAAAGTCCCGTCAATGCAGTCGAAGAATGTCCAACTCTAAAATGTCAGAAATCTCTATTTTAAAGCAAGAGTGTCTGCGTCTCTACGACGACCATGATAAGTATAAACGAGGAAGAGAGGAATCAGGACGACGGAGAAGTTCGGCAGAAAATGGACAGGTCTCCCACTAGGGTCCCTAGGAAACGCTTGGTTTACAATGATTATGTTGGAAGGACTGAAGGAGATAGGTCTTTCGGCAGAAAAATGAATAATGCGGTAATGTCAGTCCATAGCAAGGAAACGAGCCACAGCACGCGACGGTGGGTTCCTGCAATTCTGCGAATAATGGGTTAATAAGGCGAGATCCAGGCAGAGATCGAGATCGAGGTCGCCTTTGTCACCTCACCCTGCTATAATCGAAGAAAGACTCGCAGCTCAACATCAGGAAATCCAAGGGCTTCTGGTCGATAACCAGAGATTGGCTGCCACCCATGTTGGGTTAAAGCAGGAACTGGTAGCTTCCCAGCATCAGCTGGCTGCAACGTATGGCTCATGTTGCTGCCTTGCTGGCACTTGGATGGAACTAACCCCGTGATGAACGAAAGATGGAAGTCCATGGTCGAGTTGTAGCCCGTAGGCTCCATCCATGTTGACATTCGAGTTTCTTCCTACCCCGACAAATGCAATGGAGCGAACACTTCAATAGATAATGATTGCGAATTGCATAAGCAATTTTTCTTATGAGTTGAAGCTTTATTCCCAATTTACCTGAGAATTTCAACTTACTAATCAATGTGACAGGCAAAGCTACTATTGGCAAAAATGTTGTTTAGCAAGATCTAAACTTTGGAAATCTCATTGACATAACGATTTAAGGCAAAAGAAGTGACTATGAGCACCCTTTTAATTCATTATTAGCTCGAAAGTCGAAAATAAGCCACCCCTTGACTGGAAAATGGACGAGGGCTGACAACTAAATCTTAAAATACCGGCAAATAGAAGTCGATAACTGTACTGGTTAATTAGTTAGATGTCATCCAGAACTTTAAATAAGCATAAACTCTTAGTCAAATTTTCACAGATAATGCAGTTACAAGCATGTATATGAAATTATCAACTACATAGAAATTTATCATCAACTGATTAAAGAGACTAGCACAGACTTTTCAACATCATTTTCATAAGATTTTTGAAATTACCAACTACATACAAATTTATCAACTAATTGAAGCGATTAGAACCGACTTTTCAACATCATTTGCATAAGATTTTTTGAACATTCCAAAACTATGAGCTCGTGTATATATGCAATATGTTAATGATAAGCTCGCAAGTACTCTGATGAAGATTAATTTCTCCGCTTCCTTTTCTCCTTCTCCTCCCTTTCACCGGCATTTTTCAACTGCAACAAATGGTAATAATCACATCAATATACGAAAATTCATGAAAAGATTGCAACCCATAATACCCAACAAGAGAGAGAGAGAGAGAGTCGTCCATAAATGTGAGCTTCCACTCACCATGATTACAAGAATTCTGACAAAAACGGCAACAAAATCGGTGAAGAGAGTCAAGGCGTGTTTTACGTAGTCAAGTTCTCCCAAGTGTGCCCTCTCAATTATCTCCTGGGTGTCCACCACCATGTACCCCAAGAACACCAAAAGCCCAAAATATAACTGCAGATATAATCAACCGGGAAACATATGCAATTCATATCAGCGTCATTTCATCACAGAGGGTGTTGTCTTGGTTAAGAAGCTCATTATCTCACCTCAAACTTGAAAATGGCTGTGGAACCTCCAAAGATGGAGGACGCAAAATGCAACCACAAGAGAATGGACAAGCCAGAAGACAACAAACCTCCCAAGTAAAGGAATTCCCTACGCCTGGCTAACATGGCTGCAGCTGAGAAACATCCAAAGGCCACAGAAGTCCCCACAAATGCGCTAATCAGAATTCTGCAATCAAAATAACTTTATATGGTAAGCACAAGCGATCTGCTAATTGTGATTATAACATTCAAAATCGATAGTCCAATCTTGAAGGGCTACAGATTGTAGTCCAAACAAAACAAATTAAAAGCCAAAGCTTATCTAGAACTAGTAAACTGAACCAATAAGACTATCCCATAGACTCGTACCCAAAGATACCACGGTTAACCTATCTCCCTTTTACATTCAAATTCCTACATCCATCAGTTATTTGCTGCCCCGAATCTCAGAGAATAAATAACCAAGAAAAGCTAGTCTTGGAATTCAATCCTAGCTCTAGGAGCATATATTCCTTCCTATAATCATTAATAATCTATTTGTTTTCCGAAATTGAATGAGTGAGGTAGACCAAACGAGATGGGGAAGCTCAAGGAAGTAGCAACACAGAAGAATAAGATAAAGTCCAGTGTCATGCCCTAAAAGGGCTAACTGATGAAACATCTAAAACTCTCACAGCCATGCTAATCCTCTCACAAACTACAAACACGATATATACACATAGTTCCTAGATACTACGTCCAGTAACCTGATTGAAGAGACTGACTAAATGAGAAATTAGAACACCTCATCTTGTATTTTATTTATTAATTAGACTCCATCCATCTTTATAAAAAGGGTTTGGTACATTGGGTTTCCTGCTAGAAAGTCTGAAAAAAAAAAAAAGAAAAAAAAAGAAAAAAAAGAAGATATGGTAGATACTGTTAAAGAGTTCCAACATTGCACCTAACAGATCCAAGCAAAGGCCAAAATCCATATACCGATGAATGAGATATACCTTTGATCAATGCGGATAACCACATCAATGAGAGGACCCACAGAAGCCCCTTCAAAGAGACCCGCTGCCATCAAGAGACCCACCCTTTTCCTCTGCTCGCCATTAAAGAAAATAAAATCAAATTAAGATGAATAATTAGGCAATGACAACGGCAAAGCAGAAATAGAATGAAGAAACGAAAAATAAAATACAAGATTACGAAGTCAAATACCTCTTCATATAGAGGAGTGGAGAGTAGCCATACGATGCTACCCATACATCCCAGCGTTGTCAGCAAGCCACCAATGTTCCAAAGGAGATGCAAATAAACTCCTATGGCCGAAGCTATCAGCGCGCAACATAACGTAAGATAAACCTGCGAAAAAACGACGAAAATAAGAAAAAATTGATAAACATTCAATGAAATCCCTAAAATGCAGAGTTTCCACGAACATGAAAAGAATCAAAATTATCTCCTCTCCGAGAAAAAAGTAAACAAAACTTGTCTGTGGGAAATATTAATTTCTATAACCACGTCAGGAAGAAAAAGCAAGATACACGAAAATATGCAAAGAAGGACAATAAACTCGTGAAAATAACAAAAAGGAAAAAAAAATAGAGAACTCAATAGCAATCGAACTCATATGGCAATCAGCACAAATGAGTCCACTTCCGAAACTTAAACCAAGGCTGGATAAACAAAACTGGAACACCGATAGCAAGAATCCGACTCAAGAAACGATTAGTTTGTACAGATCCATTTCGAAAAATCAATCGAAATCTCCATCAAAATGCGCAGATGAAGAAAAAGAACCCACAGCAAGGAAATGGAAGAACGTGACTAAAATGAAATGGGATTAAAGATTCTCGATGGAAAAATTACCTGTTTCAGATGGTTCTGAACGAGCGGAGAGATTTGCCGGAAATTCTTTAGGGATTCATAGCTCCAGCCACCCCGAGATGTGGACTGAAACGGAGAAAAAGATGAAAAAGCTTCCATTCTTTCGATTACACAGAAATGAGAAAATCAGAAAATAGAGGAAGATGAGGACAGAAACAAAGAAGACTTATCGGGAAGAAGATTTCAAGATGATTTAAGTTGAAAGCGAAATTACGAGGCCAAGATGGAGAGACGAAAGGTAGGTTTTATAGGTTCGAGGTTGAGTGTGTTTCGCAGCAGTTTCTGGATTTACCGCCGGAGGACTTTTTATTTTTTATTTTATATATCTCAATTACGAAATTATCCTTACGTACTCATCTTTGTTCTTTATTACGGAGATGCATTCAATTCGAATTTCTTGAAAGTTCGGAGAGCATCGGCATATGAGAAGGAAACGGGGCCCCAGAATGACCAAGGCGCGAATGATGACGACGACGGACCAATAGGATGACGAGTTGACGATTCTGCCGCTGCGTATTGGGTTATGCTTCTTGGCACGTGGAAAGCTCGAGTCTAGATCGTGAGTCCGCGTTCCGTGGACGTGGGTTCATTGGATGCGTAAGCCCTCCAATGAGAAGCGACCACGTCGGTTGGGCGGCAGTAAAGGTAAAGGCCCGTTAATTGAAGTGTCCGGTAAAATGACAGAAGTTCGAACCTCCCATTTTTTGTTTCTCTCCCACCTAACTCTACCCCACAAGCACGAGCCAATCCACACCGGCGTCAGTCAAATCGAAAGCCACCGACGGAGAGAGGGCTTTGATCTGGCGGTACGTTTTCTGGTCACCGTTCTTCTTTCTTGAAATTAAAGCACTTTTGGGCTCTAATATCAAAAAAACTAATATTTTTAATAAAATTAAAAAAGTATATTAATTTTTTAAAAATAATATCAAATAACCACAAAATTACTATTCATCTTCTTACTCTTAGATATCATTTATCTGCGTTGACCACCTCTCCTCGCATTTGCCTAACACCGCTACCTCTGCTCACCTTAGCCTCTACCTCCGCCCACCTCCAGAAGTGAAGGTGGGCAGAGGTATTGTCGAAGGCGGCAATAATGCTAATAAACGACCTGCAAGAGGAAGAAGATGAACAGTGTTTTTGCCCTTATTTGATATTATTTTTAAAAGTTAACATATTTTTAAAATTTTATTAAAAACATTACTTTTATTAATATTAGGGCCCAAAAATTGTCCTTATTTTCTATAATCATTTCTTTCTTCTTCCTAAAGTCATAAACTTCACATCGGTGTGGATTGAAGTTATTATAGCACAAAACTCTTGCAATCCTAGCCTCCCACCTCCACTTTTCATACTCAAAATCTGCTTACTCATTCCTTCAATAGCTCACGTGGTCACTTCGATGTTGGGAATCAATAACTCCTTGTCGGCGGTATTGTGGGTTTTGATGAGGTTGATTTGGCCCTCTAGTGATATAAGAACACGTGGCACCTCAAAACAGTAAGATGACATCTCATCACCATGCAAGTAAACCACAAAAGCACCTCAGATACCTCGAACCCGCATTACAACTTCAGTAGACTGAATTGTGAACAGGTCCGATAAAACGTCAGATCGGCATGAGAGGCGACCTACTTCCACCGATCTAACCTGAGTTCAACTAGTGACCTGCCTAACGTACCGGGTGACCTCCTCTTTAAGCGGGCTGTCGTATTCAATTTCTCCGATATCACAACACGGCGTCAAAAGAATTGGTTATCACCCCACCCACTTCAGGTGCAACTAGATAAGCACTACCCGCTTACGCAGAATCCATCTCTAGGCATGAAACCGCCTCCAAACTAGACGGGCCAAAGATCTCAAACGCACTTCGTGGGCCTCACGATAGCTTGCCTATATAAAGGCATCCCCTTCCTTAGAAAAGGTAGGTGCGATTTAGCATTCAGAGCTCTCTAGCTTTTTCGCTTTTTAGCTCTCTCGAAACTTGTCGCTGACTTAAGCATCAAAGTGCCCACCCCGAGTCAAGCAACCCGAGTACTCTAATCTCTCCTTTTGCAGCTCAGCTAGGCGGCCTACGTAGTCCAACATCCAGGCTATCCACCAATTGGGAGCAACAAATCACATACCATCAATTGACGTCGTCTATGGGAAGACTGTACAAAAAAGTTATATTCTCACACCTCTCTTTCAAATGTATTTTCAATGGCATCATTCAGTAATGCTGCCATCAACAACAACTTAGTCACAAAGGGGCAGGACCAACCCGTAGTGCACCTAGAGATCCCCTTTGTGACTAATGGGCAGTTTACTATTCCCTTGACCTTACAAAGCGTCTCTACCATACAAGATCCCAACTTCCCTTGAGCCCTTAGCGGTTCCTATTAGGATTGATGAGCGTCAATTTAACAAATTGATGTAGTATGTTTGCGAGATAAATCTGTAGACGAGGACATGGGAAGGATGCTTTGTTGCCATCGAAAGGATGCAACATCAACAACAATAGTAGCAATAGCAATACCAGCGAGGTCATTCTGTAGGGCATAATGCTAGCTAGAGTAAGAACCAACAACTCAACAACCAGAATCATAACCTAATACCTGACCCAACTTGTCGCTCTGACGATTAGAACTAGGTCCCGATAGAGGAACTAAGTTGGGCCACAACACCAATTCGGACCGAGGCTACCAACTCAACCGAGGGGTCCTAGAGAAGGCGTCGTAGACATACACATCACGCCATAGGAAGGAGTCGCCTCGCTTTGAATGACAACGAGGAGGTGGAAAAGAAAAAGGAGAATGAAGCCACCTCGTCAGCATAGCCGGTGTCCTGAACTTCACCACTAGTTGTTGAAATTCTCTTGTCCCCATGGCCAAAAAGAATTCAAGACCCCTATCCTATAATCCTATGACGAGACAATCAACCCAGTCGACCATATTGATAGTTTCTAAGCCCTGATGCAACTACATGGAGCAAATGACACACTTTTTGGGACACAACTCGGATGTGGGATTCGAGATTGCCGCAGGCTCCATTAAGAGTTGGAAACAGTTCGCCGATTTGTTCACTACACACTTCGCCACAAGCAAGCAATGCCCAAAGTCCATGACTTGCCTGCTCAATGTTGTACAATAACCCGATGAGAAGCTCTAGGACTACATCAAATGATTTAACCTGAACCAACTTCAAATTCCCAACTTCGACCCAACCATCCAGCTCACCGCAGCAGTCAACGATGTTCGGCACCCCGACTTGGTGTAGGAAGTTGAGTTGAAACCTCTGACCTCCATGAAGGAGTTCATCAACCAAGTGGCCAAGTTTACAAAGGCCGAAGAAACGCTTAGATCCCGGTTGGAGCTGAGCGAAAAACAAAAGATGTTAGAAGATGAGCTAGTGAGCAGCAAATAGCGGCAGAAGAGCAAGTCACCAAGGCGCAACAAGTCCCCCCACAATTGTTGCAACAAGTCATCACAGAAGAAATAAGTCTACGTACATAAGTGACAGATCCTTAGGGTTAGCATTCTCGCGCCCCACCCGTCCAAACCGTAACTACACAGCGTTGAATACGAAAAGCGGAGAAATTTTGATGTAAGTCAAGACCACCAAGTACATCAAATGGCCACCTCAAGTGAGAGGAGATCCTACTAACAGGAACTTGAACAAGTATTGCCACTTTCATCAAGACATTGGCCATGAAACTAAGAATTATCGTAACCTCAAGGACGAGAAAGAGGAGTTGATCCGTTGAGGTTACTTGAAGAAGTTCATTAGGCGAGATGACCAAAGCCGACCTACTGACCAACCAAGAGAAGTGCCACAATCGAGCAAGGACCAAAACAACCTCCTCGAGACCCACCAACAGCAGAGCGGTCCATCTGTGGTGTTATTAACACAATCACGGGAGGGTCCATAGTGGTAGGATGTAGCACCTCAACGAGAAATAACTGAGTTCGGGAGCTTGAACATGAGGACGAGAACTCACCGAAGCACCCTGGTGTGGATGAAGTGATTTACTTTATTGAGAATGACACTCGTAGGATTTAGTATTCGCACGACGATGCCCTCGTAGTCAAGTTAGTCATAAATGACTTTCGAGGTAAAGTGAATTCTAGTCGACCTTGCCTGATATTATCTTCTTGGAGGCATTTGAGCACATGGAGCTCAAGAGGAAGGATATGCAGCCGACTGGCGTTCCTCTAATTGGCTTTAGTGGATAAGTAGTCTGACCCCTAGGCCGGGTGAGAGTGATAGCAACAACGGGCTTGACACCGAATTTAGTACGTTTCAATCATGACTTTTCTAGTGGTTGCGACCCCTCACCCTACAACGCTATTTTGGGTTGACCTATCTTGCATGCTTTCTGAGCAATAGTGTCAACCCATTACCTATCGATGAAGTTTCCAACAATGTGAGGTGATCAGCTCGAGTCCCGTAAGTGTTACGTGACCGCACTAAAGGGCAAAGGAAAGCAGGGCATTGACATCGACCTAGAGCCGCCACCAGAGAACAACGACGAGAGAGCTCATCACATGGAAGACACTATCTTGGTGCCCCAATCTCAGATATTGACCCCGATAAGATAGTGCAGATCGGAGCTCGCCTCATAGAACCATTGCGCTCTGACCTAGTAAGTTTTTTAATTAAAAATATAGATGTTTTTGCTTGATCGACAGCGGAAATGTTTGGCATAGACCCCTCTATCATAACTCATACGCTAAATGTTGATCATTCAATCAAACCAGTCTGACAGAGAAAAATTAACCTCGCCTAGGAGTGATGGAGGATAGTAAATGAGGAGGTCGGGAAGCTCCTCGTAGCAAACTTTGTTATAGAGGTCCAATACTCGAGCTAGATTGCCAACTTAGTGCTCATGAAGAAAACCAATGGCAAGTGGTGCGTTGACTACACCAACCTCAATCGAGTATATCCAAAAGAGGACTTCCCTCTCTCTAGGATTGGTCGCCTAATAAACGTGACCTCAAGGTTTGAGCTATTGAGTTTCATGGATGCATACTTCGGATACAAGGAAATCCAAATAGGTCCTATCGATGAAAAAAATACTACTTTTGTAACCGAGACGGGCTTGCATTGTTATAAAGTTATGCCCTTTTGTTTAAAAAACGTTGGAGCGACCTACCAATGTCTTGTTGGTAAAGTTTTTTCTAAGTTAATTGGAAATAAAATTGAAGCCTATGTTGATGATATAGTAGTAAAAACCCAGTTTTCAAATTCTTTGATTTTTTATCTTAATTGCGTTTTTGACATTCTAAGAAAATACAACATGAAACTCAATCTGAAAAGTGTGTCTTCGGGGTCACATTGGGCAAGTTCCTTGGGTACATAGTGAATCGACGTGACATTGAAGCCAATCTATATAAAATCCAGGCCGTCCTAGATATGAGACTCCTTAGATCAATTAAAGAACTTCAAAAGCTAACAAGTCAGATAGCTGCCTTGAACTAGTTTATGTCTAAGTCGGTTGGGTGGTGCCTTTCATTCTTCAAGGCCATAAAAAAGAACTAAGACTTCAAGTGGAAAGAAGAGTGCTAGCTCGTGTTTGATGAGCACAAGAGGTACCTCAATTCGCCACCTTTGTTAACCAGGCTAGAACTTGGGGACAAGCTCAAAATCTACCTCTCTATGAGTGATGAGGTAGACAGAGTGCACCGACTTGTCTACTACATGAGTAAAGTCTTGCACGCCACGGAGTCTAGGTACCCAAACATCAAGAAGCTGGCCTTTTCATTGGTATTGGTAGCTTGAAAGTTGTGACCTTTATTTTCAGGCCCATATTGTTGTGGTCTTAATCGATCAACCTCTAAAATAAGTCATCTAGAAACCTAAGGTCTCAAGTAGGTTGACAAAATGGACAATCGAGTTCAGTAAGTATGACATCCGGTTTAAACTGCGCCTAGCGATCAAGGCATAGGTCCTGGTTGACTTCTTCATCGAGTGCACATTCAACACATTGACCCTTGAAGTTGTTGAGCTTGTGACCACCTTGGAGGCGTCAACTAGTGCAACACCCTGCCCAACTTGGGACAAGGAGTCCTAGATCCTCCATGTGGATGATTCATCTATGGACATAACGGGGTAAAGCTAGAGTATACTCTCTAGTTTGTGTTTCGAGCGTTGAACAATGAAGCTAGGTACGAGGCATTGATAGCTGGGCTATTGTTGGTGAAGGAGGTTGGTGCAAAGCATCTCGTGGTGTGCAACGACTCGTAGCTAGTGGTGAACCAAGTGAATGGGCAGTATGAGGCCCGGGAGTCCGCCATATTGGCCTACTTGGCCAAGGTTAGAGAGTTCTTGCCAAACTTCTACTCTTGGTACATTCATCAAGTGCCGAGGCTGATGCGCTCTCAAAGCTGGATAGTGCATCATACACTACAAAGATAACGGTCTACATTAAAGTTCTACCATGACCTATCATAAAAGGGTGGCATAAGAGGTTGCTCCTATTTTAGCTATAGAGCCGGGTAGGATGGATCTGCTCGTTGACTATCTACGCCATGAGACTCTACATGCTGAGTGTAATACAATTTGGAGGGTGGAGCGACAGTCAGCTTGCTATGTAATCATAGGCAAGCAACTGTACTACAGGGTGTTTATGTTCCCCTACTTGCGCTACTTGCACTCAATTGAAGCAAGCCTAATGCTATATGAGATCCACGAAGGCCTCTACGGAGGACCCCTAGGAGGGTAGGGCGCTCACCCAAAAGGCACTATGACAAGGCTATTATTGGCTCTCAATGAAGGCGGACACATTAGAATTAGTTCGGAAGTGTGATAAGTGCCAATGACATGCCAACATACTACACCAACCCGCTACTAACTTGACCTGGTGGGGGATAGATATCCCTGGTCCTTTTCCACATGCGACCAGGCAGATGAGGTTCTTGGTTGTTGCGGTTGACTATTTTGTGAAGTGGGTGGAAATCGAGCCATTGGTATCCATCACAACTCAGAACGTGCAGGATTTTTCTGTAAGAGCATTGTTTGTAGATTCAGACTCTCCAAGGTATTTGTTTCAGATAACGGGAAGTAATTCAAAGACATTAAGTTCCAGAATTTGTGTGCCAAGATGAGAATCTAACAAAACTTTACATCGTTGGCCCATTCCTAGGCAAACGGTCAGGCTGAAGTGACGAACATGGTGATATTACGTGAATTTAAAGCTCGACTCTCTCAAATTAAAGGTTTGTGGGTGGACGAATTGTCCAATATCCTTTGGGCCTACCAAACTACTATCAAGATGACGACCGGGGAAACTCCTTTCAACCTAATGTATGGAACGGAGGCTGTCATTCCAATGAAGATTGAGATGCTGACCTTACGGTTGAGATATATGATAAGGAGGCTAATGAGAGTGAGCAATAGAATAATATGGTGGATTTTGGTGCTTTCTAAGCTTGGATTTTTGATAATATTGTATGGTTAATTAATGGACATAGCCCTGCATAAACTTACCAAATGAATATACAGTTTTTCAAAAACTCACATACAAATAAATGTTTTTTCTATAATCAAAATTCAGAAAAACTGAAATCCATAGAATAAAAACGCACCCTATGTCTATGGACATAGCCCCTTCCTTTTGCTACCTTTTCTTTCAAACCAAATGCAGCTTGAATTACATAATGTGGGATCCAATCCCTTCTCAGGCTCTAATATGCTGAAGGTACATGAGGCTGGGATCCACCATAAAAATGGACCCGTGGTGTGGGGTTGGAACATGTACCGTTGGCAGGAGATACGGACTCGAGCAAACGATTCCTCGACGACCCAACTTGGCAGTTGGCAGTAGGCACAGGATAGCATCTTTTGGGCTGTAGCAGCGGTATGTATTAACAGAGTCCAGATCTACTCCTCACACCGTCCTCACATCGGCTGATTGCGCCACGCGTTCCACGTTCGTGTGAAAGCAAAACACGAGCGGAGCGTTGCATTTGGCGCCCAAAACACTCGTACCCTTCGTCGTCTCTCCCTCTTCTAAACCTTCGATCTTCAAATAGTACTTGATCCCTGTCTGCTTTCATAATCTCTAAGAACACTAGATAGACATTGTCCCTGATTCGTTCTTCTTCTTTTTTTGCTCTGACTTCTATTAAATTCCTTCACATCTTATATTTCAATTCTTCTTCGGACCTCTCTTCCAAACCCAACAACTACCGTCGAAAACAACACAAACCCACAGACAACAACGTCTACAACAAATAGAGAGATAAAGCAATACCGATAACTGAGAGAAATAGCTCGATAATAGAGAGATAAAGCAATAACGAAGAGAAGACACTGTATTGGGTTAAGTGGGTTGTCTGAAATCTCAATTATTATATGAATGTGTGTTTTGGTGTCTCCACATAGAAGTGCAGCAGGATAGGCGCCGCGTGTTGCGTCTTTGAAAGGTGATGGGTAATAAAGTGTCTACTTTATATCAGGACTAAAGTCCTCCCTCCCTTCTCCACTGGTTGTAATCATATTTTCGGCGGTCATCTGCGAGATGAGAATCTGGAAATAGTCCGTCAATGGGAGTACTCTGTAGTTGAAAAAGAGAAAAACATAAAACCCCCAACATGAGAGAGATTTCTCAACAGCCTTTTATTCTTAGGATTTTGGGAGAGATTTGATTTGTCGGAATCAATTCCTTGGTGTCTATTCTCGCCGGTGAGACTAATTCCTGTCCTGACCTGAAGAAAAAAGGTTTCGTGAAGAGAAAATAACAGGGGTGAGAGATTTGGACAGGTAAAAAAGAAAATAAAAAGCAGAATCGCAGGAGTCTCGTCTCATTGGTGACCACCGGAGAAGTGATTGCAACCGGTGGAGGGAGGGAGGGCTTTCAGTCTTTACCTGAACAGAGCAGATGCGGGGTTGAATGTGATTACTACAGTTAATGACGCATGCTCCCCCTCCGCTCGTGTTTTGCTCCCACACGAACCCGGAGATGCGTGGCGCCACCAGATCTTGTGGGGACGGTGTGAGGCGCCCCTCTGTGAGGAGAAGATCCGGACTCGTATTAACATGCGCCGCGAGCTTAGAATGTTTAATCGCCACTCAAGTTCCCGCTTTCAGCCAAGGTGGGGGCGTGGAACAACGCTTTCTTCGTTATCTTTCGGTCCCTTCGAAGGCGTCTCTCGTTCAGATAGACTCTTCTTTCTCTCACACTCACTGGCACTCGCGCGCGCACACAGAGAAATGCCTTGTCTTAACGCTTGTAAGAATTGTACGAATTCTCCACCGTTTCTAGGGTTTAGCAGTCGCAACTTCTGCTCATTCTCCGAATCTCTGGTCGTCTTTTCCGGTCGGAAGGTATCTCCTAGGAGGATCTTCTGCAGCTTTAATGGAGGCAATAGGAGGACGAAAGCAAGCGCGAAGCAGGGAAGGAAGAACGGTGGTGGAGACAAGGTGAAGACGAAGGAGAAGGAGAACGTATGGAGTGTCGATAACGAGCTCGCTAAGAAAGAGGCCATGGTGGAGAAGGAGAAATTCAACCGCAGGAGGAGGAGAGGAAGGAAGGTCAGGAATATTGTGAAGAAGGATAAGAATTCTAGGGTTATGGTTTCTGGAGCCATGTTGATGGAGGTCGAAACCGTTTTGCAGACGCAGGTATTTTGTCTCTTCCTATTGTATTTTGTTTCAATTACGAAGGTTGGGTCGTGCTGTTTTTACTGTTGAATTGATCACAAAAATATTTGTTGATTTTGCTGAAACCTCAACTGTATATAATACCTGCTATTCTTCGTTAGAAATGAAAGGTGAATGCAGTAAAATTTGCAGATAGATTGTTAAGGTTGAGAAGATTGAAGATATCATTGTTTAATCCAACTAACCAACTTAATGGAGAGAAGAGTGTCTCTTCTTTGGGTTGTGAATTTTCTGATTTGGTTTTCTTGCATTTTTAGGAACCCGTTATAAGACCGTCATGGAATACTTTTGCAAGTAGTGTCAGTGGGATTTGGAAGGGAGTTGGAGCAGTATTTTCGCCTATCAATGCTGAAATGGAGCCCATTGAAATTGGAAACGGAAACGAAAATTTATATGATTGCTACACACTTTCTCACATTGAAGCCGTGCCTGCCCCTTTACCTGGGCGTGGTTCTCAAATCCATAGGAAAATTAATTGGGTCACTTTGAACCCTCATGGTGAAATATGGCAACAAAAAGCGGGCAGCAATAGAAGTAAAGAGGCAGATAAAGATGGAGTCTTTTCACCCATGAAGGAAATAACTGATACCATCATTGCAGGTCGTGATTTGCCTGGATTTGAGTCATTTGACTTCACAAAGAGTGATCTATTGGAAGAAGATTTCATGGCTATGGAGCCTGGTCTTATTTTCTTTGAGGTAGGTTATGCTTCATTTGTTTCCTTGGTTTAGAGGCTTTCAGATTATGTTCTGGAATTGGACACATGCATTAATTCTTCTGGATTAGCTATTGGATTAGACCATGCTAATCAGTAAATAAGGATTGGTTATCATTTAATATTATTGTTCTCTTAAAACAATTTTATGATTGTTTGTTATGCTTTTCCTTCTATCACCTAATGCTATATTTTCTTTTAAAATCTTTGAAAACAAAACTCAACTTATTTATTTATTATTGCCATATCAACTGGCTGGATGTTTTGTGAGGCTGGGTGGTTTTGACCGGTTTAGGGGGTGGATGGACCTTAAATTGGCCCCTCTGAACTGTATTTGAAAAAAAAACTAAAAAAAAAACCCTACCGATACGCCTCTACAGGCGTATCGATATTTTGAACCTTAGTTGTTACTGAAGTCTTCAAGCAAATAAAAACCTTTTGTTAAGCTCAGTAATAAGCCTAATGCTACCTACATCAGCAAATTGGAGGAGGTTGATTTTTTGGGTGGATAGAAAAAATTTCATATGGATAGGTAAAAACCAAACTTCAAATAAGAAATTAAGTTACAAGAGTTTGATGTGCTAAATTGTTTCTTGAGCCATTGTACAGTTTCTAGTTGAATTTGCACCATTGGTATGACAACAACATGGGAAACTGTAATCAACATGAGTTAAATATACAGTTTTGGCTGGTATTCTAAGTTTGTCTTCCACTTATTTGAGACTTCAGACTTTGGAATATGTGGTTGGAGATGTTGAACTTTGTATCTATGTTGCCATGACTTTTTAGAAAGAGTTTGTTTCAGCAGTTCGAACCAGCAGAGAAGGACAGAGAGAAAGAAGAAGAAGAAGAAGAAACAATCGAACTAGTAAACCTTAGCCCTACTAATCGACAATAGTATGCTTTATATTGTAATTAGTGGACAAGGACTAAACTGTCCCCACTGTATGGGACAAGAGAACTATAGAAATAATATCAAGATTGTCACATCTGCATATAACTTAAACATGATGAAAAGACTACTCTACCCTTACTTGAGCAACTCTAACACTCCCCCTCAAGCTAGAGAATATATGTCATTATAATCCCAGTTTGTTACATATATAGTTCACTCTCTTTGAGCTCAAACCTTTTGTAAACAAATCTGCCCACTGATCACCTGAGCCCACGTATTCTGTGCTTATCTCTCCAGTAAGGACTTTCTCCCTCACAAAATGGCAATCAATCTCTATATGCTTTGTTCTCTCATGAAAAACAGGATTAGATGAGATGTGAATTGCAGCTTGGTTATCAAAGTACAATCTCATAGGTCTATCCATTGAGAATCCAATCTCTTGTAAGAGATTTTTCAGCCACACTAACTCACATGTAGTGTGTGCCATGGCTCTGTATTCAGCTTCAACACTATTCCTTGCCACAACGGTTTGCTTCTTACTTTTCCATGTCACCAGATTTCCTCTAAGAAATTTGCAGTAACCTATAGTAGATCTTCTATTTGACATTGAGCCTGCCCAATCTGCATATGTATACCCAACCACCTCAAGTCTTCCTCTTGGTTTGTACAATAACCCACGGCTTGGAACTCCCTTCAGGTACCTTACAATTCTAAGAACTTCACCCCAGTGAGGTATCTGGGGGTTCTGCATAAATTGGCTCACCACACTAACAACAAAGGAGATGTTTGGTCTTGTGATGGTCAGGTAGTTCAGCTTCCCCACTAACCGTCTATATCTTCCAAGATCATCAAATATTTCACTTGTATCACTGCTCAATTTAGCATTTGGTTCCATGGGAGTTTCAGCTGGTTTCACACCTAACGACCCTGTTTCATCTAGCAGATCAAGGACATATTTTCTTTGGCACAGGTTTACACATTGTTTTTGACCCGACAACTTTTATACCTAAGAAATACTTCAATTTCTCAAGGTCTTTTGTTTGAAAATGGTCTTGCAGAAAGGCCTTTAGTTTGTCAATCTCTAATCTGTCACTGCCATTTATGACAATATGATCCACATAGACTACTAATAAAATCCTTTCGGCTTCAGAATCATAGCTGAACACCGAGTGGTCGACCTGACATTGTTTCATTCCAAAATTTTTTACCACTTCACTAAACTTCTCAAACTAAGCACGAGAAGATCGTTTCAACCCATAAATTGCCTTTTTCAGTCTACATAGCTTACCATCCTCCCCCTAAGCAACAAACCCAAGTGGTTGTTCCATGTATACTTCCTCCATAAGGTCACCGTGGAGAAAGGCATTTTTAATGTCAAGTTGAAACATGTGCCAATCATACATAGCTGCTAAGAAAATTAAGACACCGATTGAACTAATCTTTTCCACAAGGGAGAGTGTCTCCATATAGTCCACCTCATACAACTAAGAATAACCTTTAGCAACAAGTCGGGCCTTCAACCGCTCCGCACTGCCATCTGGCAAGTATTTAAGAGTATACACCCATTTACAACCCACAACATGCTTACCTGGAGGAAGAGTAGTGAGCTCTCATGTGTTAGTATGCTGAAGAGCAGAGAGTTCCTCCTCCATTGCTTGATACCATGTTTCAACAGTTGTTTCAGTAGTTCGGACCAGTAGAGAATGAAGGAGAGAGATAAGAAGGAGAAGAGGAAGAAGAAGAAGAAACAATTGAACTAGTAAACCTTAACGACTTAACCCTACTAGTTGACCATAATATGCATTATGTTGTAATTAGTGTACAAGGACTAAATTGCCCTCACTTAAGTATGGGGCAATAGAACTATAGAAATAATATCAGGATTGCCACATCAGCATATTGAATTAGCAATAAAAAGGTTTTTGTGTTTGACTTATTTAAGAATAAATTGTTTTGGTTGGAGGGACTATCCACGTTGAATACTTTGCTGATTGGTATGACTTCTACATTGACTTTGCATCCAAGTTCTGTACTTGCCAAATTTGCGTAACATAGCTTTGGATAGTGTGTAGCTTCTTGGTCAAGCTTTCTTTTACCTTGAATTGTCATTGGGTTGGATTCATACTAGATATACCTATATATGAATTTTATTTGATTAGTATTCCAATTCAAACCTAACTGGACAAATTAAATTTGGATTAGTAAAGTAGGTTAAAGGAATGCACTTTATACTATTTGCAATGCAATGTTCAAACTATGCATCATGTGATATAATCATGAGGGATTTTCTGTGGGAGCCAAGGGAAAAAAAAGCAGGATCACTTTAGATGGGAAAGGTGGTGAAATTAAAGGCATAAGGGGGGCTGGGAAGGGAATTGGTAATATCAAGTTGAAGAATATGGCTTTTCTTAGCAAATGGCTTTGGAGATTTGGATTCATACTAGAAGTAGAGATCACTAATTGCAGATTTAGTCGAGTTTCTTGTGAAGGAAAGAGGGGGAAGATGAAGATTTCAGTAGTAGAGAAGAAAGGAGAAGAAGAAGAGAGTAGGAAGTCAACCAGGATTGTGAAATCAACCCTCTCATTATATTTATACTTAACTTAAAAATATGAGAAATTTCAAGGATGCCCTTAGTAGGGTGGTTACTAAAAGCTGAACAGTCACAACTTAAGAAAACATAAACTAATGGGCTTAAAGCCCAACAACTTCCTAACTCACCAAGGATGGTACCTCATCGCGGGATCTCGTCAGGTAAATCCAAGAGTATCGTGAGAAATCATCCACAAATAAGAGAAAATAGCAATAGTCTCCCATAGAAGGAACATGGTAAGGGCCCCACACATCCGAATGAATAACATCAAAAGAAGAACATATTTTATTACTAGGTTTAAAGGAATGTCTACAATGCTTTCCAAGTTGACAACCTTTACACTCCAGACTTGACAAACTAACAGACTCAAAAAGTTTTGGAAACAAAAAACTCAAAGAAGAAAACGGTAAATGACCCAAACGATTATGCCAAAGCATAATTTGACTCACAGACCCTGACTCACTATCCCTGCTGACATGATGACTCTGATGAGAAGGAAGTACATCCAGGAGGTAGATTCCATTCACTTCACTACCACTCCCAATCGTCATCTTTGAATCTAGATCCTACAAAATACAACGACCAGGAGAAAAAATTAATGAGCAGTTCAGGTTCTTAGTCAAACTACTAACAGATAACAAGTTAGTGCTCAATCTGGGAACATGAAGGACAGAGGGTAGAGAAATGAAATCACTAATCTTGACAGATCCCTTCCTAGCAATAGGAACATGGGATCCATCAGTTGTGGAGACCCTATCTCTGCCAGAACAGAGCTGGTAAGTTGAAAAAATAGTAGAGCTCTGGGTCATGTGCTCTGAGGCTCCAAAATCTTTAATCCAAGGAGGTCCCTCCTTACCTGAAGTGGAAACATAATTTGCAGTGATGTGTGAACTACCTGTGTGAGCAAAGGAAGTAGAGAGGACTCCACCAGTGCCACCTGTACCTTGCTGTTCGCTTGCGGCTGAACTGGAATTGGCTATATCCCACTAGTTCAGAAGTAGCCCATACCTCTCAAGTTCGGCCCTTATTGCAACAACTGCAATAGACTCCAGAGCAGCTGTAGTAGGAGGGGCTGGAATGTCACCAGTAACTGCCATGTGCGCATTTCCCTTCTTATTTTTCAATCTAGTCGACACAAGATGTTGGTGAAGCTTCCAGCAAGTATCTCTTGTATGTTTAGGCTTCTTACAGTAGTCATAGATGAGATCTCTTTTATCTTCCTTCTTGATGTCACTACCACTTTGTTTAGGTTTCACAACACTTACCATGGCAGACTGATCATAAATAAGGTTTTTCATCATCACATTTCTCCTACACTCCTCCCCTGACACAAAGGCATATGCTTGGGAGAGAGTAACACTGTCCCTGGAAAGAAAGTGCTGTCGTGCAATATCATACTCTGGATTAAGGCCAACAAGGAATTCAAACACCCTATACTTCTTAGATGCTTCTGATAGGTAGCTGCATCCTTAGTGGTTTCCCAAGCAAATGTCTCTAAATGGTCAATCTTTTGCCACAGGGTTTTAAGGACTGAAAAATAGGCTGCAACAGATCTATCTCCCTGCCTTGTAGCAATAATCTGATTTCTCAATTGATAAGCCCTAACAACATTCTCCCTCTATGAATAGGTTTTTGCAACCCCATCCCATATTTCCTTAGTTGTATTTGCCCATAAAATTTTTTACTTATATGTGGCAACATGGAATTACACAACCAAGTCATCACCATATAATTCTCTTGTACCCACTGGGAGTTGCTAGTTTTGGGTTTCACCTCTTCACCCGTGATATACCCTAATTTCCCACGAGCACCTGGCCATCTTTGTAGATTGTGACCATTCTAATTAATTTGCACCATCCAACCTAACTGTAGTAATGGTCCCAGCCTTGAAAGGGTCTCCAACACCTCTTTTTTTTTATCAATAACACTTTCATTAATTCATCAGTAAAAATTTACAAGTGGAAGACAAACACACTTATCTTCCAAGAGTCACAAAGAACTTCAAGAAAGGAAAGAAGAAAATACAAAGATACAAGGACACTAACATTACAACTTAGCCCAAAACAAGGAGTCCCTTTCTGCCCCTTGTTTTTCTAAACCGTCAGCTAGGGAATTAGCTGATCTCTTAATCCAACATATCTTAACTTCCATCTCCCGCACCAGCCATTTGAATTTCCTCTTCTCATTGTTATACTTCCAAAGATCATTTTGTTCTTTGGTCAGCCACCCTATCACTACCTCTGAATCCCCTTCAATTATAAGTTTCTTGATGTTCAATTCCTTAGCTTTCCGGTCTCCTTCCATAACTGCACATATCTCAGCTCTAAGGGAGTCACCCACTCCAATTGGGCCTGAGAACATAGCAGAGATGACCCCATTTTCATCTCTAAAAACACCCCCGATCCCTGATTGTCCCGGGTTTCCCCTGCTGTATCCATCAAAGTTTAATTTCAAGAATCCACTAGGTGGGGGGGGGTCCAAGCCACACTCATTACTGACTTGGTCTGCGTGCAACTTGCAATTTCACCCCACTTCCTCAACATGTCATCCACAGTGTAATCTGTGAATATTTCCAGAGATTTCAGCCACTGTACCGCCCTAAACTGTATGATAGCCCTCAAATCTGCTGTCCTTCTCTGAGTTTCTGAGAATATCCTGGAGTTCCTTTCTTCCCACAGTGTCCAACATACTGCAGCCCTTAGTCCTCTCCACATTGTCCTTCCCCTTTTTAACCGCCACCTGAAGGAGGGGGCGAAAAGGCCCTGCATGTCTGATGGGGGATTCCAACTGCATCCGAATAAGGAGAAAGCCCAATCCCACAATGACCTTGCGAAGTGGCACGACACCATTAGGTGAAAACCAGTCTCCCCATCCGCTTTACACAGAACACACCACTGAGGTGACAAGCAAGTATTGGGTCTCTTCTTTTGGAGTAGATCACTAGTGTTGATTCTTTCCAGATAGGCTTCCCAACAAAAACTACCAACCCTAGGAGGTATAGCTCTGCACCAAACCTCACCAACAGGAAAAGGGGACAGGGTAGGACTGGTGGGTTGACTTAAGACTTTGAAAAATGAAGCACAAGAGAAAATGCCATTGGGGTTAGGTGTCCAAATTCTAGAATCCGCCCTAGTGGGGTCTAAGACAACGTTATCAAGAAGTGCAAGAAGGCTCGAATACAGTCGAACTCTGAATCCCTCAAATCCCTTCTTAGACCCAAGTTCTACCCAATCCCAGAAGTGGAAGAAGACGGGGTGGTGAAAGACGAGATCGGCTCATTTTTCAAATCAGAAAGAGCGCACAAAGACGGAAACTGATCCTTTAGAGGGGCACTCCCCACCCAGGTTTGTTCCCAAAATTTTATGGAGTTATCAGAATTCAAGTCATACCTGATATTAGGAATGAAAACTGGTAGCAGGTCATGAATGGCTTTCCAAGGAGAATTGCTTGTGATCCTAGCTCTGATTCCAGCGTCCCATCCGTTGTGCTCCAGCCCATGAATACTTGCCACTATTCTAGCCCATAGCTTCTCCTTCTCCATAGGAAACCTCCACAACCACTTCCCCAACAGAGTCATATTCCTTTTCCTAATACTCCCAAGCCCCAAACCACCACACGACTTACTTCTGCACACTATTTCCCAGCTAACTCTATGATCCCTCTTCTCTTCTCCCGGCTCCCACATGAAATCTCTCATTAACTTCTCTAATCTGTTAGCAATCTTCACTGGGATTTTAAACACCGACATGAAGAAGATGGGTAAGTTAGCAAGCGTGGCCTTAATTAATGTAATTCTCCCCGCCAAGAGAGAGGTAATTCTTTTTCTAGGATACCAATCTTTTTTCAAACCTTTCCATCACCGGGTTCCAGAAGCTCTCTCTCTTGGGATTATCACCTAATGGTAATCCTAAATAGTTCAGAGGTCACCCCGTGACTTCACACCCCAACACTTCAGCACTCTCCCTGATCTCTCCCTCCTCCAAATTCACCCCCACTGCACAGCTTTTCCCAAGGTTAACCTTCAAATTGGACAGTTGCTCAAACAGTTGTATCACCGACTTTAAATTCCTGATAAACCTCACATTACCACCTTCACAAAACAGAATTGTGTCATCAGCAAACTGTAAATGTGTGAGGGGGGTTTCCATCCTTCCAACCCTCCAGCCTCTAATGAGCCCCCTAGAATCTACTCTGTGAATCAATTTCCCCAAAACCTTCGCAATTAAAATGAACAAGAAGGGAGAAAGGGGGTCTCCTTGTCTTATACCCCTACTGGCTGGAAAGAAATCTACCATTGTCCCATTCACTAGCACTAAATAATGACAATTCCGAACACAACCCATGATCCACTTACACCATCTAGCCCCAAACCCGAATTTGGTTAAAACTTTCCCCAAGAACTCCCAGTCCACCAAGTCATAAGCCTTTTCAAAGTCCAGCTTACAGACCACTCCCTTCTTCTTATCCCTCTTAAAGTTCTCCACACTCTCATTAGCAATTAAAATCTGGTCTGTAATTTGTCTTCCACTCACAAAAGCTCCTTGATAGTGTTCAATGATATCCGACATTACCTTCTTCAGCCTCAAAGACAACACTTTTGCAATGATCTTGTACAAGCTATTCACCAAGCTTATTGGCCTAAAATCCTTCGGGTGGGATGCATTTTTCTTTTTGGGAATTAAGGCTATAAACGTAGAGTTCGCACTCGGATTGACAATTCCTCTCCTGAAAAACTCTTCAAACAGCCGCAAGAGATCATCTTTCAAAATATCCCAACAATTCTGATAAAAAGCCATTGTAAACCCATCCGGCCCTGAAGCTTTTGTTCTATCCATAGAAAACACAACCTCCTTGATCTCTTCTATATTAAAGCTTCTTTCCATCCTTCTCTTGTTCTCCACCCCTACATCTGGCCAATCCAAACCTTCTAGCCTCACCCTTCTACTCACAGGCCTTCTTAGAATAGATTTGAAATGATCCACACAAGCCCTGGAATCTCCTCTTGCTGTACTAACTCAACTCCATCTACTACCAATTTGGAGATAAAGTTCTTCATTCTGCCATTTGCTAGAGAATGGAAATACCTAGTGTTTCTATCTCCCTCTTGCAGCCATTTACACCGAGATTTTTGCCTTCAGCTAATTTTCTCCTTGTGCAGGCAATCCTCTAACTGTCGTTTCAATTTTCTCCTGAAGTCATTGTCTTCCTTTCCAAATTCTCCCCTTTCCTCTTTAAAGTCAAGACTTTCAATCTTCTTCATCAAGTCTCCCTTTCTTTCTTCTGTCCTCCCGAACTCCATCAAGTTCCACTCCTTAATTCTTGCTTTCAAGAATTGTAGTTTCTTATGGAGTTTTATCCCCTCCCACTCCATCGATGGGTTACACTCATGCCACCACTCCCTCACTTTGTTAGTAAACCCTGGATGCAGTAACCACATATTTTCAAATCTAAAGGGGGTAGGACCTCCACACCTTCTTTCCTCCTTGCATAGCACTATGGGCCAGTGATCTGAGGTCACCCTTGGGAGAGCTCTAGCATCCAAGGTTCCCTAATGTTCTTCCAAATCCAAAGAGAACAAGAATCTATCCAGCTTAGAGCAAATGGGTCTAGATTGGGGATTTGACCATGTAAATGCCTTATGCGCTAGGGGAATCTCTTTAAGCTCAAAGGCATCCACAAAACTGTTAAACTTTCTCATGCTTTTTGTCACCCTCTGGTTAATCTTATTGGACTCTTCCGAGAACCTTATCACATTGAAGTCCCCACCCATGCACCAAGGCCCGTCCCACAACCCTCTAACATCAGTCAGTTCCTCCCACAACTCCTTTCTCTCTCTGTAATCATTCGGTCCATAAACATTTGTGAGCACCCACATATAATCATCCTCTTGCTGCTTAAACTTCATGGAAACCGAGTACTTTCCGATCAACTCCTCCATCCCTTCAACTACATCCATCTTCCACATTGTTACAATCCCCCCGGAAGCACCCCACGATGGAGCCGCCACCCAGCTAATCCCCCTGGCTTTCCATACACTCCTTGCCCATTTGTCACTAAACTCCATTCTCTTGGACTCTTGCAACAACACATTGTCTGGGTCATACTGTCTTATTACCTCTTTTATTGTTGCTCTCTTCTTCGCACTCCCAATTCCCCTCACATTCCAACTAAGAATCTTCATTCCGCTTCTTTTACAAACCCCTTGCCATCTACCCGCTACTTTCCCCCTTTCCTTCTATCTCCTTTTACCTCGAGCTTCTTATCTCCTTCTACATTTCTCTTTAGTCTCTCTACTTCACTCAACCTCCTCTTCTTTGTTATGATCTGCATCTTCCTCTTCTGTAAACTTTCTTTCAACTCGTTCAAATCCTCCAGCCTACAGCCCAACTTCCCTACAAATTCTGCTATCGTGTCTTCTCTCACCGATTCCACCACCCCTACCCTTTCTAAAGAATCCCCTTCATCTCTGTCCACCTGCCTTTCCTTCCTCTCCTCTATTCCCACCTCAGTTCTTTCCTCTCCAGCCTTCCTCCCCTTACTATTACCTCCCTCCTTCCTTGCTTTCTCCCCGTAAACCTCTCCATCTCTACCCTTATTCCTGTCCCTCCTCTCCATTAACCCCTCCTCTCTTCCTTCCTCCCCTTCCCTCCTCCATATCAGCTGCCCTTCCACATCCTTAAACACTCTTTCAATGATTTCCCACACTTGTCCACTTCTATACCTTTCTTCCCGCACCTTCCCACAATCTTTCCTTCCCCTCTCCCCCTCCTCAGAGAGCCCGCCTACTAGCTCGACTGCATATTCATGGGCTACAGGACATGGTGCAGGAACGGAATCTGGAACCAAAGACACAGGAGACACATTAGTAGCACAAACCGAAAGCACATGGTTACCTGGGACTGAAGGACAAGCTAGAATAGGACTGCTCCCGGCCTCCTCTTGTTCCGAAGGTTAGTAAACAATTATCTTCCTGAGTTGGTTGGGAAGTACTTCTGTCCTTTGGTCAACCTGGTGATTTGTCCACTCTACCCCTGGGTCACCCCTAGATGGCATATTCCTGCTCAGCTTCTGGTTCTCCCAGTTTTCCCCTTCTGATAAACCTTGCGCACTCTGTGGTCTTGGGAATGAGATAATCCAATTGCAGTCTTCACCCTGGAATAATCTTGCAATATTCCACCCTTCCATATCACCTCCATCACAACTGCCTTCATCGTTTACACTACCCACGCTAGAGTGGGTCTCCAACACCTCTCATGGTCCCATTTCACTCCCGGGCTTATTTTCAACTCTGTGGCCCTCCATGCTTCTCAAAAAATGTAAAGAAAATAACTGAAATTTGCAGCAAGATCAAACAAAACACCTTTTGGAACCAACACCACCTTTCTGGTGTCCTAGACTTTCTTCTCACAAAAGATTACTTTTCTGTGGGACGGGAGAAGAGATGGAAGAGGCAACCACTCTCTCTAGAAGCCTCCAAATCAGGTAGACTTGAATCACCCCTTACAAAAAACTCCAAGGAACCCTAAAAAATTAGGGCGCCACTTCCTAGGTCAAAATTGAAGAGTCCAACAGAAACAGGACTCATCCCCTTTCTCCAGTTTTTCCTGATTTTGATGAGAAACCCTAGACCAGCTATAGGGCACACAGATCCACCAAAAAAATCCAAAAACTGGGCTTACCTGAGAGCTTCGATCAGCCTCCTAAATCACCATGCAATCGGCCGATCTAGGGCTGCATGAGAGAACAACTTCAAGGAACCTTCAGCCTGCTCTGATACCAAGTAGAGATCACTAATTGCAAATTTAGTCGAGTTTCTTGTGAAGGAAAGAGGGGGAAGATGAAGATTTCAGTAGTAGAGAAGAAAGGAGAAGAAGAAGAGAGGAGGAAGTCAACCAGGATTGTGAAATCAACCTTAGCCGCCCCCTTCTCATTATATTTATACTTAACTTAAAAAGATGAGATATTACAAGGATGCCCTTAGTAGGGCGGCTACTAAAAGCTGAATAGTCACAACTTAAAAAAACATAAACTAATGGGCCTAAAGCCCAACAACTTCCTAACTAAATAAAAACAAACTGGACAACTCAACACTAGATATACCTATATATGAATTTTATGTGATTAATATTCCAATTCAAACCTAATTGGACAAATTAAATTTGGATTAGTAAAGTAGGTTAAAGGAGTGCACTTAATTCTATTTGCAATGCTATGTTCAAACTATGCATCGTGTGACATAATCATGAAGGATTTTCTCTAGGAGCCAAGGGAAAAAAAGAAGAATCACTTGATTAGATGGGAAAAGGTGGTGAAATTAAAGGCAGAAGGGGGGCTAGAAAGGGAATTGGTAATATCAAGTTGAAGAATATGGCTTTTCTCAGCAAATGGCTTTGGAGATTCCCTAATGAGAATGAGAAATTGTGTCACAAAGTTGTTGCAAGCATTCAAGGCATATCAAGCAATGGATGAGATGGTGGTTGTCTTTGTCTACCTTGGCTGCTCCTTGGAAGGTCATCCATGAGATTCTTCCAACCTTTCTAAATCATGTCAGGTATGACTTGGCTTTGGGCCAAAAAATTAGGTTTTGGGAGGATGTGTGGATTGGGAATGCCCCCCTAGGTGAGAGGTTTCTTGTTCTTTTCTATCTTTCTGGCCATATTTGACTTTTTGGGCCAGCAACCTCATCCTTTAGGGTTGAATTGGAACTTTGGCTTTAATAGGAACCTTAGAGAAGCTGAAATTCCTAGTGTGGCTAAGTTGTTAGGCTTGCTGAATTTAGTGTATTTGGGAGAAGGGGGCTTTGATTCTAGGGTTTGGGGCCTTAATCCTGATGGATTGTTCTCTTGTTAGTCTTTCTTTAATTCTTTGGTAGCCACCTCCCCTTCTCCTTCTTTCCTAGAAAAGGCAGTTAGGTGCTTTTCCATTCCCCCAAAAATTAGTGGATTCAGTGCTTTTTGTTGGGAAGTGTTTCATGGTTGTATTAATACCTTTGACTTGCTTCAATGAAAAAGACCAACTTGGTGTTTGTCCCCCAGCTGGTGCGTTCTGTGTAAATTAAGTGGTGAGACTGCCTTTCATCTCCTTCTTGTCCTCTTATTAGCTTTATTTGGAATTAGTTTTCTCCCCTTTTTGGATGCAGATGGTCTTTTCTTGATAGGCTAGAAGGATTGTTTAGCCCTTCTGTTTTTAGTTGCACTTGGGAGGGGTAGGGTCTTGGGGAGATGTACAAGAACAGTGGTGCTACGGACAGTTTGGGAGTAAAGAAATTCAAGAATATTTGAAGAAAGAGAAAGAAGCAAAGAAGCCGTGGTAGAAACCATAACTCTAAGAGTGGCACACTGTCTGAAACTTTTTTTTTTTTTAGATTTAAGGTTGAAGATTTCTTTCGGGCCTGGGCTGCTATTGCTGCCTCATCATCTAGAAGACAGAAACCTGTTGAGAAGTAGTCACCCCCAATATGTGGCTGGAAGAAATTGAATTTTGATGGGAGATGGCTGGGTAATCCGGGCCCCTCAGACATTGGGGGGGGGGGTCATTAGGGATGAAGGAAAAATTATACCCTTATACTCTGGACCTGCTGAGCAAGGCAATGTGGCAAGAGCAGAACTATTGGCTGCAGTATATGGGGTCGAGAAGGAAAAAGAGGTGGGCATTGATAGTTTAATCATTGAGGGTGACTCAAGAACTGCTGTGAAATGGCTAAAGGAGGGGGAGGGGGTGACATGGCACTTGAGGAATGAATTTAGGCAATTTAAATGCTATCAAAGGACATGACAATTAGAGTTAAGTGGGTGAGAAGAACTGCCAACAGCTTGGGAGATGGTCTAGCTAAGCAAGGGGTACAAAGAACTCAATTGTATTGGGCTCAATTGTAATTATTGGGTTGGGTATAGCTGTATTTTTTTTTCCCTTTTTCACAACCAGACAACCACTTGTTGTATCATCCTTTGTTTTTATTAATGAAATCAATCGTGTTGCTGATAAATAAAAAGATGTAATTGAGGAATGCACTTAATACTATTCTGTGTTGGAGTTTCTCAAATGCTAGTGTTCTATTCTGCTTTTTGTGATGCAAGAAATTTGTAGTTGTGAACTTCACAATAAATCAATTGACATGAATTTCCATAATTGAAATGAAGTAGATACAAAAAGCAGGAGTTTGTGACCTTGTGCAATTAAAATTTGCAATAATCATTAAATTATTCATGCATAATGTCTTTGTTTCTTACCCTTCAGGAATCAGGAGTTTGTGATTCATTTCATTGATTTGCAGGATGGGTCATATTCTAGAGGTCCAATCAGTATACCAGTTGGAGAAATTGATGAGTCTCATTATTTCGTTTCACCAACATTAAAGTTTGAACAAGTAGGTTGTGTTTAGTTCAATTTCAGCTTCTAACCTGATATGTTGTTTTTTGCTCATATGACTTTTATTTTCTTTATTTTCTTTAATGATAGTTATCATCAATGTGCTTGGTGGATGTTTTCTGACTGCTGCGGCAGACATTTATTGAGTATTACATAAAGGAAAACTGCAAGTTAATGGGTTCCTCTCCCAATGCACTTGAAGCATTATTAAATCAGTGAAGTTTCTGAAGTTTGTAACCAAGTATACCAGATGCAACACTGGTGGCATAAAACCAGTGTTACCAGAATACCTGAGAACTTTTACTAATGCTGGAACCTGGAGACCTTGCTGAGTTGTCATCACTTATCACAGCAGTAGAAACATATTGAAATGCCCCAAATTGATGGACAAAAACTCCATGTGTGAATCAATAGATAAAGTGCTGGAAATTCATAGCAGCAATCTTTGCCTTTTCTTTTAATATAGGTTTGGTAAAAGAGAAAGGGGAGACCTAACCTTATCTTGATCATGGTGAACTATTGTATTTGCTCCATTACATGAAAAGGAAGTCCAAACAGTTCTTTCTGGTTTTTAATCATGTTGGCTCAATGACTAGACCAACCTGAAAAGATAACTGGCTGATGGTTTGGTTGCTTTGACAGTCCAGGTAGGTTTGTAAAACATTGCTGAATGTTAAATTGTTAATGATAGTTTTTATATCTCCTGAAGTTTCACCGGAAAATTCCATATTTTAACATAATATTTTCCTTAAAAAACATATTCTGTACCATTGAAATTTCTCACAAAATTCAACATGTAATTTTCCATTATTGGCAAACCAAAGTTTCCTGAATCTCCACCAGTCTTCTGCTTCCTTCTCAGGTTGGGACTACACAAATGCAATCAAGTACTTATTGTAATTCATGACATCTGAGTAATATTTCTTGCTATCCTTGTCTATCTTTTTTTCTTCCTTTTTTTTTTCATATGGAGAGGGAGCCGCCTTAAATTTTATTCATGAATAAAATGCTATCTTTACTAGATATATCTGTTATTTCCAGTTTAGTTAAGGTGACTGGGCAATGCCTAGGCATTTTGGCCTAGTAAAGTGAGTTGATGTCTAGGTGAAATTGACAACTTGGCATTGCTTGGCAACTTAGGTGGCAAGGATAAACTTATAAACATATTCATAAAAAAAGGATAGACAAATAAACATATACACAAGCACTAGTTGATTAAATGTTAATCATTAAGTATTATATTACAAAATTAATGAGTAAATGATATATAACAATTTACACCTGATGTTAAAAGAAATAACAAGGTTTTTGAATAACCTCACTGGTTCAATGTAAATTGCACATACACAAAGGGATCAAGAACCCTAACCTTTAGCTATATATACACTTGTAATGACCCAAAATGAGTTGCAAACACTCAATTCCCTAGTTGATGCCTATGCAATGCTTTGACTTTACTGGTAATTCCGTAGTTGGTCTTTCAAAGGCACACTATCCTGGACCCACAAATTTTATAGTCACTGAAATGCAGTGGATTTTTCTGGTGATGTATAGCATGATCAACTTCAGAAAAAATTGTGTGGATCTGTTTGGTCTGGTGGTGGATATTGCAAGGAGGGTTCCTATATTATGTAATAAATATATATTACTAGTAAGGATAAGAAGGTTTAGGTACAACAAAGCAGTACCTAACCCTGTAAGTTGTAAATCAGCAAGGATAAGAGGGTTATTTGATAAAAAAATCAGTAAAAATTACTTGACCAAATTTAGGGCAAGATATTGCCAATGACATAATTTTAATTAAGGTTACCATTCTTGTTTGCTGTCTTCAAAAGAAAGATTACAATAGTGTCCCAGAGTGCATTCTATAAGTTGCAAGCAGCGCTTTCAAACATGAAGCACATAAAATCTTAAAACACAGGATCTAAAGCAAAATGTACATGTGTACTAAAACAAAATTACAGATCAGCCCAAAATAGTGTTTCCCGAGTTGTGACTTGTTTTACCAAGCTATCAGCAAAGGCATTAGCTGATCTCTTCACCCACTGTACAGTAACAGTCATTTTCCTTGTCAACCATTTGTGTTTCTTTAGCTCATTCTTGTAACCCCACACGATGTTCTCCGGATTATTTAATCACTCCACCATTACCTTAGAGTCCCCTTAATCAGCAACTGCTCCACACCCAATTCTTTTGCAAAGAGGACCCCTTGCATAGCAGCTAGCAATTCTGCCCTAACAGAATTCCCAACGCTCAATGGGCCAGAGTAGAGAAGGATAACCTCTCCAGCCTCATTTCTCAAGACACCTCCCGTCCCAGAGGGCCCTGGGTTGCCCTGGCTACTCCCATCAAAATTCAGCTTCAGAAAACCTTGAGGAGGGGGGGGGGGGAGAAGCAGTTTGTAGAGACCCTTTCCTTTGAGGATGAATAGCTTGCTACTGCTAACCAGTTCCTCCATAAATCATTAAAGGAAAATTAATGAAACAGTTCCATAGTCTTTAACCACTGTATTGCCCTATTCAAAATGCAGTCTTTTAGGACCTGGCTGCTCCTCTCCTTCTCTTGGAAGATTCTAGCATTCCTTTCTTTCCAAACTGTCCATATCAAAGCGCTTTCAAATGTTTGCAAGGCACACATTGAGTTGGGGCATCCCCAAAGTGCTCCAAGGAATCACCATTCATGTTCTCAAGTCATGTGAGGTAAACGCTGCATGGGTTGAAGTGTGTATGAAGCGTACACGTTAGATATGCTCCAATCTTGAAGTGTCTGCACCACCAGTACCATCCCCTTTAAGAAAAAGCAACACAACTCATCAAAAAAGGGGAAATAAAAAAGAAAATGTATGTCATTGCTGTTGCTTATCCTCATCCTTTCTCCTTCCTATTCAGACAGAAAAGAGAAGCCCATTATAACACCTATTTTTTTAGAAGTAATAGTTCTTTTTATTACTTTGAACTATGTAATGATTATATTTTGACCCTGAGGCTGTCATAATCATGTATTTTTCCTATTGGACTATCAAAGTTGCAATTTTACTCCTGGAGCAATATAAAAATAATGAAATATGAATTTATAATTAAATACTACTCATAATTGATATTTAAATTATGTGGAGCAAAAGATATTAAAAATAAACTGAACTATTAGTGATGAAAAAGGTATAAACATGTAAATTACATAAACAAAAGTTGTTTGTTTAAATTGACTAGGAGGTATTTACTCTCTGTGATGAATTGTGCAAAAAAAGATAATATTTATCATTTATTTTTTTATTTGTTAAAACAATGCATGCATGTGAGGCGCACACCTACATATCACACATTGCAAGAAAAGAAACTTGTGTGGCACCTCAGCATCTAAAAGCACTGGTTGTAAGTAAACCACAATCCTATATATAGAACATTAGGATTTTTATTTTGATCAGTAAACATTAGGATGATCACGCCAAAACAAAGTAGATGTTTTATAAAACATTGTGAGTTGTGAGGTTCAATCTGCTTCTAGGTAACCTGGGGCCTGGGCACAGCTTGCTGTGTGTTCTACCTTGTATCATATCAGATTCTACAGCTATTACCTGATTTTAGTCTTTAGCAGTACCAGTATGTGATTTTACAAATTTACTTCTATGGTGATGTTGGAATTTTGCAGGATTTTGGGCTTACAGTTTTTTTTGGTCATGCTTTCTAAATTTCAAGTATTGGAAACTAGATAATTTACCAAGCATTAGGGGCCGTTGCTTGATCAAATGGTAAAAACCTTGGCTTGGCAACCTGACAATGCTACTTTGAGTCTGAGAGTGGATGATTTGTGCACAAATCAGGAGAAAAAAAGGCCAAGGGTAGGCCCATATTCAGTCCACCCCTCCCAAGACCCTGGATAGCCAGGACTAACCTTGTATAATGATCCAAAATTACCATGTATAACTGTATTTTTCTAACAAGAACAGTTTAAATCGAAATATGTACTAATGTTCAGAGAATGCATAAATGAGAAACCATTAGAATTATTGGGAAACCATTCATAAAATGGTGCACTTACACTGTAAGTTAGAATTACTAAACTGATCTAATTGTTCTGATTGTTTTGTCAAATTTCTTTAAACAATTGGATAAATTCAGTTTTCTTACTTAGCAAAGGCTTAGTTATGTAAGTTGTGATAATCATCTAATCTTATAATTTCTGTTTCATGGCCCAGTGCTTGGTAAAAGGATGCCATAAAAGATTGCGCATTGTGCACACTATAGAATTCAGCAATGGGGGTTCAAATATACAAATAATGAGGGTAGCTGTATATGAAGAACAATGGGTCAGTCCTGCTAATCTCCCTGATCAAAGGTAGCCTGTACTTCACTTTCTTTTTTAGTACTCAGTTTCATAATCTTCCATAAAGTATAAGCTTCAATCTCGTAATATTTTAGATAGCCAATATGTATCTTCTTATCTCTTAATCTGGTGCACCTGAACTTGCTGGCTTGGGCTAAACCCCACCCTGGCCTGTTGTGGTCTAAGAAGAGACATAAGAGTAAACAGTTGGCTTGAGTCATTGGTCCAGCAGCGGCCTTTATTTTATTGTAGTGAGAACCTAGCTGAAACCAAATTGTTGTGGCTTATTTTGGAATCTGGTGGGCCTATGTCTTTTGGACACAGTCCAAACTTGTTATGGTGGGTTTACTTATGTGCTCATTGCAACGACCCAGCTCTTGTGCACCTCTATTGGGATAAGAATGCCTTTTCTATGGGTATCATAGTATGTGATGGGTGTGAGGTTTGTTAGGTGATCTGAATTGGAGCAATTATAAAATCTTTAATGGGGTAATGAGGAGAGTATTTAGTTATTTGTACTTCGCAGATTTTATCCACTTTGAATATGCTATTACTCTATTAATCTATTTTGGTCCTCTTGACCTTTGTTTTTCTTTATCCTTTTTGACATCATATATCAATAAGAAGCATAGTTGTCAAGGCAACGTCTAGGTGATAAGGTGCTCATGGAGGGTAGCTTTGCTTAATAGCCAAGATATATTTTTTTACAGTGTTCTTGGATACTTTTATATTCTTAACTTTTTGAGATGTAACAATAAAATAGACATCATTAAGTTAAAATACTAGTTTCTTTTTAATTATTTTTCTCATTTGTTAGGTCTCAATCAACATGTATACTGCCTTGAACTAGGGGTGAGAACATTTGGTTTATTTGGTTAAAAACTGAACCGAACAAACCAAAATTTTGGAAACCAAATTCGTGAAATGGAAATAATATTATATATATAATGAAATTTGGTTAGTTCATTGTTTTTGGTTAACCAAATTTCCAATTCTGAAAATTGAAATCAAAACCAAAATTCTCAATAACCGAATTAACTAAACTGAAAACAAAATTTTCGGTTCAGTTTTTAAGTTTTTATCAATGACATTGATTATTTTCATCAACATTATCTTCATTCACCTTTTCTTATTTTCTAGAACAAAAATAGAGGCTCAGCCCCTATATTTTCTGAAATATCTTTTCTTTGCTATGGAGCCTAAAAAAACTAATGGTTTTTATTCAAAAAAAGCCTTTCACCTATCCCCACCTTGATGCCTTCAAAACTATGATACAAACATTTATAAGAAGTATCATATATCAATAAGATCAATAGCTATTGGAAGGAATACTATGTCAATAGCAGGATTCAAGACAACCCTTATTGGGAGGGGGGGGGATGGAACAACTATGCAAGGGTTGACAATGGCATTTGGTGCTTTCCCCAGTATTTTTCCAGTTTGTTGCATCATAACCATCCCCAAAGACTGTATTTTCTTTTCTTTTCTTTTTGTTTCTTTTTTCTTCAATTGTAGAGGGTGTGGATGGGGGAATTGAACAGCAAGAAGTATGTACATCAAGTAGTGTGTCCAAGTGCATTTCAAGAGTGCTAAGGTGCTATGTCTTCATAACCAAGAGAATGACTTCTTTTTCTTCCAATGCTGATGTCAACATTCATTTGAGTTAATAATCTTCCCAAATTAAACATCAGCTTAATCCACTGGGCATTTTCTTTCTTGTACAGCATGTAACTTTAGGCTGCATTTACATGCGATGTAAATTAAGAACTGATGTAAAATTTACATCGGTTCGGTTTTGTACGCGTTTGGAAAGAGGTTGTAATTATTATTGACGTAAAACTCCACTCTGGTTCAGTTTTGCGTTTGTTTGGATAGAGTGGAGTTTTATGTCAATAATCGATGTAAAACCTCATCAGCTCTAAAGTTTTACATTGATATTTTACATCGATTTTGTCGATGTAAAACTTTACACTCTTCCACCCGTCGCTATTTTCAAAAAGCAAGGATCACTTTCTTTTTTTTTGATAAATAGCAAGAGTCACTTTCATGGTTCAGTGTACACCGATGACGTTTTACACTGATTCAAATGCAGCCTTAAGGTTCAAATTACCATCCTTTTTCTTCATACACTGCTTGGGGTGGCCACCCTGCTCAATTAGGGGTTATGTTTCCTCCTATACAATATGGTGATGATAAGCGGCTTAATTTGTTTGCTCTGAACAGTGACGTGGGATTTGATCTGAAGCTATTTTCTCAGCGAAAAAGAACCCAACCGTCAGAGTTGACTGGGTCCTGGAAGGTGTTTGAGGTGAGTGCTACTCCAATTTATGGTGAGGAGACAATAACCGAGGAAAGCAATGGTGCCCCCTTTGTGTATCTCTGCACTGAGACCCTGAAGAAGAGGAATTTGCCTGAAAACACTGTATACTTTGGAGAGGAAGAAATGCTGGACATGCAGGATGTGGCTGTTCTTTGGCTCCCAGGTGGTGTCACTGGTTATGTTGATGTTAACGAGGACGGAATTCTCTGCATTGGAGTTGGTTGGTATTCAGAGGAAGGAATTAACCTTGTCATGGAGAGGGATTACGGGTCAGATGGGAAGCTCAAAGAGGTTCGATGGAAATCTGAGGTGAAGAGAAGATGGCCCGACCCACTGCCTGTATAAAATATCGGTCCTCAGTCTTTTTATCTAATTCTCTCTTCATCCAAGGAAAAGAAGCGGCGGGGAGACCCGCCGCCTTTGTAAATTTCAGTTCCCTTCGTATTTTTAACCAGTGATTTATCTTTCGAGAAATTTGAGATATGTCCAAATTAAAAAATCATGTCCAATGTTCAATGTTCTTAATAACCTGTGAAGCTGATTTTCGAGGTTGTCACTAGTTTGGTCTTTATTTTTTCGAGTTCATGGTCCGATTTCAATCATGTCCAATGTTCTTAATACCCGGATGGGCAATTGGTTAGGTTCTTAATACGCTTTTGCTTCTCTCTTTTTTTTTTCTTCCCGAGACCTATTAACCTTTTTGAATGGGGATCTGCTGCGCTTTTTATCTTGCATTTCTAATTTTATATTCCGTCTGTGACTGTTGCATTACATTACATTTACATTGAAGTTTTCGAGTTGGGATCTTCTGCGTTTTTTTTACAGCAGTTGCGTACTTTCCATTCATTTTGTGAATGGGGGGCACCTCTCACTGAATGAAGTGCACAAAGTGCAGAAGATCCGGGTTCGAAGTTTCCTTTGCAATTTGTTTCTTTGTCCCCCAAATTTATTTCAGGTGGAGGGGCGGCCACCTGCAATTACAATTTACAAACGTGAAATTACTAACGAATTCCTGTTCCATGTGATGCAACCACAATGCAGTGGCATGCACATGCGGGAGCGAGACACTTGACCAAATGCAATCAAATATAATAATTAACAGGTCAAAGTGAACAAATTTCCATTTGACAGAAAATGAAATGTTACATGATCGGCGCAAGCATATCTCCAAATATCCTGAAGATTGTCAAACTATTTGTCAATGTCAGATGGTACGGAGAATACAAGTCTGAAGATTATGCCAACCACGATTCCAATGAGCCCCACGCAAGCAGCAAATGCTAGGGAGAAGCCGGGATCACTTCTGCGGTTCATACGTCTCCTCATCAAATCCTAAACAAGGCAGAAAGGGAAGAGCATAGTCATTTTGTGGTACATCACGTCACATCTGTTTTTTTAACCATCATATATTCATCATATAGAAAAAAAATAAGTGCAGCTAATAAGAATTATTGTTATTAGTGATGATATTGATTAAAAATATAGAGAAAATACAGAAATTTGCAATGAAAAAAAAAAGGACTTAGACGGATATTAGGTTTTTAGAAATTAGATGAAAGTATCTCGAAAATAAATGGTGTTTTATGGTTCAACTGGCTTGGTCACCATGTTATTGACTCAATCAACATTTTATATTGACAAAGGATTCAAGGGGTAAACAGATCTAGATTCCTAGCAGGGTAACGGGTTGACTGACCCAACCGCCAGATCAATGAGGGGTTGAAATCATTGCTCTGTATGAAATAGTTCACTTCCACAGTTGACAGTTCCACTACAATGAAACTTCATCCTAGGCTGCAGCAGGCCAATCAAAATCAACCATGTTGCTAATGTTTCCAGACATGGTTATAAGTGATCCGCCAAATACCAATCAAAATTGATGTTTGATTAGCCAGATGCAGCATCACTTAGCACTGAACTCTCTAGGCAAGTACATCTACATATATAATGTTATGTTCCGAACAGTGAGAAAAGTAATCTAGTCCTACAAAAGGGAGTCAAGCTTGTGAGTCTGTTGAATCATCATATTCTAAACATTGATGAAACCCATTGCAATCTAGCCTGGCTAGGGTGCTTATACTATTTCCAGATGATTGAAGATTAAATTTGACAAATTATACACATCAGAGCCTTCAGCTTCAATCTATGCAATCTTGTACTTCATCAAACTCTTGACACAAAAAGAACAAAAGAATATATAATGCATAAATAGTAAAATACCAATTCCCTTTGCAACTGCTGAGTTTGTTGAATAGCCAAGTCTCTCTCCTCCTTCAGGCGCTGCACTGTGCGAATCTACATGTAGAAAAGAATTAAACAATACCACATGAATAACCTAGATCACCTTAATGAGCTTGCAGTGAATGCATAAAGCATCTGCTTCATATATGCATAATAGTAAAGAAGCTTCAGATATAACTAAATATTATAAGCTGTTTCTGCTGCCTAGACATTGAAATACACAGATAAGACAAAAAAAAAAAAAGACAACTTGGCAATATAATTATAAATTTTGCAGGCAGACATGATAACAAGAAAATTTGTTTACATACATCCATCATATTGAAGAAAATTAACTGTATGAGAGTAAAATCTCAATGTTCAGTAGCGTTCAGGCAGAAGTGATTTCTTTGAACAGATGACAACTGGTGACATTTATTGCATCTACTTCATTGCGGAACTTAAAAGTGTGCTTCTCCTTAACTGAAGATGGGATAGATGGGATGTTGGGTTCTATTTGGAAAGTTTAATAGCACCTTCTTGTTTCCCATTGGGCAGCAGATAATAGAATGGAAGACAAGGTACAAAGTGTAATAACAGGGGGAAGGTTGTTCGAATTGAAGCATTCTCATTTGGTAGTACTATCATTTGATGAATAAGGACTAAGATCTCGTCTTGAGATAGGCCCACATGATTGGTCATGTCCCTTCCATAAATTTAGCTTTTCACTTTGTCAATGTTAGAGAGAGAGAGAGAGAGAGAGAGAGAGAGAGAGAGAGAGAGAAATGAAAGAAAAAATAAGTTGAACTCAGACTTCACAACAAATGGTATAAGATAATGGAGAGTTGATCCAATTTAAGCATTCCCATCAGGTAGTACTATCACTTAATCAATATGAATAAAGATCTGTTTTGAGATGCAAATAAGCCCACTCGAAAATTGATAAAAGTGGGTGCTAACTTGGCCATGCCCCTTCCATAAATTTCACTTTGTCCATGTTGCCCAAGCTGTTGTATCTTGAAAAGATTCTTCTTGAGGCATGGTGTTAGAGGAATTTTTTTAGTATAATTTCTCACATAACATAATTCACCCAATTAGACTAATAACTGGCTTTTTTTTTGTTATTTGGGTAAGCCCCATTCGGGAAATGACATAGATATTCCCTTAATTACATCTCTGCTAGGGGTAGAGAAAACCTTTTGATTCTGATTTAGAAGTACCAATGAATAAAGACTAAACTAAGTATGAATTTTTTACAGAATTTTCCTTTGAAAAATTTGGTATATATTCCCTCTTTATTTGAGAGAAAACCAACATATAAAGAAACAAATATTGTATGCATAACAAGTAAATAGGTATCATAAAAAGCATGTTTCATCAATAAGGCTACAAATGGCCTTTAAATTGTGGTTGTGTGCATTATCATGCTGTGAGGAATCATAATCAGCCAAGTTTCATGAATAAGGCTGTAGATGGTTTTTCCCCTCACACATAGGTTAGTAGGTTGTAAGGAACCATATAATCAGCCAAGTTTCATGAACAAGGCTGTAGATGGTTGTCTCCTTACATGTATTTCAATATGAAATAAGGAAGAAAAGAAAAATAAAAGGAAGAAAGAAAGGAGTGAGAGGAATTGATAGAATATGGGCTTCCATCTCATGTGAGAAGCACAAGGAGTATCATATTGAAGAGGTGTAGGAAGAACACAAGATTCCCTACCTTCTTCTTCTTTTTTCTTTTATGCTCTCCACACCAATATTCTTCTCTTTTCTCTTCCCACTTGTTTCTTAATGCTAGAAATCCTGCAAATCAATTAGTAATAGCCAAAAAAAGGCATTAGCCAACAAAAAAGGCATTAGCCCCCTTCTCCTTGTAGGAGGGGGGTTTATATAGAGGAGGGAGGTGGTTAAGTAATTCCCCACTCCTCTCTTTTTAGTGCCAAGTGTCACCCCACTTAAAATGGGTCAAGGAGGGAAAAGAAAACTCTTCCTTCCTAAGGTGACAAGTGTCCCCCCACTTCAAGTGGTTAAAGGAGGGAAAATAAATCTCTCCCTTAGGGTGACATGTGTCCCCCCATTTCAAGTGGTTAGATGAGGGAAATAATTCTCTCTCCCTTAGGGTGTCATGTATTCCCCCACTTCAAGTGGTTAAAGGAGGGAAAATAACTCTCTCCCTTAGGGTGACATGTGTCCCCCCACTTCAAGTGGTTAGATGAGGGAAAATAAATCCTTCTCCCTAGGGTGACATGTGTGAAAACAGAAACAAGTGTTTGAAGATTTCTGTTCTAATTTCATTAAGAAGATCTGTACAAATATATACAACTTCTAAGAATCAATCTAGGAGCTATTCTAGGAAACTAACCCACTAATTTAGCCTAAAGAAAAAAAGGAAACTAAATCATAGCCTAAAAAAGGAAAATAATCACAACCTAAATAAGAAAATAAATAACTAAAAAAACAGGAAAGATTCTGACTCGGATTCCACAAGGAATAATCCTCGTCATCCCTTTCCAACACTCCCCCTCAAGCTGGTGAATGTATATCAATCATTCCCAGTTTGGATACATTTGTCTCAAACCCAACCCTAAGTAGTGGTTTAGTGAGGATGTCTGCTCTTGTGATCCAGATGGCACATAGGATAGACAAATTTTTCCACTTTCGATCTCTGATTTGATGAAATTTCTATCAATGCGAACATGCTTCATTCGATCATGTTGAATAGGGTTGTGTACAATTGCTATTGCTGACTTTTTGTCACTATACCGTTTCATTGGACTATCAAGTGGAACATTTAAGTCTGACAGTAGTTGTTCAAGCCATATTAACTCACAAATCCCTTGTGCAATTGCCCTGTATTCTGCTTCTGCACTACTTCTGGACACAATAGTTTGCTTCTTACTTCGCCATGTAACAACATTCCCCCAAACCTTTGTACAATATCCTGTAGTAGACTGTCCTCAACCGAACCAGCCCAATCAGCATCTACAAATCCCTCAACTAACCAATTATCACTTTTCTTGAACAATATACCCTTGCCAGGAGTTCCTTTCAAATATCTAAGGATCTGATCAATAGCACACTGATGTCTCTCGGTTGGAGCATGCATAAACTGACTAACTATGCTAACACTATAGGCAATATCGGGCCTAGTAAGTGATAGATAGATTAGTTTTCCCACAAGACGTTGATATCTCTCTTTGTTAGCTGGAGGATCATTCTCAGAGATCTTATGCTTCCAATTCTTCTCCAGTGGAGTGCTAGCTGGACGACAACCAAGCTTCCCGGTTTCCTTCAACAGATCTAGGATGTATTTTCTTTGAGAAATGAAAATACCAGTTTTGGTTCTAGCAATTTCCATCCCAAGGAAATACTGAAGTTTTCCAAGATCCTTAACTTTGAACTCAGATTGTAGTATGCCCTTGAGATTCTTAATCTCATCATTGTCATCACCCGTGATTACCATATCATCAACATACACAATCAAGATTGATTTTTTTCCATCCCTTGACTGTTTTTGAATAAGGTGTGATCTGCTTGTTCTTGTGTGTATCCAAATCTTTTCATAACTGTGCTGAATCGAGTGAACCATGCCCTAGGAGATTGTTTTAACCCATACAGAGACTTCTTCAATTTACACATTGATCCTGTTTTTTCTTTGTCTTCGAAGCCAGGAGGTAGCTTCATGTAGACTTCTTCATTAAGAGTTCCATTCAGGAAAGCATTTGAAACATCCATTTGGTGCAATTCCCAATCAAAGTTGGTTGCCATAGACAAGAGAACTCGCGTAGAGTTCAATTTTGCAACTGGTGCAAAAGTTTCTTCTTAGTCAAGCCCGTATGTTTGCATATACCCTTGAGCAACCAAACGCGCCTTGTATCTCTCTATTTTCCCTTCCAAGCCAGCTTTCACCGTAAAAATCCACTTACAACCCACTAAATTTTCCCTTTAGGCATGTTTACAACTTCCCATGTATTATTGTCATTTAGGCTCTTCCAAAACAGCAGCCTTCCATTTTGAATCTCTCAAGGCATCATATATATTTGCAGGAATTGTTACATTATCAAGTTGAGATACAAATGCCCTATGAGTGTTAGATAAACGGTAATATGACAAATGACTTGAAATCGGATGTTGAGTACAAGATCTTACCCCCTTTCTTATAGCAATGGGAACATCCAGATCATTAATTGTAACAATACCTCTTTGTGAATCTTGTGATGAATCCGCCATAGGTTCCGATGATTGGTTTTGCTGAGTAACACGGGGCCTCCTTGAGTAAACAATTAGTTCACTTTGTTGTTGGACTGATTCTCCCCCTTGACCGAGACCTGTGGTTGTATCTGGTAGGGGTAATGGTGGAGACTTAGAGGATGGTAAAGTGGACATTGATGGAGGTTGGGGCAAAGACACAAGAAGAGATATCGAAGGATCCTAATGATTATCTTCAATTAAGTTCTCCCCCTGAAGAGAATCATGGGAATAGAAGGATTGATCTTCCAGGAATGTAACATCATAGGATACATAGATTTTTTTTTTTGTGATAGGATTGTAACATTTATATCCTTTTTTAGTGGGAGAGTATCCTATGAAGATACATTTGATGGCCTTTGGATCAAGTTTTCCCCGAGTAGGACTGGTATTATGAACAAACACAGAACACCCGAATATTTTTGGTGGGAGAGAGTTGAGTAAACGAATGAGGGAATTCTTTTTGGAGACAACTGACTGGTGTACGGAATTTGAGGGGTTTTGATGGAAGTCTATTGATTAAATAGGCAGCAGTTAATATACATTCTCCCCAAAAATGATGTGGAACAGCACTAGCAAACATGAGTGATCGAGCTACCTCCAACAAATGGCGATTTTTTCGTTCTGCAACTCCATTTTGTTGTGGGGTAGATATACATGAGCTTTGATGAAATATACCATTCTGAATGAGGTAATCTCCAAGAATCTGTGCAAAGTACTCTCCTCCATTATTTGTGCGGAGTATGTGAATGTTGCATTGGAACACATTCTTTATCATTTTATGGAATTGTTGAAACACATTCCCGGCATCAGATTTGTTCTTCAAGAGATAGACCTAGCAAGCACGAGTATGGTCATCTATGAAGGTGATGAACCATCTCTTGCCTGTTAAATCCACAACCCGTGATGCTCCCCAAATATCACTGTGAACAAGATGGAACGGTTTGGAAGGTTTGTAATTGTGAATAGGATAATTTTTTCTGGACTATTTCGCAAGAATACATGACTCACAATGGAAAGAAGAAGGATCTTTATTGAGAAATAAGTTTGGATACAAATGTTTCAAATATTGAAAACAAGGATGTCCTAAGCGTTTGTGCCATAGAATTACATCTGAATTCAACGAACTAGACACAAAAAGAGAGAGATGTGGTTTTGGCCTTGGAGAAGAATTAGTGAGATAGTAGAGACCATGTCGTTCTTCAGCATTGCCAATCATCTTCCCCGAAGACGGATCCTGAAAAATACAACGATCACAAAGAAATGTTACTTTACAATTTTGATCCTTAGTTAACTTACTAACAAAAAGGAGATTATATCTTAAACTCAGAACATGTAGAACAAATTTCAAATAAAGTCCTTGGTAAAAAAACATCTCCAACTCCAACCACAATTATTGTATTCCCATTTGCCACTGAGACTTTTATTTCACCATCACATTTTTTATAATTCAAAAAAGTTGTATGATGTCCTGTCATATGATTTGATGCACCGGTGTCAACAATCTAGTCATTGGGATCATCTTTTCATGACAATAGAGATGATGATATTACCTTGTTGTGCAATTGCTGCTGTAGGTGTAGAACCTGATGTCTCAGAAATCTGTTGCTGGTGAAGAAGAGACCTTAAAATCTCCATTTGTTCTGGTGTGAAAGCTGCTGTGTTAGGTTTCTTTGTCTCAGCAGATTCGACTACATGAGCTGAAGGGTTGCCTTTCCTCTGATTCCGTGGTTTCCAATCTGGAGGTTTTCCATGAATGTCCCAGCAAGTCTCCTTTGTGTGATACGGCTTTTTGCAGTGTTCACACCACTGGTGGTTTTCTTTTTTCTTCTAAGGTTGAGACCGAGTAGATGCAAGTGCAAATCCTTGAGATTGTTCCTCTAGGATTCCGTGTGAGGATGGGTTCAGCATGACTTTCCTCTTGCTTTCTTATCATCGAACCTCAGAGAACACCTCACGAAGTGAAGGAAGGGGTTTGATTCCAAGAATACGACCTCGTACTTCATCCAGGTCTTTATTAAGTCCTTGAAGAAAATCAAATACTTGATATTTCTCAAGGACTTGATTGTACAGTACTCCATCATCACTACACTTCCATGGAATTGTATAAAACAAATCGATTTTTTGCCATAGATCAATCAGCCTGTTGTAGTACTTTGTTACTGACATTGATCCCTGCCTTATGTTCTGCAGGAAAGAATGAATTTCAAAACACTGAGACGTGTTTCCAAGATCTGAGTACATCTCTTGAACAACCTTCCATATTTCGTGAGCATTCTTGTAAAACAGATACATGCGTCCTATTTGCGGCTCCATGGAATTGATTAACCACGCCATGACAACGGAATTTTCAGCTTCCCATGTCTTGTAACTCGCATCACTACTCGCTGGAGGAGGGATTTCACCAGTAAGGTAACCCACTTTTCCTTTTCCTCGAATCACTAACAAAACGGATTGAAACCATTCACAAAAATTGGACCCATTTAATTTGTGTTGGGTAATCTACAGAGAATGGATTATGTTAGAGGTGGTGAAGGAGGTTCCATGGGATCTCGATGCATTCATGGTTGAATCTATTGCTGTCGAGTCCACTGTTGATGAAGAATTGCTCGTTCCAGACATCGTCGTACATGAAAACAGAAACAAATGTTTGAAGATTTCTGTTTTAATTTCATTGAGAAGATCTGTACAAATATATACAACTTCTAAGAATCAATCTAGGAGCTATTCTAGGAAACTAACCCACTAATTTAGCCTAAAGAAAAAAAAAAAGGAAACTAAATCACAGCCTAAAAATGGAAAATAATCACAACCTAAATAAGAAAATAAATAACTAAAAAAAAGGAAAGATTCTGACTCGGATTCCACAAGGAATAATCCTCGTCATCCCTTTCCAACAATGTGTCCCCCCACTTCAAGTGGTTAAAGGAGGGAAAATAAATCCTTCTCCCTAGGGTGACGTGTCCCCCCACTTAAAATGGTTAGAGGGAAAACAATCCTCTTGTTAGAATAGGACAAGTGGCATCCCCTCATAAATAAGTGCGACACCTCACAACTAATTAATGAAAATGGATTTAGGGCCTGCTGTTCCACTAAATGGGCTCTACTGCAGGCCCATTAAATGCTTATTGTATTACAAATAAGCCCAGATAACTTGGGGCCTGCTATTCACTAAACTAGGCTGTAGGCCCCTTTCTTTATTAAGAAAGCCCTTTTTTCTTCTTTATTATTGTATTTTTTTAAGCTGTGACTGGGAGTATCTTAATAACTTGCTCCCAATCCAACAAATTTAAGGACATAACACGTGGTCAAGTTAGAAGAACATCTCTTTTTTTTTTATCAATAATTAGAAGAACATCTCTTGATAAACTGGACTTTATTGGAAAGATGTATTGGGGATTATATATTAAATCATAAATTAGAAATGCTGAAATGGATAAAAAAGAGCCCATCATTAGCTCAGTTTCATCCATGAAAGATTGCAAAAGAAAAAGGATAAATCAAAGGGCCTTGACATAAGGATCAACTATATGCATAAGTCAACATTTTGAAACAGTTGGCATAATTTATTTTCATAGATAGATAGCAAAATTCACAGTCAACTAATACTTTCAATAAATGAAAAAAAATAATCTCAAATATCACTATTTTCAAATCACATGAATGCAGGCACAAGGTAAATGGGCATCACAGTTTACTGGAAATTTGGAAAGATCATCTGTATGTAAAAGAGAAAAAGAAGAATTAAAAGCAAGGAAACAATATTCTTCAGTTTATTCAGTTTTCTGAGGTTACGAAGTCAGATTTTGCTTAAATTGTATCCATATGGAACTCAAGAAAGTGAGAAACTCATTCCAGTTAATTTGGTCATCAACCATTTCTCATTAGAAAGGATACCCTTTTTTATAAATGGTAAATTTCATCAAAAGAGAGGGAGAGCTTGCCTCAACAATAAAAGCAGAATACATGAAATCTCTTTAAATTTTGAACAATTGCAGGTAAACAAAGAAATGAAGAGATATCAGAAATAACAGAAAGTGCTACTTACATCATCAATACTTGAGTTTCTGAGTATCTGCAGTTAATAAAAGTCACAAAGTTATGCCATAGAAAAATTTAGCCAAAGAATGAGAACATAATTAAGGGATCACAAACTAGAAAGTGATAAATAATTGACCAGAAATCTATTAAATGGGCAACATGGAAAAGGAAAAAAAGTCAGAGAACCTCACATGGTTGTTGCTGTGGCTCTGCTTGGAGCTCACTGTGAGTGATGACTCATCTTCAGAGTTCCCATGACCCGCAGGAGAGGTATATACTACCCTAAGCTTGAATTCCTCTATTGTCTTTTCACCTTCTTTATTGAACTGGGCATAATAATAATCATCATAACTTCTAGTTTTGAAGAATCAAACTTAAAAGTAAAGATTTCATCCATCTATTCAAGAGAATTGTTGTCCAAGTAAGCAATCTTACAGCATCTTGAGGGATCTCATCAACATCAGTATTTGGAGGCACTATTGTACTCTGTAGGAGAAATTTGTCCTTGCATTGCATATCCGGAGGATATTCTTGTTGTGCTTGCAAGGTGACTAGAGGTGCCAATGAAAAAGAAGGTTAGTATGAAATTGATATTATGAGAAGAAATATTACGGAACAATATTGGATAAGTAGAGAATAGAAAGATTGTGACAAATAGAGAGTAGTACCTGTTATGACACATGAATCCCAAGGTTGAACAACACCAGTATTTGGTCGCACAAAGTACTTCTTGGGTGAAGTGGTTTTAACCTAAACAACACAAAAGGGAAGAAAAGAGACAGAAAAGAAATCAATTCTACATTATTGTGCTCTCCAAATAATTTAGTAGTTTGCTTTATAAATGTGCATAATCTTGCTGAAGAAGTACCTTGAAGGCAACATGGTGCTCAGTGTTGTTCGCTACCTTGAGATCACAATAGCTTTGTTTTTCCAGCTCAACTTCTCATGTGAATGTCACAAGTTATCAGTCTAGAAACCCTCCCTAGAAAAAGTCTAAATAGAACTAAAGAACAAAAAAAGAACAGGCTCAGAGTGGGATGCTTCATCTGAAACCACCCTAAGACATTGTTCTCCCAGATTGGAAAAGATCTGCCTATTGCCAACATGTTTTCACCAACTACTTTACACAACACTTACCCCTATACGATGCAAATAGGCCCTAATATTCAGTCCAGGACAAGCATGTAATGTAAGCACACCCTTTGAAATTATATACATCTTTATCTTAGTTATCCTTTCTGTTATTGCCACAAGACACACATCACACAGCCAGATGGAACCATGCAGTGTAGGATGCACCATGCAGATTCCACATGGATGGTGGATTGCCTACTTATTACCTAAGTGATCCCCTAGAATTATTAAAAACATAGGCATAATTTTGTAGCATCACTTACATGATATGGCATTAAGACATAAAAAAGAAAATTTGACCATCAAATAAATAACTGAGCATCATGTTTATATCTAGGTGATTGGAGATATGATCATTACCTAATCAGCCACAGAAGAACATCCTGTAATTGTAATTGTAATCTTTTACAGTTGCATCATATCTGTCGTCATGCAAATCACCTCTAAGGCGAACACATATTTAGTACACTAAGGTTTATGTTCTTTCTTCAGTATAAGTGATGTGACATAACATACTAAGTAAATACAATGCAATCCCTAACAGAACACAACGTTTGACATTGCTAATATTGCAAAAGATGCATGTTTGTCAATCCACCCCCCCCCCCAAGAGAAGAGATAAAGATAAGAAAAGAAGGGAAAAGAAAAATAAGAATATACACCTACATCTCCTCCCATTTCATGCAACCATATGAAATCAAGAAACCAACTAATTCATTCAGTTCCAAAAAAAAAAAAAACACAATAACGGTTCCTATGACAAGGGAACAAAAAAAAAATGATATTAGAGTCTCGAATGGATGATGCCATGCAGATGCAGCACGAAGTTTTGATTGACATTTTTTCTCATGTTTTTCTATGTACATACAATAAATTATTAAAGCTTATGTTGTTATGCTCTTGAGATTTGTTAGTTAATCAAATATATACCCTGTCGTAACAATTGAAAAGAAAACGTTGGATACTACTTCCCACCAGTACGTCTAGTTCTATAGAATTTTGGCAAAAATACCTTGACGTCCCTGTTAATGGAATCCAACCCGTCTAGCTTACAAATACTCATTATGACCGATAAGTGCTTGACAACACAGAACCACGTACATATCAAGTTTCCAATCTACTGTCTTTGATCAATAAGCATTCTACCTACTGTTGTCCATGAATTGTGTCGTGATCCATATAAATGTTGCAAAAACAAGAAACAGAAACAACAATAACAATGGAGACAAATATTGCTTACATTGGAACCTGAGCTCTTCAGGATGAACAGAGATCAACTGGCTACTACCACCCATGATTGCCACCGGACGGATCTCGAATCTTAATCAAATTTCAAAACAACCAATAAAATCTGTCATAGGAGAATACCGAAATCTTAAACCGCTAATTTCAGCCGGAGGTCAAGATAGAGAATAAAATGGTCAGAGACGAAAACATCAAACAAAAAACGAGAGAGAGAGAGAGAGAGAGAGAGAGACAGAAACATAATGCAAATTCAGGGTAGAAGCAAAAGAAAAAGATGCCGTTAACAAGCGCTCGAAGTGACGGCGATAATGACGGATTGCCCGGTCCAAATCAAGTTCAACGGCTTCGCCACGAAAATCGGCTTCGGTGTCTATTCCATCAGAGAGAGTTGGCGAGAACCTGAGGATCGAAAGAGTCTAGGGTTTCTTTAACAAAAAAAGCTTAGAAGAGGCAAACTAGAGGGAAAGAAGGGGATGAAAACGTGGTTATCGTGCGCACCCTGATTGTTCATTCATTGTTTGCTGGCTTGAAGCACGAAATGATGAGAGACAGAAACGAGGCATCTTCAATAGGAGAGAGTTTGAACTTAGAAGAGAATTGGAACTGGACACGTGTCGACCAGCAAAGCTTTTGACACCCGATTCTATAGGGACTGGTATTAAGTGCCAGCCTGGAGGAGGGACCCATCCACGTCTGCCTCGAAAATGCAGGTTGTCTCGAGTTCACATCGTCTGCATCAACGTTGCAGAAATTTTTTCTGCAACTCTCCCTTATTTAGGGTTCGACCATGATAAAAAATGTATATATCTGAAAAACTTTTGACCATTAAAGTAGAATCATAAATGTGATAGTCAATGGTGTTATTTATCCTATTTGATGGGTGGATTTTGATTGGTTAAAACTCTTTTCATATCATATCATTTCTACATTAACGACGGGAATCTGTATTCTAAAAAATTTAAAGTTATTTTTATTCTGCTTGCGGACTTGCCTCCCCGCTTCTCTCAGAGTAGTTAGTTCTCTGTCCCTTTCCCCTTCGTTCTTCTGCTTCAACCCGATATTTCGTTCTCTTTTTTCCGTTCTCTCTCTCTCTCCTTCTTTATTCTTTTCTCCTTGCTTCTCTCTCCCTCCAGCAAAGCCCTTCTTCATTCTCCGTCAAATGTGATCGCCACCGCCCTCCCTCGACTAACATACATGAATTGAAAAAAGTCAGGAAAATCTGTTGATGGGGGTGATGTTTCTAATTTGATATGTATATTTTTGTACAGAAGAGGAATGATGAATTCAGGGAACTCTACAAAGTTGTTGGAGAATTGGACCCTTAATGGGAAAAAGTTTAATTGACTCCTCAAGTAATGAATAAATCGGCGACAATTAAACAGAGGGTCTTTGTACCTAACTACAGGTTATGCAAAAGATACTGAAGATGATGCTTCTACTTTTTTTGGCCGATTTAGAATTTCTTCAGTGAAACCAGAAGATACGGAGGAGGGGGAGAGATAGTGAAGAAAGACGAACACAAAAGGATAGTTAATGTGAATGTTGTACAATTTAAGACAGAACATTGAGTCATCATCGGTGATGGTATCATTTTGGTTTTTGGGTGGTGACAATGGTGGTTGAAGGGGAACGAAGGAGGGGGAAGAGAGAGAAGCAGGGGAGAGAATAATAAAGAAGGGAAGATAGAAAAATAAAAAAGGGAGAGTGAGAAATGTTGCTGGTCCTTAGACTGCCGCCGGTTACAGTAGCAATAGTTTGGACAACGAGTATTTGGGTTGAAAGAGAACGGAGGAGGGGGAGAGAGAGTGAAGTGGGGGGAGAAGGCAGGACTAAAAGAATTTTAAATTTTTTTTTGGGAATCCAGACCCCGTAGTCTTAGCTTTATTAAGTTGTGATTAAATAAGGGAGACTGATGTGGCCTTTTCTCATTACGTTGCAAAAAATTTTGGGAGAAGTACAAATCAGCCCAGCTCAGAATTTACTATGCTAAATTCAGAGCAGGATGTGGTTTACAAGGGACAGGGTTAGTTGTAAGGGGGTTGGAATTCAGAATTCTGCATTTCCGTACTTTTCCCAAAAATGGGAACATCTCCCAAGTGCCTTATTTCTTTTTTTTTTTTTCTTTCCGTTGCCTAAAAGACCTTATCTTATGGTAAATTATACATTAGAGAATATATGTACTTTGGGGCAGGGAATATATGTACTTTCGGATAGTGGCCATTATTGAAACAAAAATTCCCTTTCTAAATTCTATCAATTAACTTTGAAAAAGATTCTCATGTAATTAATTTTTTTTAATCCTAAATTACTCTATTATCCCATGGTTTTCTAAAACAAGTGGTGGGATTTATTTTAGTGGATTTTTCAATTTCTGTGGTTATTGGCTTAGTTGATATTAATTGCATGTTGCTTTTTTTTTTTTTTTTTGCATTTTCAAGTTTTCATAAAAATTTCTTAATGTTTTTGTTGCAATTTCTATTTTATAAACGTTTTAGTGGGTATTTTAGTAAATTAATTTCTTCTGTCATTCAACTTAACCCAATAGAGAGAGAGGTCTTTGTTTCAAATAATAGTTTAGGTGCGATTATTGTCACTACTATGCATCCTAAAGGGAAGGTAGTAATATATAATTTACCCATATGTGAGGATAAGGATGGGGAAATTTTTATTCTCATGGGTAGGGATAGGATAGGGATGGGGAGAGCAGGAGCATTCCCCGCCTCCTGAGGATCTCCGCATGTATGTATGTATATTACTATTTTAAAAAATATGGTTGAATATATTTGTATCTTTTTTAATAGGACTATAAATTTTTATTTTTATTTTTTTTAAATAAAATAAAAAACAAAAACAAAAACAAAATGGTTGACATTATAAGAACATCACGGGAATAGGGATTTCTAGGGGATGGGGATCCCTGTAGAGATGAGGAAGGGGATAACCTTGTCCCTGCTAGTAGGGATGGGGAGTGCCTCTTCTTCCCCATCCTACCCCGCCCCATTGCCATTTCTATACAGAATTATGTCTAACAAATCATCAAAAAAATCATTTTTTTTTTGAAGGCATCAAAAAGTTTCTTTCACCCTTATGATTCATGTTACTTTCAAAATAGTGAAATCTCTATTGAAAAAAAAAAGTGGCACATAAACTTTTTAATTCCATGAAAAATATTTTCCAAATGTCTTCTTAATCTTTTTTATGGAGTTTCTTTCTATTTATGGTCTTATACTTGAAAGAGATTTAAAAAATAAAACAAACTTTATTTTATTTACTCAATTTGGATGGACTGGACAGACCAACAAGACATATTGAATTGGACCAATCCAAACTTAATGGTCAAAAGTATTTATTGGATTTGACTGGACTTGGTCCATCCATAATGAATTTATATTGGATTGATCCAATATCTGGTCCATTGATAGAAGATAAGAATATACATGTCGATGGACCAGGTTTGAGTTAGAACTAATTTCAATTAAAAACAAATTTGAACAGATTGGATGGTCCAAACATTGAATTGGACTGGTTCAAAATAGTCCATTTGTAATGGACTCGTTGGATCGGATTGGACCAAATTTAGTCAAATTGACACTCCTATTCACACCTTGGTTAGCATGGCTTCAACATCCCATCAAAAAATAATAGTAAGAAAGGATATGGATTCTTTTTAAATATTATTTTTGCTTGCTAAAAATATCATAAAGAGAAAAAATTGAGTTAAAACAAAGGGTTCTACTATGATACTAGAAAGATATGTTATCAAAATCGATAGGTATCATAAAAGTAATAACCAATTAAATAATATCTAGGACAAATTTCTTAAACTACCCTTATGGTTTAGTTAAATGACTAACTCTACCCTTACTATTTACATATTGTCTTTAAAGTGCTCTTAAGTTTTTGTAACACTCCATTCACATGTGATATCACATGATTGATATATCTTTGAAAATTCCTAAAATACCCTTGTGTCAAAAGTAAGAAAAACCAACTTCTAAATCCACTTCATTTTGTCTTCATCTCCATCTTGGTCTATGTCTTTGTCTCTATAAGAAAGCATAGATTCCGGAGAAGGTGGTCATCATCATGTATAAACGGTAAACCCACTTGATGCTGCGCAATCTAGCTGCTCCTAGCTGGAGGTGATTCGGCTTCCAGTAGACGGCGGACGTGGAGAATCTGCACAGAAAGAATCAGAGAACCCGGGGGTACTTACCCGGCAAGGTCGCTCCGATGCTTAAGTTAGTATGTGCGAGCTGAGAGTAATTAAAGAGGAAGAGACGACTAGGACTTATATGCCCATGCCGAGGAGGCGACTAAGACTTATATGCCCATGCGAAGAGGTGATTGGGACTTATATGCCCATGCTGAAGAGGCGACTGGGAGTAGTTTTCCCAAGTCGAAGAGGCAACTGGGAGTAGTTCGCCCAAGCCGAAGAGGCGACTAGGACTTATATGATGCTGAGGTCTTTTTTCGACTCGACACTTTTAGTCCTTAGACTTCTGGGAGTGACTCACAGTCCGCTCTCCAGTTAGACGATCACATGTTGTATCGCCTTAGATTGTTGATGTTCCACGCTCAAGGTACCTATCTTCCTTCTAAGTTTTCGAGCTCGTATGTACCTTCCCCCGAGTACCCGCTTTACTCGGTAGGGACCTTTCTAGTTCAGTCTGAGCTTACCAACACCGGGCTCAAGCACCATAACTTTCCAAAGGACCAGGTTTCCGACACGGAAGTGCCGCTTCTTGACCCGGGCATTATAGTACCGAGCCAATCTATGCTGGTAGGCTGTGGTCCCGATATATGCGAGGTCACGTACTTCTTCTACCAGGTCAAGGTTGGTATGAAGCTCGTCATCGTTTGCCTCTTCGTCGTATGCCTCCAGGCGTAATGTAGACACATCAATCTTGACTGGAATTATCGCTTCCGTGCTATAGGTGAGGTTGAAGGAGGTTTCACCTATGGCGGTTTTCATAGTAGTTCGGTAGGCCCATAATACACTGGGCAGCTCGTCTACCCACAGTCCTTTAGCTCGGGCTAAGTGGGATTTTAGTCCATGGAGTATCGCTCTGTTCGTGACTTCCTGCCTGCCCGTTTGTTTGAAGGTGCGTCGTAGAAGTGAAATTTTGTTGTATCCACATCTCGGCACACCAGTTCTGGAACTTAATATCTTCGAACTGCTTACCGTTGTCAGAGATAAGCACCCGAGGTAGCCCGAAGTGGCATACTATACTCCTCCAAAAGAAGTTTTATACACTTTGTGCTGTAATTGTCGCTGGGGGTTCCGCCTCCACCCACTTTCTGAAGTAATCCACCACTACCACCAACAATCTCCTTTGTCCTGTCACTGGCTGGAATGGTCCAAGGATGTCGATTCCCCTTTGTGTGAAAGGGCCATGGGATAGTGAGGTACTTCAGGTCGGCAGCAGGTTGGTGGTGGATGTTGGTGTGCCTTTGGCATTTATTGCACTTCTTGACAAGCTCGAGTGTGTCTGCCTTCATCATGGGCCAGTAGTACCCCTGTCATAGCATTTTCTGGGTGAGGGCTCTACCCCCAGGTGTCCGCCACACAGGCCTTCATGAGTGTCGTGGAGAACGAGTTCGGCCTCTGAGGGTCACAAGCAATGCAAGTAGGGGAGCGTGTAGGATCTTCGGTACAACCGTCCATCTATCATGACGTATTTGGCTGCCTGTCGCTCTACCCTTCTGGCCACATTACAACTAGCAGGGAGGGTCCCGTGAAACAGGTAGCTCACGAGTGGGTCAATCCAGTTCGACTCTGCTTGTACAAAAGGAGCGACCTCTTCTACCCCATTAAGAATGTTGGGCTGAGGCAAGTTCTCTATGTACACGGTCCTCATGGCGCTGTTGCTCATGCTGGCTAACTGGGACAAGGCATCAGCCTCAGTATTCTCGGACCTTGGAATCTTCCTGATGAAATAGGATTGGAAGTCGCATAGAACTTTCCTGACCTTGGCTAGATAAGAAACCATGGTGGGGTCGTGAGCTTAGTATTTGCCAGTGACCTGGTTGACCACGAGCTGGGAGTCGTTGCAGATGATGACATGCTTCGCTTGTATTTCGTTTGCTAGAGTGAGCCCGACTATCAGTCCTTCATACTCCGCTCCGTTATTAGATGCTTCGAACTCGAACCAAAGTGCATACTCCAGCTTCACCTCGCTTGGCCTGTACATAATGATGTTGACTCTGCTTCCTTGCTGATTAGATGAGCCATCTACATGGAGGATCTAGGGCTCCTCGTCCCAGGTTAGCCTTGCTCTAATCGGGACTGGTGCCGCACTGGTTGAAGCTTCCTCTTTGTGCTCAAGCTCAATTAATTCAGGGACTGCGGTGCTGAAGGTGCATTCTGCAACGAAGTCGGCTAAGGCTTGGGCCTTAATCGCCATCTGGGGCTCGTACCAGATGTCGTACTCATTGAGTTCGATGGCCCACTTCGTCAGTCTGCCAGAGAACTCGGGCTTGAGTAAGATTTGCCTTAGAGGTTTATTGGTGAGGACGATGGTGGTGTGGGCTTGGAAGTACGGTTGAAGCTTCCGAGTTGCGATGACCAGTGCATACGCCAACTTCTCGATCTCTGGGTACCTTGTTTCTGCGCCCTACAAAACTTTATTGACATAGTAGATGGGTCGTTGAACCCGATCTACTTCCTTTATCAATACCGAGTTGACCACCTCATCACTCGCGGAGAGGTACAACTTCAAAACATCTCCCTCCTCGGGTCGAGTTAGAACCGGGATACTAGTTAGGTATTTTTTGAACTCGTCGAAGGTGAGCTGGCACTCTTCGGTCAATTCAAAATCCTTACCTTTTTTAATTGCCTTGAAAAAAGGTAGGCAGCGATCTGCCGACTTGGACATGAAGCAGCTCAAAACGAATATACAATCGTTTCGCCTTTGAACCTCCTTCAATTTATGAGGTGGCCTCATATATTGGATGGCCTTTATTTTTTCAGGGTTGGTTTTGATGCCACATTGGTTAACTATGTAACCCAGGAATTTACCCGAGGTGACACCGAAAGACACATTTAGGGTTTAACTTAATGTTATATTTGCGCAAAATTTTAAAAACACAGTGCAAATCTTTTATTAAACAATTTGAAAATTGGGTTTTGACGACCATGTCGTCTACATAACATTCGACCTTGTTGCCGATCAATGGCTCAAAAATTTTGTTTACAAGTCTTTGGAAGGTTGCCCCGGCATTTTTCAGTCCAAAGGGCATGACCTTGTAACAGTACAGGCCTAGTTCGGTTATGAAAGCCGTTTTTTCCTCGTCGGTAAGGTCCATCTTGATCTGATTATATTCTGAGTATGCATCAAAGAAACTCAGCAACTCGTGCCCTGAGGTCACGTCCATTAGACGGTCGATCTTAGGGAGTGGGAAACAGTCCTTTGGCCAAGCGCGATTTAGGTATGTATAATCGACACACATGCGCCATTTACCGTTGGCCTTTTTTACCAAAACGGGGTTAGCTACCTAGCTCGGGTAATGGACCTCCCTAATGAAATCAGTTGCGAGGAGCTTCCCGACCTCCTCGTCGACTATCCTCTAGTGCTCCGGGGCTAGGTTGCGTTTCTTCTGTCTAACGGGCCTGACTACAAGATCAGTATTTAACTTGTGAGTTTTTATTTTCGCATCTATACCGGGCATCTCTACTGCAGACCATGCGAATATATCTAAATTTTTAATTAAAAAGCTTACCAACTGAGAACGAAGAGGTTCCTCGACCGATGCATCGATTTTGAGAGTACTAGCTGGATCTTCTGTCGAAACAAGTACATGGACTGTCTCTTCTATTGGTGTAGCTCGCTCCTTGGTGTAGCTCGCTCCTTGGTGTACTCCATAGGTCACTCTAGCTCAAGGTCATCTGCTACCTTGGCTTTCCCTTTGAGGGTAGCGACGTAGCATTTGCGAGACTCGATCTGGTCGTCTCGCGCTACCCCTACTCCGAAGTCCGTGGGGAATTTCATAGCCAAATAATAGGTGGACACCACTGCACGAAGTGCATGGGTGATGGGCCAACCTATAATGGCGTTGTATAGGGAGGGAGTCACGACCACTAGGAAAGTATGCCCGAATCTTGCGATACTAGGCCACGTGCTGACCTCCACAGGTATTGAAATTCGCTCCAGGGGCCTGACTTCTTCTCCACTAAAGCCTACCAGAGGAGTATTCATGGGCTTGATGTCTCTTTCTTAGAGCTAGAGCTTGTCGAACGCGTCCTTGAACAGGATGTCTTCTGAACTGCCTGAATCAACCAGGACGCGCTTCACCTCGAAGTCGTTGATCCTCATCTTTATGACTAGTGTGTCATCATGAGGGTACTGAATCCCACACGCATCATCTTCTGTGAAGAATATGGGATCTTCAAGCCTTGGCCGCTTCGGAGGGTTTTGTTCTTCTCTTTCTAGTTCACGAGCTAAAGTCTTCGCCGTTGCCGAGGTGCAGCCCGCGACAATAGACCCACCAGTAATCATGTGGATTACCTCGCAGATCGCTCTCTCTTCGGGTAGCTACCTCTGCGGCTGCTCACTCTGCCTGATGCTGGACTCAGGAGCATCTCTCCTTTGCTCCCCCTGCCGATCTGTTTGATTTTTATTGTCCTTTTGAACAAAGTTTTTCAAGTACCCGCGGCAGATGAGTTCTTCAATCTCGTCACGGAGGTTTCTACAATTTTCAGTACTGTGACCGTGATCTCTATGAAAATGACAATATACATTTTTATTTATGGTATTAGGATCACCTCTCAACCGAGGTGGCCACTTCACATACGAGGTGTCCTTGATCGCCATGAGAATTTCTCCTCGCTTCGCATTGAGGGGCGTGTAGTTCATCCTTTCAACCGGTGGAGTTCGGGAACGCTGATCTGACTTGTTCCCTCCCCTGGTTGGTTTGTCCTTTATTCGCTTATTGTCCCCGTTGGTCGAGGTGTCGCTATCTCGTTTTCTCTTCTCCATCAGATTCTCACTTTTCTAGTTCATCTCTTCTTCTGTCCCGATGAACTAGTCAGCGAGCTTGAGGAACTCAGTGATGTCCTTGGGCTTGTTGGCTACCACATGCCACTTAAACTCTCTGTGAGTGATGCCTCTCTTCACTGTCGTTAGCCTCACAGCGGGATCCAAGTCGGGGATCTACAAGCACGTGTCATTGAAGCATTTGATGTAGCTTCGAATTGACTCTCATTCCCTCTGAACTATGCTGAGGAGGCTTTTCTGTGACCTTAGACACTTTTTACTGGTGATGAAGTGTGAGGTGAACATTTGCACGAACTGCGCCCAACTCTTGATCGTCTCGGGCGTGAGGTTCCTGTACCACGTGCGAGCCACTCCTTTGAAGGTTGTGGAGAAGGCAACACACATGCAAGATTCATCAGCCCTAGCTAGGTGCATCGGGGACTGGAAGGAATCCACATGATCATTCGGGTTGAATGACCCATCATACTTGTCCAGCGGAGGTACCTTGAAGTCTTTCGGCATCGGTGTAGCTAGGAGCTCAGAGGACAAGGGAGATGGCATAGAGAGGAAGGGAGCGGTCTTTGCGGTTCCCAAGCTTGCCTCTTCTTTTCTTTTAGGTTGTTCGGGCTGGCTTTGAACTGTAGCTCGGCGAGCCTTACGACGCCGCTTCTGCTGCTTCTTGACTGGCTCCGCATTAGTGCTGCTGGCCTTTGTGTTGTGAGTACTGTTCTGGCATGGAGCTGCTCGGACTGCTGATGATGGCTGCTGTGGACAGAGGGAACTTGTCTAGAGTCTGCAGCTAGAACCCCGAACCAGTTTCTTGTGAGTGAACCTTCAAGCTACGAAGGCCGAGGTGAGGCAGCTCTAGCGGCTGAGTGTCTCCCGACCTATTCACTTGCTGGGAGGCGGGAGGAGTGACTTGTCTTTCCTTCCTTCCGCGGGACGAGGCCTGGCTCCCGAGAGGATTTTGGATCTAGGAGGTCTCTCCCCAGCGAGGAGGGTGATTGTTCTGATGGCGAGACTTGTTCTGCTGTGTCGCTGGATGCCGAGGTGGAATTGGTTGTGGATTTTGTTGCAACGGTGGGAACTGTTGCTGATATTGTTGCTGGTAGACGTGATGCAGGACCTGCTGCTGGTACTGATGGAACTGCTGGACCTATTGCATTTGGGCTTGAATATCCCACATGTAGTGTACCAGGTCGTCGAACTGATTCCGTCTGACTCCAGGGGGAACCACTGTTGGTTCAGCAAACGTCGCACCCACTATAGGAGGAAGTGGGGCGTTCACGGGTGTCGTTCCTTGAGGCACGGTCAGCATCGGGATCCCACCCACGGAGAGCGGTATGGTGAACTGACCGATGCACACAGTCAAGATTTGAGGTTGCCCACCGGGGACGTTCATTTTAGCATTCTGTCCGGTGTTACTGGAGGATGCCATGGATGCTTTTTGAGGAAATAAGCTTCTTGTATCGATTTCCCACAGACGACGCTAAATGATGTTGTGCAATCCGGTTGCTCCCAGCTATTGGTGATATGGCTCCCAGTAGACGGTGGACTTAGTGATCTGCAAAAAGTGAATCAGAGAACCCGAGGGTGCTTACTTGGTGAGGTCGCTTCGATGCTTAAGTCAGTAATGAGTTGCGAGCTGATAGTAGCTTAGAAAGCAAGAGAGCTGGTGAGCAAGGATTACGCATACCTTTCACCCCTGGGGGGTTGAGCCTTTATATAGTGGAATCCTAGCGGGTTTTGCGAAGTGGTTCCGAGATCCTCGTTACGATGAGGTCCGTTTCCGCATTAGCTGGGGATAACGCTGCCAGCTGGTAAGACTTATCACTTTCACCCGAATCGGACGGGGGAGATAATGCTATCTGTTACGAGGTGTGATCCTGTAAGGCGTGGAATCTGGTGGCAAGATCTTTGGGGTTGCCATGCAGAGGTCGGTCAATATTACGTAAGCTAGTGCCCTTTGGATCCGTCCTGGTACGAATGCCGAAGTGCCTTGGGACCGAGGTGGTCCTAATGCGATCGTGCCCCGAGGTGTCCGGAGATGGTTCGGTTATCCGAGCTCGATCTATTGCAGAGTTGGTGCATCGGACTGAGCTGTCATCCTGTCAGTTAGGTCGTGCCCACATACCCCCCTATTACTAGGTCGGGCCAAATCACCCTACATCACCCACCATGTCGCAGAGGAATACTAGGACGAGTACCCCCACCAATAGAGTTACCATGTACACCACCGCATTGCCCACAATTGTGCTGGACATGGCAAGCTTGCCCAACTCAGAGATCAAGAGATTGAACTCATTCATGGTGTAAGCCAGATTGGGCAAGGGGTGTTGGATATCAACATTGATACAAAGAAAGGAAAGTGTTCAGGGCGTAGCTCGAGAAGAGTTTCTTGATTTTGAGGTTGACGAACATCATGATTCCGAAAGTAATCAGGAAGCATGAGAAGCCAATTTTCAATGCCTTCACACTCGGCCTTACGATCGAATTCGTGTCCAGCTTGACACCAGCCGAGAAGTAGGTTGATGCCAGTGACGATAATATATTCATCAGCATCTTCTCTTCTAGATGGGGCGAGTGTTGAGAGGGATTGAGGTAAGTTAAAATCAGGGATAAAAATATAACTTCGCATAGGGGTAAAATGGGAATTTGACCTTTTTCGTCCATATTTAATGGTTCAGGGTATATTTATTCAATTGTTAGAAATAGTAAGGACACACTTAATTAATTTTTAAACAATAAAGGTAGAGTTAGTCAAGTAACTAAAGCATAAGAATAGTTTAAGAAATTTACCCTTATTATAGTTAAAATATCATAGTTTTTAAAACCGATCCGATGACCGAACTGGTCAGGGGTCTGGTTACCAGAACGAATGGTCTAAACACTCGACTCATTTTGACAGAAAAATAAAAAATAAAAAACAGTCGAAACCGTTCGAACGATTAATTGCCCAGTTCAGCAATTCATTAACTAAAATCAACGGTTTTGGGAGAAATCCAATTTTTGAGAAAAACGAAACCAATCAGGTGATTGGTTCTCGATTTTTCTGGTCGGACCGTCCGGTCCAATCCGGTTTTGAAAACCATGTAAAATATTATAAACAATGCACTGATTTGACGAAGTGTTAAATTTTAAGAGGATTTTGGCGAAGGGTAAAAATTAGATATCTAATTAGACTTCTAGATGGCACTCCTTTTTATTTCAGGATTACATCTGGGTTTAATCAGGATCAGGATTCTGCGTTCACGAAATCTACCTCAGGCCTGGTGGTGCCGACGCCTCCAATTACAAAGCTGAGGTGACGAGCAGCATCTTTGACCGTGGCCGTGAGTTACTTTGCAAATGCATCATACGAACAATAATGTTATACAACAAAATCTTCTAGCAGCTTGGGGCAAAGGAAATACCACGTTCTAGCAGCATAACAACATTTTTTTATCCCCCCCAATTAACTTCATATATATATATAAAGGGGTGTGCTGGAATACATGAGTGGGTCACAGCCATGGCATTCCTCAAGATTTCACCACCTGTAATTGAGTTTTCAAACATCTGTCCTTTCGATCCACACAGACCAAAAAATTGCAGCAGGGGTCATAGTCCACGCAACCTTGCCTTTTCTATTCGGACCACTAATGTGCCAACCAGCAAGAGTCAAGAAACTTCTATGGCAGTTTCTTGTTGATACCCCGCATAAGTAGGTGTGTTTTAAGGAAGTTATCAAGGTTGGTGCTGATCGCATTGCACAAAAAAGTGATCAGCCGGCTCTAACCTCTAAGTTGCAAAGCACACAGATTGTGTTAGGGAGGTTCATGCCTCTTCTGATGAGTTTGTGCTTCATGACACTCTACAGTCCAAGACAAAAAAGTCACCTTGGAAGGCATTTGAGGTGATTAAACCACACCGCTCGGGACAGAAGACGGAGGGAGGCTCAAATGTCTTGCAGTCAACAGCATCGGCTCTCATCTGTTGACATTTAAGGACGAATAAGAGCTCCACTAGGGTGATTTCCCAATCTTGGAGATGCCTTCCAAACATTACTGGCCCCGAGGTCGTCGAAATGGGCAACCACCTCATCCAAGTTAGCTGCTAGGGCAAATAAACTTGAAAAGATTATCAAAAGTGGCCTATCTTCACACTATGGATCAAGCTCAAATCTCATGTTTTTTTTTTCCAAAAAATCTTCAAATGGAGGGATAGACATGAGGGACATCCATCTAATCTTTGCACATAGAAAGGGGTCTTTCATATCATGGGACAAGGATCACTTCCCTTATGGACATAACACCAAGTCCAACAGATAAGGAAATTTGAAAATCCTGTTCCCCCCAACTAAGGTGCTGTTAGAGGTAATGAACCCTATATCAGCCCATCAGTTGCAAGTATTCCATGTATAAGACATCAAAGAACATTCCTAAGCATATGATGTGTACCAAATGAAACTGATTACTAAAGTTCTGCAATCAACCAACAAAGACGCGCCTTTGCAATCAAAGGGCATACTCTGTTCATGCCTTACCATCTTTATAATGTCAAGTTAAAGATAAACTGAAGACTGAACCAAGAGGATGACTATCTTGAATAAGCATAGAGGATAATTATGTCCTCTAAATATGCTGACAAGAGTGGTATTAAAACTTTCCAGGTGATTCTTCCTGGAGGATGGTTGGAGGACCAATATCGAATTTATGAGAGAAAGATGAGCCATATATAGTCAGCGTTATCATTCATCAAGAATTTAACTACGAACAAAATGTATATGGGATACACACGTTGCAATGATATCAGGTGGTAGGCTGGTAGCTTGCCAGTTGCTGTGGGCTTCTTCACCTTCCAGAATGACAATGCTGTAACAAATCTTTGAAGTTTGACCAGGCACTTCATTATGCAGGCCCTCTCTTCCAGATGGTTCTTCCACCCTCAAGTCTATATCTAAGCCAACAACGAATCATAGTCCAAAAGAGAACAGAAAGATTGTAAAAACTGCAATTTGAACGATTTCTTCCTTTCAACTTAATTGGCTTGAAAGGGTAGTTTTCTCCCTTGGAGAAGCGTATTGCCATATCCTCTTCATCAACTTCCTTGAGCTCCCTGCGGAGTACAAACCATGGAATATCAAGGGGTAGAGTAAGATTGCCAACTGAGAAGAGATAGTATAGCAAATTTAAAGATCATTAACACTCAATTAATCAAGAAACCAACATAATTTTTTAGTTATTGACAAATGTGGTGCACAATGATAAGTGACTAGTTGGTGAATGTTTGAGAAACAACTCAAGCAAAGCCTGAACATCTAAGGAAAAATAACAGAGCAGATGGACTGTCTTGATTCCAGGCACAGTTTTGAAGCATCTGGTGCTAAATGGTAACTGTTCTCTTGATAGAAATAAAGAGGAAATAGAAAAGAAGAGAAAGTAGGAGAGAAGAGAGAAGAGAAGAGAGGAAGAGAGAAACAGAAATTGAAGAGACAAAAATCTGGGCTGGCGGCACCAGCTTTCTATTATATGGTAGGGTGACACACTAAACAAATAATAAAGAGTAAAAATAGCACAGTACCCCTGCAGCCCATAATACATTAAATATGTTAAGTTTTAACGGTAACAAAAGAAAAAAGAGACCATAGCTTTGCAGACAGACTAGTCCACTTAAATAACAGAAATGAAGCACGTCCTTATCTTAATAATGCCATTTCCATCAGGCCCCTCACGGTTGCCCAGTCAAGTGGAAGTTCAAAATGGTCCAGTAGCTAAACGACAAACCAATTGACCTTGGTAGAAGCAGGAGGGTTGGAGGGGGTGGGTGACTATCCTGAAGGAAAGGATAAAGAAAGACATGCATATAGGAAAAAAAACCTATACTAAAATATGACGTAACCATCATTTAACTACAAATCATCCTGAAATGATTCAAGGCTTCAACAACTGGGCCACTGTGGCATTGAAAACCTTAAACATAAAAAATTAATATAATGAGTTCTTATGGAAATATTTCCAATTTGAGGCATACAATTTCCGAAGACTGTCCTCCCAATTCTGGAAAATGTTATCTACCTAATGGTTTCATGAACAAACCGATATTTATAAAAGATTAAAAGAAAAGTATAAATTGCATCTGAAACTTAAATTCAAGCACATGGATAAATAGTCTAATAGAAATAATTTTAGCTATCCAATATAGACCTAATTTTAGCTTGCTCTAGCCAAAATAGCTACTCTAAGACTCAAACATGTGTTATCAACTTATCATGCTTGTTAGCCCAACATTTTATAATTGCAAGTTGCACCAAGTAAAGGCCCCTACAATAACCTAACCAGAAAAAGAAGAGGCATCTTATCTCATCCATAGAAAACCGTGATGATACATCTATCAGCAAAATCTGAGCAATGGAACAAGTTTTGGCAATAATAGTTTGTATACTATTCAACAGATTCAACAGGCAATTTTATTGATAAATTGTAAAACTTACACTGAAAATTTGATGGAGAAAAGATGTACTTGATGCCCACCAGACAATTAAACCAACTATTTCAGATCACTCAGAACTTTGAAGTTTTGACCACTACAAGCTTGAACTAGTTGATGAAGATGGAGATTGTCTCCTTTTTTTTATTGAATCAGTGGATCTCTTGATAGGAGCCTTGTAATTCTTTTTTGTATACTCATCATTGTCAGATGAGGAAGAGTCATCAGATGAGCTAGGAGATGTTTTTCTATGCTTCCTTTTCCTCCTTGCCCTTTCTTTGTGACTTTTATGATGCCTCTTATGATCCTTCCTATCACATTTTCTCAATTTCCACTTGTTTCGCTCTTCTTTTCTGTCATAGTCATCTTCTTCAGATTCATCGTTCTGATGCCTTTTATGGTGCTTGCCATGATTTCTTCTCTCCCTGGACCTTGATTGCTGTTTAGATCCTTTGGGATGTCGGCTTGCATCTGGACTCCTTAAAACATGCTTGGTGACTACATTACCAGATGCTAGTGTATGGGATTTTATATCATATTCTTGCTCTTGACTAAGCTCCCCAAGCCTCTTGCAATGCTGGAACCTATCATCCACATTTTTATCACCTTCTGGTAAAGGAAAAATAGCACATTCACCAGGATTATCCGGGTATTCAAATAAGTCTACATCATGACTGGAGTGGTCCCCTTGCATTTTGGGATTGTTGTTATCATTTTCATCATTCTCCACAAATGTTGCGTGATCTGAATAAGTTCCCTGATCATGTTTAAACTTTTTCCTGTCATCTTTCTTTTCTTCCACATGGTTTCCAGAAGCATCATTTTCTTTTTCCTTGACAGAGTATCGCTTCTTGTCCTGATGATAAAGAGGAGAATATTCTGGAGATGGAGAAGGCCTGTTTACACAAAAAAGCTCCATATGTCCCTTCTCATGTACCCCTTTCATCAAATCGTGCTGCTTTATTTCATTGCTTTGAGTACTGTCATCATCATATCTGCTGCTAACAATTCTATCTTCTTTGCACAAGATGTGATCCAACTTACTCGTTGGATATACTGTATTATGATTAGACCTTGGTTGAGCAGAATCTGCTGAATCTCGTTCATCAGTGGCACCAGAGGTTCTTTGAACTGAGTCTCCATCAGATCTGGATGAATGTAAATCATTCTCATTGACAGAGGCATACTTACCAGAGACAGCTTTCTTAAATCTGGGTTCTATAACGTTTCTTTCACCAGAATTGTTAGTGGAAATGGACCTTGATCTTGATGAAGAATTAGAACATTCATTCCTTGTTAACTGAACATTCAAAGGTGTACATTCCTTTTTCTGCTGCTTCAAATCTGGTTTAGGTGCACTATTAGTTTCACTTTCACTAGCATCACGATCACCCCTACTGTGATTTGCCAAAGGACTAGTGGTGTCGTGACTTGGACTGTTTCCTGAAGACGACAAACTTATGCTGGCTGTTGGCCTTCTTAGACTGGTAACCCTTGCACCCTGAGGACTCAGGCTGGTGCTACTGCTCTTAATGGGACTTCTAGAAATACCATGCCTGCTTGAAACTCTTGAAGACATCTTTCGTCCAGACCTGGGGGATGGAGATCTAATATGCCTCCGCCTAGGAGAAGAGGAGTCATCATGGTGGCGCCTTATAGAGCGTAATATAGACATAGACCTTCTCCTGTTCCTGCTTCTACTCCTGTGGTAATATAAGTAATCTCTTCCTCCACGTGAACGATCTGAACCCCTTCTGTAATATGACCTAGGATAGTCCCTGTCATGATGGTAGTAATAAGTGGAATGTCTATGATTTCTGTATCTGCTGCGACCTTTTGGTGAATATTCTTCTTGTTCCATGCAGATACTCTGTTTCCTTGGAGGAGAAACAGATTTTGACTTTGAAGACCTCGGAGATTGGGACCGAGAACCGGATTTTGATTCAAAATGTTCCCTGTGCAGCAGGGAAATTTATATATTAACATTGTATTGGGACAAGAAAACTAATATGTTAAGTTTGAAAAACTATGACAGCAAAATGTGTTAACTTCTACCTCATGTCCCCCCCCCCAATTTACCTGTTTTTATCAACATAACAATTAGGGTTTAACCATCATTAACACTGCCTGTCACATCTAAGTGAGGACCAACTTTGACCATATATAATAGAAATATACAGAATTTTATTATTATTTTATCAATATGAAAATTGCACAAGATCATGAATCGGAAGCTCTCTCAAGTCATTTTTGGATATGCCTTACAACCCCATGATAAATTAATTAAAGCTTAAGTCTCCGCTTCGAGACATGAAGCAATGATGAGAGAAATGCCTTACAACCCCATGATAAAAATTAGAAAAAAGTACAAAATCTTCAAAGGCACACCTTCACATGTATAAATACATTTCAAAACTCAAATGTCCAAACTGTTGGATGTGGCTTTAAACAGAACGGATTGGTGAAACGGGATTCATGTAGCCGACCCAATATAGTTGGGATAAGGCATGGATGACAACAACGGCGATGATGATGATGAAATATTCAAGTTGTTGCAGTCTTTTCATCATAAGGTGAATTGAAATAAATAGTAGACCTTAGTGAAAGTTTTCAGGAGTACTCCTGATTAGACTCCTGCTTGTACTTTATTTTTCTTTTCATGTTGTAAAATTTGTGACCATAAACGTATGAAATTGGTAAAAAAATGAACCCAAAAATGTGAAGTACCATAGGTCTTCAGGCATTATTTCAGAGGCTAGAAATCTGGCATCTGGAGCAAAGACCTTTTTTTGAAGATAATAAAAAATAAATTTTATTAAAAGAGAAAGAGAAGGAGATTACAAGATAGGTGATAAGGTATACCCACAAGAAAGAAAAAAGAAAAACAACTCCCGAATCCACCACCCTCCTCTAGACTTTTTTGCTGCTCTCTCTCCAAAACCCAAAGCACAAAAAGTGAAGACCTCATTCAACTGGGGATAGAAACCACCAATTTCTCAGCACATAGCTTAGCTAGAGAAGTGAGAACAATATTGTATATGGCATATCTCCCAAACAGAAAAAAAGTATATTTAATAGATGCTTATGGTTTTCAGATCTACATTTGCTTCTTTTTGTAATGCAGTCAGTTTTTCTTGAAAGGTTAAATCAGCCTTCCATTTTGATCTGGTTACTGATCAAAAAATAAAAATAGAGAACCCAATATTAGTCCTACTGAAATATATTAATAAAAGGATTACTGTGTTTTTATAGAGAGTGGAAATTGAGAAACCATAAGTCGCAAAGGGCAGTATCTGTAGACAATTGATTTTTTTTTTTTTATGATTGTATTAATACAAGGTCCCGTATACAATGAGAAGCTGTACAAAATGAAGGACCTCAAAAAAAGGGTAAAGTATGATTATAGACAACTGAATTTTACAAAGCCAATCTGAACTATTTAGACACAACTACTCAAAAACTGTATTTCCCCATTCTTTTCTTTCCCTTTTATCCATTCCACCATCAGCAAATCATTTATAAAAAGCCTTCAAATGTTAGAGATTTAGTTAAAATTTTAAAATTAGCAAGTTAAGGGTATCAACTATTGAGAATAATAGTAAACAAGACTTAGAATCATGGTAACATAGTATAAACATATCAAAAGGATATATTTACCTGTATCCATGTCCTGGATAACAGGAAATAGAGGGTCATCAACCTCATCATAATCTTGGAGAAGAAGAATCCATCCCCCACTCATGATTACATTGTTCATTTACTTTGGGCTTATGGTCAACATTTGCACTGTTATACAAGAAAACTGGTTGCTTCCCAAGGACATCTCAATGCTGATACCCTCTTCACCTACGAGGGGTTTAAGTTGATCAGGAACCATTTATTGAAAGTTCTTGCCTTTTGTGTTGTGCTGGTGTGTTTAGAAGGAAAATAACTCTCAAATCTTTGAAGAATTTGGATCAATTGACAATTATCAGCATCCTCATTGGAAAGATTGAAAGAATGCTGGTTTGTTGGACCTTTGACAGTGAGAAAGTTTGAAGGCTTCTCTATTATCGTTTCAAGTGCCCATGGGAGGATATCTTGTTTAACTCTTTCTTTTAATGTATAGAGCATATACATTACCCATGTAGAGAATGTCTCCATTTAACTTTCCCCTTTAGGATGTAGTTATATAATCTTATACCATTTATCATACAATTGCAAACGTGGAAGCACGAAGATAAAACACAAAAAAAAAACCAAGAATTTCCATATTCTTTAACTGACGGAAATTTCATAATTTTTGGGTAATTTGGATATTAGTATTTTTTTGAGTTCTTCAAATTTATCTTGTTGGTGTCTTAGGAATAAAGTTCTTCCAATCTTCTTGAAATTTACTATTCTTAAGTGAAAATGAAGTTACTATTTATAGTAACTTTTGGACTTCATAGTAGTTCATATTTACCATCTATAGTAATTTCTTTGTTGCTACATATAGTAAAATTGTGACTTACTAATTTTAGTAATTTTTTGTTTCTTACATTAAGTTAGTTCTAGTAAAATTAGTAGAGCAGCTAGAGCTATAAAGATGCCCTAGTTTGAATAGGAAGTTTCTATTGAAGTCTAATTGTCTAAATACAAGTAGGAAGTTGCTGTTTAAGTGTCTTACTGGTCTATAAAAGAGTGCTTATGGGTCTTGTAAAGAGTAAAGACAATATTTTATTCTGTTTTGTTTTCTAATTTCTTCTGCAAAGATCTGAATAAAAAGTTCTGTCTGTTTCTACCATTGCCAGTAGTTATAATAGGATTTATTCTTGCTTCATCTTCTATTTTCTCTTAGTTGCTACTTGCTTGTTGATACTAGTTGCTGAAGCCACAAGTATATTTTACTTTGTAACTTGGAAAACTTACATTGAACTGTATTTAGTAGATTTTCTTTGATGCTGTATGTGGGTGATGCTTTGTCACCTGCTAGGAGGTATGCTACTTTCTTTTATTTTAATTGAAATTTTATTTTACCATAAAAAAAAAAAAAAAAAAAAACCTTGTGGCTGAAGCCTACTGTTGCATGCTTTAGCCAAACAGGGGGTTTCCAGGGAAGACCTTTTTTGTGCTACTTTGTAAACTATTTGTAATCTGGAATTTGTACTTAACTAGCCCAGAGAGGTTGCAACTCATGCCTCTACTCGGGGACTTTGTACTATTGTCTATTGCTCATTAATAAACTTATTTCAATCATCAAAAAAAAAAAAAAAAAGCCTACTGTTGCATGTGGGAAGTTTTCTACTTTAATTTATCAAGAAAAAAATTCCTCATAATTCTTTAGAAGCTGCCTACCCTCAGTTTTGAACAGGATTCCTTACTAGAGCAGTATTTTTACCATTGCAATCACCAATGGTGGTATCTACACTTGATTCTTCATTGTGGGATGATATCCACAGAATTAAAAAAAAATGGAACTCATAAAAATGTGGAGAGGTATCTTACATTCTCTTTGGAAGTGGGGGAAATATTATAGCATTCTTGAAGAAACATATAGATGGGCAGCAAAAAATGGAAGAAGAAACAGAAAAAACTGTTTCGGTCAAGCAGGCTATTTGAGTGTCACCTGATCTCATTTCAGGAGTAAACTTGTATTACCTTTTTCTGCTTTCAACTTCTATTGCATTTACAGACAGTGAAATTCCTAGGTTATCTAGATCTCCATCTCTACTAATACAGTAGATCACAGCTAATGTCCAGTAACAGTACTCGTGTATTTTTATTCTAAGTCTTCCCTCTCTAACAAGAAAGTCAGAAAATTCATGCTTATATGAGTAAGGATGATTCTCAACTTCTGATACTTTCACAAGTTTCTAGGGAACTAAATATGATGTATGATGCTACCAAAACGTTCCATCATAATATGAGATAGATAACACTTATCAGGCTAGCAATGGTGAAGGAAGCTGGTTTTTCATGAATACTAAGATCAGCCAACAGCTTGGCAGATCTTCTAGCCAAGCAAGGGGTGAGCAGGAGTCAAATATTTTGGGAACAAATGTAATGTAAATAGCACTTGGAGAGGGAAGGCAAACTCTGTAATTCTCTTGGGGATGTTTGGCATGCTTTATATCATTTTTTTAATCATAAGATCTAATGAAGTTCACAGTTATCATTTTTTCAATCATAGCACTTGGAGAATGTTGTACCAATGTATAGTCGTTTACCAGTATTTCATAAGCTTTATGATGCTAAGAATTTGATAGCACACTGTTTTTTTTTTTTGGATAAATGGATAGCACACTGTTGACATTCTTGCGAATCCTTGATAGAGAGAAACTACCAATTTAAGTTCTGGTTTTATATATCCTTCACATAGAAATCACCACTACTGACTTTCTGGCTTTTCCAGTAAAAAGAATATCCAACATAAAATGCAGAGCCATTTATATGTTCATAACAGGTCTTAGTGTCAGTACAAAATGAAGAGCCAGATGTTGCAAACATAATAATAATAACAATACATGGTAAAAATGGAACCAAGCCATGTAATGAGAACTCAGGGATGAAAAGTGTTGGCATATGTGAGGGAAATGCCTTGTTAAGGGCAAGCATATGTAACACTGAACTGGCATCCAATGGACATCAAATACAGGATTATTGTATCCGAAACTATATTGCCTACTGGTTTTTTTTACAAATATTACCTTTTGGGGGAATCGACTTTTTCTTTCGGGGTATCATTAGTTTCACCTGTCAAAAGCTTGCTAATCTCAGCGGCACGAGCTGCTGCCTGTTCAGCAGCTGCTTTGATGCTCATTGCATGTGCAACAGCCTGTTGCTTTGCTGCTAGTTGCCGATTCAGTAGTGACTGCTGAAAGTAGTACTGCTGCAAAGCTATAGCATAATTGACACCGGGAACACCAACTCCAGGCAATGGGGGAGTTGCCATGCTGACTCCCGACAAAGATTGGCTCGACATGTTCATTGATTGAGAAACGGGCTTTGTCGAGGAATCATGCGTATCACTAGTCATTGTTAATGCCAATTATCTGAGACGCATCTGCAATTTTGTGTTTTCTTTTCAACCCCTTTAGCTGTAATTCACCATGAAATAAAATATAGAGGCAAACACAAAAAGAATGAGAAAACCAATGTAAAATCAAATAAAGTTATGCCAGCATCAGCTAAATTCCTAAAAGTATTTAGAGAGAAACAAAAATGAGGCACATGGAGAATAATAATGGCTGCATTTTTCCGTGAAATGGACATAACATTTTTCCAACTGAAGTACTAACAGTGAAAACCTAGCTTTCCACCCTTTCTAATTTGCTTTGGTATAAATGGCAATTGGCAATGAAAACAAAGTTTCCATCGTAAGATGAGAAAAAATATAGCTCAAATATTTCAGCCTGAAAATTCTTCCACCGTGAGCAAAGGCAAACACAAAAAGATGAGAAAAAATATTACATTCTTCCAAAATCCAAACAACCAGACCCTAAAGGCAAGGGGAACTTATAAGAAGGAATTCCATATCAAGTAGATATAATATCCAATCAAAGGATACATGAAGAGACCAATAAAAGCGAAAAAGAAAAAGAGATGTTGCAATTGAAACGGAAAAAAAAAAGTCTCAATCTAGGATAAATTCATTTAATCCACTCGTGAGCAAAGGTTTGATTCAGTGAACTTCTCTGAATTCTATGAGAAAAAATGGCAAATTTCGTTACAAATTATGGTTAATTTTATGTTAGAAAAGTTAAAAAACAAATAAACAAACAAACAAACAAACGAGAACACGAGTAGAAAGGGTATGAATAGAACCTCAGCTGCTTCAGTTCAGAGCTCGGAACGAGGCGGTAAAGTCGTAAGGTAGGATAGCGTGGAAAATATAGAAATAGACGTCCGATGGTTGATGCCAGCTGTGGACCTGTGGTCATCTCGGAATACCTATCTTACCCTTCTGTTTTCAATTAATGACAATACTGCTACATTACCTTTTTCTCCATTTGCCGGTTCGCGGTTGCCACTATACGTCATTGTTCGCATCATTTCATCGTTGGTGAAGAATTTCACGTCTTCTCGATATTATTGTCAAGAAAGACGTGAAATCTGTAAATATGGTTTATAGAACAGATCTAATCGGATTTGATGGTGCGAGATATGATTACTTCTACATGGAGGGTGAATTCGAACTCGAATTGGATGGCGAGTTGGATTAATCTGTAAAAAATTGGGGTTTGTCCACATTACTTCGATGCCTAAGTTACTACTTATGTTATAAATGCCAACTGAATGCTTGAGAGGTTGAGTGTTAGTGAGTAAAGTAATCACGTGTACCTTTGCCTTAGGGTTTTATGTCTTTATATATTGGAATATTCATGGGCCTTACGAAAGAGCTCCGGGATCTCCAGGCTGTGGAGATAAGGTTTGTTCCGTTTTTTGAAGGAGAGTGGTGTGTTGATAAGGTTTACTGCTTCTTCCGGTTCAGACGGAGCTAGGACGAGTTCTTATCGTGATCTCAAGAAATTCGAGATTTATTGGCTCATCATGATCTCGAGAGATTCAGGATCCATTGGGGGAGGCCTTTGGAGTCGGTTATGTAGTGTTTCGGCTCATTAGCTCTAAGCTGGAACTTCCATTCTTTAGTCCCAAATTGGATTGAAACTTTGATTCTTTAGTCCTGAACTAGATTGGGTGTCGAGGTGCCTCTACATCGAGGTGGCTGAATGCCCGAACTCCGAATGTTGCAAACTAAGCTTGCTTGGTTGAGTTGTCATCCTTCGATCAGATTGCGCCTACGTGTCCCCTTCTTGCTAGGTTACGCCAAACAATTGCTCCCCGCTCCTCGTGCCAGGGGTCATAACCCAATGCAGGGAGCTCATGAAGAGTCTAGGTGGATTTGGCGCGAGGTCTAGTGAAGTTGGAGGGCGAACCATTGGTCGGACCTGTTCAACCATCTGGTTCAACCACAAAATGACCTAGGTCGCGTCTCGGGTACGCGCAAACGTCACACTATTTATAGATTGCGCGTACGCCAAAACACGCGTTAAACCAATTTCAACCTCGGGGGATGTGCAACCGGTTTCCTTAGGATTTGTAGGATCATGTTGATCTTGACCGTTGATTCCTGGATACACTGGCCATAAATAGGGGCCAAAGGGGCTCATTTTCCTCGCCACAAGTCCGCAAATCCGCAATCTTTGAGGTCACGCCCAAGTCTTCCAGTTCGGTATCAGACTTTTCTGGGTTCAAGGTTGCCTTCTTTTCTTCGGTCTTCCTCTTGGTGAGTCCCCCTTCCTTTGCCTTTTCCTTTTGATTATGTTGTCTTTTTCCTTGAGTATGCCTAGCCTTAGCTTAGATAGGCTTCTAGATGGGAGCGGTGAGTCCGCTAGGGCTGATGTTGGTACCTCGGCTCAGGTCGTGGATCCCCATCCTACCGAGGTGGTCACTTCGGGACAGGACGCAGTCCTCAGTCTGCTCGGGTTGGACTCACCTCGGCGAGAGTGAGAGACCTCTGGTAACTCGGCTTCCACCTCGCACTAGGGTCGGTTGCTAAATAACTTCGGCCCATCGATAATAACGGCGGACATGCTCCTATTTTTAGTAGCCCGGTACAAACTCCCTAACGACCTTGTATATAACATCCCCTTAAGCAACTTTCCTTGGGATCATGATCACAACGAGATCGTGATCTTCGAGGAGCAGCTCATAGCTAGTCTGCGTCTTTCACTTCACCCCCTTATAATCGAGATTGTTAAATTTTTTAACATTACCATAGATCAACTGCACCCAAACTCCATCTACAACATCGTATGGACCATTTCTCTTTTCCACGATTACAACCTTCCCCTTGACCTCGATGTCTTTTCTTCAATTCTTTCTATCAAAAAAATATGTCCTGTGTTCTGCCCGAGCACAGGCGAATTTACTACTTGTCACCTCATCCTGGATACAAACTGTTGCACGAGCTCCCTAATAAGGTCCCAGCTTGGAAGAGGCATTACTTCGTGGTTTGCAACACCGAGGGGTGGCCCTTCCCGACTCATTGGAGGGCAGCCATTCAAGACCTTGGCGTTAGACTGGATCTGAAGACAAGGGAGGAGGTCCGAGCTTGGGTGGAGCTCGGCCTAAAGTTTGAAGACTTCGTGACTGAGGAAAAACTTGTGCAGGCTGGCCTGAGTCCTCCTGGTAGGTTATTGTTTACTATACTTTTTCTATTCATTTCTTTGGTACTGTATCTGACTTAGGTCGTTTTCATCGCAGTTGCCGTGGACAATATCCCCGATGATGAGCTCTTCGGGAGCACGAAGAAGAAGAAGAGAGCCTCCAAAAAGGCTCGCGTTGAAAGTGAAGCAACCAGGACTGAGGTCGCCGTTCCTAAGCTCGGGCACCCACAAATTACCGAGCAACCTCCCGTGATTGAGGAGGACTCGAGCAAGCCTACCTCACCCCGTATGCCTGAGGAGGCTACATCTTCAGAGCCCGTCCTAGTGGCCGCCACTTCTTCGGGTAGCGATGCTCCAGTCTGGAGCATTTTGACTTCAAAGTTCGGCCTTCTCAAGAGCAAGTATGCGGTGTTTGCTGAGGAGGTCGCTTGTTAGGTCGACTTGCTCGCCGCTCAGCTCGGGGCCCGTGCGGCTATGCATTGTATGGTGGTACGTTCTTGGACTTGTCTTTCAAATTGTCCCATACTTAGATTTTTTTTTGTATACTAATACTCGTCTTCTTCTCTTGGTAGGTGAACTCCATCCATGCCTTGGCTTATCAATCCGAGGTAAACCTGAAGCGGGCTCTCGAAGCCAAGGAGTCTTCTCGAAATGCCCATGTCGAACAAAACTTGGCTCGCAATGAAATCAACCAACTAAAGAACGATGCATGAGCTAAGAAGGAGTTGCTAACTCTATTGATGTCAGAGAAGAAAGAGCTCGAGGAGCGTGAAATGGCATTGAAGAGGGAGGTCGAGAACCTCGAGGCCCATGTAAAGGAACGAGTCGAGCTACTACTTCAAGCGATGGAGGAGGCCAAAGTTAAGGCTGTTGTGGAGTACAAGTCCTCAGTGGAGCTTCGGGAAAGGCTAGTCGAGGCAGGGACAACAGGTTACCGCAAGGGATTCAAACTCAACAGGTGGTTGACCCGACGTGAATTTCCCCATCTCGACCTCAGCGCCATAACCACTTTGAAGATCACCAAGGATAGGGCCATCGAAACTGCCAAAGATCCAGACTCCGAAGCGGAGTGATGACGACCTGCTTGACAAGGAGGAGGAGACTAGTGTTAGTGAGGACCGTATGGAGACAGATCCTCCGGTCGATGTCCCCAGTAAGGATGGAGAGCCCCGAAGTGATTGAGTGCCTCTTTTCTTGGACCCCCCCCTACATGCAATGTATATCCAGGGAATCCGAGCTCGGTTGTAGTTTTTTTTTTTTTGTACTTGAAGCTCTATATCAATGAAATACAAGTATTTTGCAATATGTGTGCAAATTTTTCTAAGTGTAGATTAATCCCGAGCTGGCGAACTAAACCGAATAGGAGCAATTATTTTTCTAGGTATAGGTTGTTGCCGAGCTGGTGAGCTCGACACTAGTAGGAATGATCTAATTGCCATTGTATGCCAGGGTGATCAGACACCATAAAGTACATACCCGATCTGTTTATGCATGTGTCGCTTATTTGCCTAAATGTTGGTTAGCCCTAAGTGTCGACCTAACGAGCTTGACTCCATGTGGGATTAACCTTATGTTGTTGTACACAGAGGTGAATTAGATACCGTAGGGTTTGCACCCGAGCTGTCTATGCCCCAAGAGATTAAGACTTGTCTATCTATGCCAAAGAGGCGACTAGGACTTGTTCGCCTATGCCAAAGAGGCAACTAGGACTTGTCTGCCTATGCCGAAGAGGCGACTAGGACTTGTCATAATGCCGAGGTCTTCTGTCGGCTCAGCGCCATAGCCCTTAGGCTTCTAGGAGTGACTCGTAGTCCTCTTTTTAGTTAGTCATATTTTTTGACCAGTTCGGTGGTCACATAGACTTGAGTAAATTTTACCTCTGAGTTGCAAGTTCGTAAGTAGTACCTTCTTAGGTTATCGATATTCCATGCTCGTGTACTTGCTTCCCTTCCAAAGTCTCGAGCTCATATGTGCCATCCCCAAATACTCGCTTTACTTGGTATGGACCTTCCCAATTCGATCCAAGCTTGGCAATGCCAGGTTCAGGTATCATAACCTTTCGAAGAACTAGGTCGCCAATGCGGAAGTGACATTTTCTAACCTAAGTGTTATAGTACCGAGCTACTCTTTGTTGGTAAGTTGTAGTTTGAATGTAAGCCAGGTCCCATACTTCCTCTATTAGGTCTAGGTTGGTACGGAGCTCATCATCGTTCGCCTCCTCATCGTAAGCCTCTAGTCGTAATGTGGGTACCTCTATTTCCGCCAGGATCACCGCTTCTGTGCCATACATGAGGTTGAAAGGGGTTTCACTTTTGGCGGTTTTAATAGTAGTTCGATAGGCCCAAAGGACATTGGGCAGTTCGTCCACCCACAATCACTTGCTCGGGCTAAGCGAGCTTTCAACCCGTGAAGTATTGCTCTATTAGTCACTTTTGCTTGCCCGTTCTCCTAGGGGTGTGCTACCGAGGTAAAATCTTGTTGAATCCCAATTTCAGCACACCAGTTTTGAAACTTAATATCTTCAAACTGGTACCCATTGTCAGATATCAGCACTCGAGGTAGTCCGAAGCGACATACTATGCTTTTCCAGAAGAAACTCTATATGTTGTGGGTTGTAATCATTACCAAGGGTTCGACTTCCACCCACTTTGTAAAGTAATCTACTACTACTACCAAGAACCTCCTCTGCCTTGTTGCTGGCAGGAAAGAACCAAGGATGTTGAATCCCCACTGCGCGAAGAGCCACGGGATAGTGAGGTATTTCAAATCATTAGCAGGTTGATGGAGAATGTTGGCATGCCTCTGATACCTGTCACACTTTTTTACGAGCTCGAGTGCATCTTTCTTCATCGTGGGCCAATAATAGCCTTGCCTTTAACACTTTCTATGCAAGAGCTTTTCCCCCCAAGTGTCCGCTGCACAAGCCTTCATGGGTGTCGTGAAGTACATGCTCAGCTTCTGAGAGTCGCAAGCAGCGAAGGTAAGGGAGCGTGAAAGATCTTTTGTACAGCTATCCGTCTATAAGGACGTACTTAGCTGACTGGCGCTCTACCCTTTGGGCAGCATTACATTCTATAGGTAGGGTCCTATGGAGTAGATAACTCACGAGCGGGTCGATCCAGCTCAGTTCCGTTTGTGATACGAAAGGGACCTCTTCTGCCCCCCCCCCCCCCCCCGAGAATGATGGGCCGAGGTAAGTCCTCTATGTACACAGTTAGCATGGTGTTGCTGCTCGTGCTAGCTAGTCGCGAAAAGGCATCGACCTTAGCATTCTCGGACCTTGGAATTCGTTTGATGAATTAGGAGACGAAGTTGTGTTGTATTTCTCTTTGGCCAAGTAAACTACCATAGTGGGGTCACGGGCTTCGTATTCACCAATGACTTAGTTAACCTCTAGTTGTGAGTCGCTACATATGATGAGGTGTTTTGTTTTCATTCCCTTTGCTAAGGTTAACCCGACAACCAATGCTTCATATTCTACCTCGTTGTTTGATGCCACGAATCCAAACCGGAGAGCATATTCCAACTTCACCTCGCTTGGGCCGTACAGTATCAGTCCTGCACCGCTTCCCTACTGGTTGGACGAGTCATCGATGTGGAGGATCCAGGGCTCTTCGTCCCAGGTTAGTTCTACTATGACCGGGACTGGCGCCACACTAGTTAAAGCTTCCATCGTGTGATCGAGCTCAGTCAGCTCGGGGGTCGCTATGCTGAACGTGCATTTTGCTACAAAATCGGCCAAGACTTGAGCTTTGATTGTTGGCCGAGGCTTATACCGGATATCGTATTCACTCAATTTGATGGACCACTTCATTAATCTCCAAGATACCTCGAGTTTGAGCAGAATCTGCCTCAGGGGTTTGTTGGTGAGAATGACAATAGTGTGGGCCTGGAAGTACAGGCAAAGCCTTCGAGCTGCTATGATTAGTGCATATGTTAATTCTCTGTGTTGTGCTATGTCCATGATCTCAGTTTGTTGGGGCGGATAGGTTCCTCGATCTCGTCGCGGAGATTCCTACAATTCTCTGTGTTGTGTCCATGATCTCGGTGGAAATGACGGTAAATATTTGGGTTTCCTGTAGTTGGGTCTCCCCTTTGCCTGGGGGGCCATTTGACGAAGGAGGAGTCCTTGATAGCCATTAGGATCTCTCATCTCTTAGCGTTCAAAGGCCTGTAGCTCGTTCTCTCCACAGGTGGGGTCCTGGAGCACCGACTTGACTTGTGAGTTCGCGAGGGGGACCGAATTCTTGAGTTGCTTCTTCCCTTGCTCAAGGACTTTCTTTTCTTCCTTTTCTGTCCACCATTGCTCGTTCCTTCATTCCCTCTCTTTCTCTTTTCCGACGGTGGGTTGTCGATATTTTGATTGATCTCCTCCTCCGTACCGATGAACTGATATGCTAACTTAAGAAATATAGTGATGTCCTTTGGTTTGTTAGCTACCACATGCCACTTAAACTCTTTGTGGGTGATTCCTTTCTTTGCTGTATTGAGCTGCACCGCTGAGTTGAGGTCTGGTATCTGCAGGCAAGTGTCGTTGAAGCGCTTAATATAGCTTTTGATCGATTCTCCTTCCCTCTGAACCACGTTTAGAAGGCTTTCCTGTGATTTTGGACATTTCTTGCTAGTAATGAAGTGCGCGGTAAATAAGTCGACGAACTGGGACCAACTTTTGATGGAGCTCGGCGCGAGATTTCAATACCAAGTTCGTACTACCCCCTTAAACATAGTAGAGAAGGCCACACACATCCAGGACTCATCAGCCCCAGCTAGGTGCATCTGAGACGGGAAAGAGTCCACATGGTCATTGGGGTCAAACGACCCGTCATACTTGTCTAATGGGGGCATCTTAAAATCTTTTGGCATTGGAGTTGCCAAGAGCTCGGGAGACATAGGGGATGACCATCAAGTAGTGGAGGCACAGTCTTTGTAACCATCGAGCTTGCTTCTTTCTTTCCTTTGGTTTGTTCTTCTCACTGGCCTGGCTTCACAAGTAGGTTGTTCCTGGCCAAGGGGCGGCGTGTTTTGCGACGTTGCCGCTGCTGCTTCTTTACCAGCTCGGTGTTGGTGCTGCTAACTTCTGTCTGGTTTGGTACTTTGGCCTTATCGCGAGGTAGGTCCTGGTTCCTTATTGGATTCTGTAGGTTGTGGGGCTCGAACTAACTATCACGAGGGACGGAGAGGCCCTATCTTGAGTTCGCACTTCGAACCCTAAATTGGTTATCTGCACGCGAGCCATAATTTTCTTGTTGTGAATACCGAGGTGGATTGGGCATCCCGGACCTATTTATGAGATTTCCTTGCGAGACTAGAGAAGTGTGCATGTCGTCTCTCCTCCCACGGGGCAAAACCTGACTCCTAAGAGGAATCAATACTTGTGAGGTCTCTTTGCCTCGATGGGGAGATCGAATGATGTTTTGGTTAGTTCTAGGCCGATTCAAGTTTTGGACTTGATGGGTCCCTGGGTGCCTAGGTGGAACCGGCTGCTTGTTTGGCTGTAGTGGAGGGAACAGATGTTGGTACAGCTGGTACTATTGGAACGGTTGGACCTATTGCATCTGGATCTGAATAGCTAGGACGTACTGAACAAGATCATGAAATTGGGAATGCTTAATTCTGGGGGGAACCACGGATGGCTTAGAGAAAGTTGCGCCTACCACTGGGGGAAATGGGACGCTCACTTGCGTGGTGCTCGGTGGTGCGGACAGTGATGGGACTCCGGACGCTGTGAGCGAAATAGTGAACTGGCCGATGCATACCGCAGGAACTTGGGGGAAGGTTGATTGCTGGGTTTGCCCCCTGATGACGTTCATCTCGACACTTTTCTGATGTGGCTGGAAGATGCCATTGAGGTTGAGAATAAGTTTGAAGCTATAAAGAGATAGGGATGACCTTTCGATTGTTTCCCACAGACGACGCCAATTGATGGTGCACGATCTAACTACTCCTAACTGGAGGGCAATCCGAATTCCAATTGGATGGCAAGCTGGATCAATCTACAAAACAGTGGATCAGAGAACCCGGGTAGCTAACCCGACGAGGTCACTCCGATGCTTAAGTCGATACTTATGCTATGAATGCGAGCTAAATGCTTGAGAGCTTGAGTGCTAGTGAGTAGAGTAATCACGCGTACCTTTGCCTTGAGGTTTCAAGTCTTTAAATACTGGAGTAGTCGTGGGCCTTATGAAAGAGCTCCGAGATCTCCGGGCTGTGGAGATAAGGTTTGTTCCATTTTGAAGGAGAGCATTGTGTTGATAAGGTTTATCGTCTTTCTCTGGTTCAGGCGGAGCCAAGACTAGTTCTTATTGTGATCTCGGAAAAATATGGATTTGTTGGCTCATTGTGAACTCGAGAGATTCGGGATCCATTGGGGGAGGCCTTTGGAGTCGGTTATGTAGTGTTTCAGCTCATTAGCTCCGAGTTGGAACTTCGATTCTTTAGTCCCAAACTGGATTCGGTGTCAAGGTGCCTCTACACCGAGGTGGGTTTTGGGCCGAGGTGGCTGAATACTCGAACTACGAATATTGTGAACTGAGCTTGCCTAGCTGAATTGTCATCCTTCGATTAGATCGTGCCTATGTGTCCCCTTCTTGCTGGGTCGCGCCAAATCACCCCTCATCAGGATTTTTAGGGTTATTTAATAAAACATCCCTTATAGTTTAATCCATTTATTAAAATCTATCCTATGTTTTTTGTTTTATTAAAATGCCCGTACAATTCGCAATTGATTCAAGTGGAAAATGACAGTTTTGGCCTTAGCATTTCTTTTGGACCAATTTAATCTACACAAAATATAAATGAAAATGTCACTCTTGCCCTCTTGCCCTTTGTAGACATCCCATTTTTGTGTTCTTTAGACTTTTTGTAGCATGTTGAGCTTCAAGCATGCTTCAACTAATCTCTCATCTGATCTAGGGAATTTTTTGGAATTTTACAAAACTTGAGGCCTAAAGGATCCATGACCACAAGTAGGTAGAGCCAAAAAATATGAATTTGATGACATCAAGATCATTCAAATCCGACGTTGTTTACCCCTTCATCTTTAGACTTAAAGTCGAAATTGATTTCGATCATTCAACCAGAGTTATTTTGACACTGA